>NW_028292580.1:17830650-18152310 GCF_029948245.1 Actinia tenebrosa
CTACGAATATCGCAACGATCGGAGTGGTTTTACTGCAAAGTTTGGATTAGATGCTGACGCTATTCAATGTTCGATAAGAGTACAGACCATAGAAAAGGGACATCTATTTGTTTTTAACCTAAAAAAATTCACTAACACGCATTTTCCCGACGTTTCTTTAGCGATCAAAACAACCAACGGAAAGAGTGCACTTCGTTGACGTCAGCTCATTTGTCTTCCCTCTTATTGATTATGACAGATAGCCAATCAGCGAGCGAGAAATTAACAATTGTAGCGAAAACTGATTATTCGTTTTCATTGTAAAAAGTTTTCCTTGTAACAGGTCTGCGACAAGTGCTGATATTACAGAAATCGAAGACTTAGCATTCCAGAAACAGAAATCCCTATATTATCTGTAAGTTATTTATTCAATGACCTTAACCGATTATTTGAAATACACTGATTATAGTGTAAAGCTTTCCCAACAGCTTTATATATTTTTATTGATCTTTCAGATTTTTGGATGGAAACAAGCTAACAAAGGTTACAAAACAAATGTTTACTGGACCCAAAGATATTCTCTTCATGTAAATTGAATTAGAAGCACTCATTTTTCATAGTTATCTGGCCACTATTTGAATAATGGACGTCAATCTCATTCCAATCTAGCATAGTTTTGAGTGTGTGTGTTGGGCGTGGGGAGTGGGGGGAGGGGGTATCTTGGCAGGGGAAATCCCACCTTCCTGAAAATTATGAAATTGAGGCAATTGCAACATATTTACTCGATTAAAGTCAGACCAAAGCATTAGAAACTCCTAACAAAAATCATTTTTGGCTTTAAATGTGAGGGAGGGGGGATTGATGGGGGAAGTTCCCCTGCTTCCTCGGTCTTTATCTTAAACCCTGTATAACTTATCACGGAATTATGGATCAATTGCATTATACTTAAATACTTGATATTTTTTTCTGAACCGCGATGGTGAAACAGCAAACTTTTATGTTCTGTTTCAAAACCACAGCTAAACATTTTCGAATCTATATCATTTTTGTAGGGGTCTCGTTAAATAGCCCAGCAATTAATTGCGTTAAATCCCATGATAATGTTCTTCTACGCTTTTCAGAAGTCTTACCAATAACCCTTTGAACATCATAGACCAAGGAGCATTCAAGGAAATGAAAGGATTAGAGACCATGTAAGTTCTGATGTTATAGATACTTACTGATGTAAGTTCAAGATAAAAAATAACAAGACTTAAGCACGAACTTTTCGAAGTAGTCGTTACGTCTTCACTAAATAAAGTCATGACGCGATTTTGAAAAATCTATACTAAAATTTAATTCTTATCTAATTCTTTGCTATTGGTAAAATAGTTCTTGTTGTTACATGTACAGTGTTGCAAACATTAAAAGCTTGACACAGTAAACTTCTTACATATATCGTAGAAAATGCGTGAGTTTGTTCACGTGCCAAAAATAAGATTAAACGGAGAGTTTGAGAGGAGTATTCTACTATACAGTGACGACAAAGTTTTTGGATTTTCAGCTATCTTATCAACACTAACCTGCATGTGATTGACATTGGTTCAATATTTGGTTCACCAAGGACAAGCATAGTTCTGTAAGTACTGAATAATGGCGTTTATCTTGAATCAAATTTGGGTGAATTTGTGATCCTCACCATAACATACGATCCCACAAGAAGTCCGCCGGAATTGTAACAACCAAGCCATTCCAAGTTATTAGCTGTTCAAGAATTGTAGAAATGCGTTGTATTATTGGACTATTTTAGGGACGCTTCATTAGTAAATTGACATTTTATGCACCAAGAAACGAAAGTTTCAAGTTTCAAGTTTCCGATCACTTTTCTTTCACTTTTCACCACAGCAAGTGAAAAATCCGTATAAGAGTAACCAGCTGAGCGGTGAACGCGGCGCGCAAAGCATGAGTGGAAAAAAATGACCGGCCCTAGAACGAAAAAAACATGGCAGTAAAATGATTTTATTATATGTTATTCTTCCTTTTCATATTTCTCTTTCTTATAGAAACGTTTATTATATTTTAGTCAAAAGAAAACAAAAAAATAAGCCAAAGTTGGGTTACAGTTGCTCGGGAATAAGGGCCTGCGGCAAAACAGCTAAACGCGCTGTGATTGGCTGAAATAAAATTCAACGCCTACAGGAATAGTGTCTTTTACAGCCCCATGATGCAACGCGGCTTGCAACTCCGGAAGGGCTAAATAATACTAATAATAAAGGAATCCAATAATTTTCCCATTATTATTACTACTACTACTGCTATTTTCATCTTTTCCCTGATTTTATTTTAGTAAACCAATTAACTATTTTTATTTTGTTTTCTTTTCTTCAGTTCAAGCACGAAGATAAATATGGGAATGATTTCTTACAAATTCTTTCGTTCTTTTTTGACGAGTTTCGGCTACACATGTATTCCATATAGTAATATAGAAGACCTATGTATTCCATGTGATCAGGGACATTATAAAACCAATGCCTATGGCGAGCTCAAATGTCAAGAATGCCCACCGGGTAAATTTGTTTTTGTACGAAAACTTATATAAAAACTTTATTTTATAACTATCTCGTTACGGAGGTTTTCCATGCGGTAATGACGGTGACGGTGACGGTGACGGTGACGGTGACGGTGACGGTGACGGTGACGGTGACGGTGACGGTGACGGTGATCGATGATGATAATGATGGTGATCATGATCATGACGATGTTGATGATGATGATGATGATACTACTACTAATAGTTTGAGAATTGATTTAACTTAATACACCGTATGGTTTGTGATGTTTAGAAACTGACGTTTCGGACGTTAGTCCTTCGTCGGAGTAAATGTGATACTACTAATAGTTTGATGATCTGATGATGAAGATAAGAAAGATAACGATATTTATAACAATAAAGATAATGGCAATAATAATATTAATAATAATAAAAATAATGATAATAATAACAATAAATTTGTTAGGTGGTTTTTATCAAGACGCGATTGCATACGTCGGCGAGATTGTGCATGGTCTTGGATGTAAACAGTGTCCTGCAGGATCTTACGTCAAGCCGGAAAATGCTCCTGGGAAAACAATGGAATCGTGTTCTGCTTGTCTTGAAGGTGAGATATTCACTCAGAGCAAGGGTGGATCCAGCCAAAATTTTAGGGGGGGGGGGGGGGCTAATTGCGTTTCTTCCTTCGACACAAAGGAAAACTATAAAAAGAAGCATCTAATTCTTCAGTTTTGTTTTGTTTTGTTTTTCTGCTGAAGGAGGGCTTCAGCCCCCCTTCCTCCCCCCCCTTCTGGATCCTCCCTTGCAGAGTGACTACTTTGGCTGCATTTTTATACGACGTATTTCATGAGAGAGAAAAAACGAACATCAGTCTTTCAATAGAATACCCTAAACAATTCAATTTTTTAATAGGGATGTAGGCTATAAAGACATCAATTATTTCATACAATTATTAAATAATTATGAAAGCAATAATACACCTGAAACCTATTTCTAAAACTCATGAATCTTTAATGAGGAGAAAACAAAGGAAATCACTACTGTGACGGTGGTTTGGAAATGTGTTCTTAATTTGCATTAAATTCCGTAAACTTTTTCTTTGATTTTCTCCAAGGAATATTCATGAGTTTTAGAAGTAATTTGAAACACTTGAGAGAGTTCTTCCTTTGATTTCCAAACACCTCAAAGTCAGTTAAAAATACTTGGCTGCGCCTTTGGAAATCAAAGGAAGAACTCTCTTAAGTGTTTGAAACATTACTTAACGTATTTCACCTGAACCTTTTTTACACTAACGTATACGAGTTCTTATCCTCAGGAACAAACCTACAGCGACTGGCTGGATTCAGAGCCTGTCCTTGTCTGGATAACTACTACCGTCTGGACCGTTTTGGCAAATGCGCAGCATGTCCAATTGGATATCAATGCAAAAACGAAACTATCAACTTACTTCCTGGATTCTACTGGATTTGGAAGAGTAAAGAAAACAAACAGAACTACATCATGTTTTCCACCAAGCTACAGGAAGAACACAAAGACCTTAACAATAGCTGGCATACATTTAATGGATCAATACCGAAGGCCTATCCTTGTCCATTTATTGGATCGTGCAAGGTAAGATAAGGAAACCGTTAATATGATATAAATGGTATTTATAAATTTGCAACTGATGAAACAGTGCATTTTCCAATCAAACATATTAACCATCACATTGAAATTTTGTAAAAGCATGAAATTTTTCTGAAAGTGAACTACCGCTATGAATTAAGTGTATCTACGTTTGTGGATATTTCAGGGAGGAATAGATAGCAAATGTTTCAATGGATACGAAGGTCCTTTGTGTGCTATATGCTCTAAAGGCTATTACAGGATGTTCTCTGGATGCAACAAATGCCCAACTTTATATCTTTTTGTTGGCCAGTGCTGTGCTGTAGCAATTGTGGCTGGTATACTTGTGTTTGCTATAATCAAAGACAAGAAGTCTAATCGTGCTAATAGACGTTCAGTAAGTGACACTGTCTTCAGTAGTTTCAAGATTGTGATTGGATTCTACCAAGTGACAAGTGGTACTCTCAACGCCTATTCTTACATCAAGTGGCCTGCAGCACTCACCAAGTTGATGAAGTTTGCTGATGTGGTACAACTGAACATTTTCAAACTCGTTCCATTGGAATGCCTGAAACATTCCGTAAGGTTAACGCCATACGCTGGTCTTGTGGTTTATATCTCTTTAGACGCGATGGTCATTCTGATTGCAATTCTATATTTCTTCGTCAAAAAGGCCTTTACAAATATCAATCGTGATAACAAGAGGCTTTCCAAATGTAAAGCAAACTGCTATCGAGCAGTTTTCTTGGTCATTTTCATCACTTATCCTGCGACTTGTGAGAAGGTTTTCCAGGTTCTGCCATCCAGTTGCCATAAAGTGTGTGACAATGAGCAAGATTGTTCATGGTATCTTCAGTCAGACTATTCCTCGAAATGCTTTACAAGTTTCTATAACAGATTTGTCATCTTAGCCTACTTTGCACTCTTGATTCCAATCGGATTTCCTGTTGCCACGACCTTCTTCTTGTGGAAGTACTGCCAAAACAGTGGAAGTGACAAAGTTCATCTTAAAGTAAAGAAGAAGCGCTTCCAAGATGATGCTGCCGGCCATGAAATATCAGTTGGAATGAGGTTCCTTTACGAGAACTACAGTGAAGATTGTTGGTACTGGGAGATAATCGAGCTTGTTCGTAAGGTCATCTTCACCTCAGTACTGGTGTATTCCGGTCAAGAGGGACGATTATTTCTTGGAGTCACCGCCATCTTGTCTGGTTTCTATGCAGTGTATTTTGCTCACACACAGCCTATTCCACATTTGTTTGACAAATGGCTTCATCTGGGTGCTCTGATGGCTACCATGGCCAACCAGTTCATGGCGATGCTGCTAAAGATCCCTGCAGAAACAGTTTCGACTTTGGTGGATGTGGAGAGTGACGCCATTGGTATTACCGTTATGCTGATGTTTGCCAATCTCTTCGTTGTTATTATTATTGTAGGTAAGTCTATATTTGACATATTAACTATTATAGGCATGCACGTAGGTAGTGTCTTTTAACTTTATAGCCACCTTTTGGAAGCTATGAGCGGCTACTAATCGATGCATATTAACTACCCTACAAAATAATAGATAAGGAGACATGAAGACCTAGCCGTTAGGCAAGACACTATTTAATCATCTATGGTTTAAAAATTTACAAAGCAACGCCAATTTAAAGAAAAAAATCCGTCGTATCTTTTAGGTGTATTTTGAAAAGTCCCCACAAGCATCCCCGAAATTTTTACCCTGGAGTCTCTCACACCTCCCTCCCCCTTTCGGAGCTCAGGGACGTCTGGTAACCGTTTTCATCATCTTTGTGTTCCAGTTCGCTATGTGTACGGTGTTTACTTCACAATGCAAGCCATCAGAGAGAACCCAAAATGCGATTTGTCATGTGTTCTCTCAGTGCTCCAGGTTGTAAACTTTGGTCAGGGTCATGATTTGTCCACAAAAAAAGGCAAAAAGACAGGACGAGAAGACAAGATTGAGCTCAGTAATACATAAATAGAACTCGATAAAATGCACGTAAAAGCAAAAGCTTATCATTAGGAATTTGTAAAGCAAACATTTAATAAGTGCAAAGTAATGCGTTGCGGAATACAATAGAGAATCATGTCGAAAAACTAGAACATTTCTTACTGTTCAAAGCCATTGTTTTTCATCATTAGAAAACCATTAAAAGAAATATAGATATAATAGTTTGCATAACTGAAGTAAATAAAAGTCCAATAATCTAATTCTTGGGTATCACACGGGTTTCGGCGATCACACAGGTCTTCTCAAGGTCCTTATTTATTTAGTTAATCTAAACGTTTGGCTCATGTTGATAGAAGGAGACCTTTTTGAGATAATACAAGGGTTTATTATTTCTACTCGGCTAACAAGGAAGTACATCGACGCTAAAGGTACAAAGTACGTTACGTTGCATTGGTATGTTTTAGAATGTAGCTGTTAGCAATGTATTTAACACTTGTGTTTAGTTTCGTTGGACATATAGTTGTTTTAAGTGTAATACTAAGAGAGACCTTTTTTATTTTCATTTTATTTTATTTTATCTCTTGCTTTCCTGTACATGCACGCAGGAAGGACTATCAGTTAAAGCTCTTATCCCGGAACTAAAGCACAAGAAAGCGATGCTTTACTTATCTGTATTGTTTTTCTTTCTTTTTTAAATATTAATAGTACCTTCAAATTTCCTCGCACCATCTCGAAAGGTAGCTGTGCCTTTGCATCGAAGCGAGACGAACGGTGAGCTTGCAATGATAGAGACCTGTGAATGATTGTACAAGGTGTTTAAAAAGGTCTCTTGGATTGCAAGCTAAATCGTCGTTTGTCTCGCTTCGATGCAAAGGAAATCACCTATTTTCCAAATCACCTTTGAGGATTGACTAAAACAACTACAGTTAGTAAGAATGATTGATTGATTCGTTCATTCATTCATTCATTCCATTTTTTTATTCGTTTATTCATTCATTCTTTTTCATAGATTTTTCTGTTTTGTGATCATTCATTCATCCCTCCCTCCCTCCCTCCCTCCCTCCCTCCCTCCATTTACCCATCCCTCTACCAATTCATCCCTCTATCCATTTTCCCATCGCTCCGTCCATCCGTCCATCCGTCCATCCGTCCATTTACCCATCCCTCTATCCATTTACCCATCCATCCGTCCATGTACCCATTCCTCTATCCATTTACCCATCCATCCGTCCATTTAACCATGCATCTCTCCATCTATGTACCCATTCCTACCTCCATTCATTCTACCATTCCTCCCTCCCTCCATCCACCCACCCATCCATTTATCCATTCTTTCATCCATTCAACCATAACCGGTTTTTGGAACACCAGTATATGAAAAACTATTGAAATCCGTTGCCGCGAATCGAGGGAGCTGACAAGATATCTATCCTGAAACGTAAAGAAAATAGTAAAAAAATTAAAACCATTCCAAAAACGATGAATTCATAATATTCATTAGGAAAAAAATTGGACCGCCGTGAACGTATATATTGCATTTTGATTGGTTGCGGCATTTAAATACTTGCGCATGGTATTATGGGTATACATTTGTCCCATGAGTCCCTTTGGTCGTCACAAGCAAAAAAACATGGAGGAGTTAACTCGAAAGGGGACGAGAAACATTGCTATTAGACGGTAAGAAACGTTTAGAAGCTAAAAAATAACTCTCGTATCATTTAGTTTAGATGTTTTTGCTGCTCTGTCGGCCTTTTTTCCTTATATTTGCGGTCTTTTCGTTGAATTAGCGAGTGTTTCTTGTGGCACGTGTGAAGTTGTCGTGGGCGTAAAAACATGTTTTCAAACGTACATTTTGTGTTCGTAGGATAGTTTTCTTATCTTTGAACAGTTATAATATGTGTATTTATATTTTTTCGATCATCTTTGCCCAATTTTCCATTTATTTACAAGGAATGTCTAGAACCAATTTTCTTCGTACTTTGAAGACGAACACCCCTCCTCACCTACTCCTCCCTGAGAACAAAAAAAAAACAACAATGGAATAATTTGTGTAGGCATATTAGGTTTTGTGACAATTTTTTTTTTCTTTGAATAATTAAGCTTATGGAAAACATATTTTATACAAAATAGTGCTAGACAGTTTTTTTCAAATTATTAATTAGAGAGATTCCATAAGTCATATTTCACTCTCCTTTGTGCTTGGTTGTCACTCAACTAGCGACTTGTCCCAGTTATAATAGGCACTTTACGCATCGATGACGGGAAACCAAGACGACAGTATTTTTGACCGAAAAAGACTAGGTCGAGAAACGTCGTTGTCAACGTCGAGTCACCATAATTATAATCAGACTAGAAAGGAAGCTTATATGTTGGCTTGAAAATTATTGTACCGTTTGTAATCGTTTCATTGCGAGAAGTTTGAGATATTTTGCTTTGAAAAGTTTCTTCTTCTATGTGACTTGAACAGTTCCAACAACCTTGAACTTCTATATTGGATGAAAGAAACCATTTGAACTTGATATTTTGACAGACGATGAATGCAAACCGAAATTTTGTTTTTTAAAGAATGATATTTACTTACTTGCTTTGAAAATTCAATATGGCTGACGCTCGCATTTGTCTGAACAACTTTCAAAAATATAAAATAGGAAATATCCGAACTACCTTACTTAAAAAACTTCTAGTCATTCATTTTTTTTTCGTATATAAGCTTTTGGCCCAAAGAAACATTTTCACATAAAATAGGAAGGAAGATAATGTACTAAAATTGCTATCATTTTATCTACCTGGGAGAATATTCAATAAAGAAAGATGTCACCACCAAACTTTTATTGAAAAACACAAAGATTTATTTACCTTGGAATGTTGACGTTCACCTCTAGACATGAAACATGAACTTCAGAAGTCGTCAAGGTCGACATTTTATGAAGTCAATGTCATGTAAGCACGGGCGTCAAGCTCTCCCGTCATCATTGCGTTAAGTGCCTAATATTGTTTGTTGTGCCTTTAAGTCATATAATAATAATAATAATAATAATAGTAATGGGGTGCTTCTATAGCGCATTTCACAGTTGTCTCAATGCGCTTTACAGTTATGAACAGTGGAGGACTTTATGGGCTGCATATTAAGGTGCTATTAGCAGCCTTGCAGCTTACAATCATGACTGATTTGTTGGTACGTTAGTGTTATGCCTCCAAATTGGGACATGAAGGTCATGAAGGTTGATTGCTTCCAATGACGTCATATCCAATTCTTTCGAGTGTTTTTGTTTTAACTGGTAATGCTGAACACTAGTCATAATGAGACACCAATGAACAGCAAACATTGTGGAAAACTTCAATCAGTAATGATGATAATATTTGTGTGAACCATTAAGGTGACTGAGTGGTGATAACTAGTAGAGTACTAGCATGGAATGCGTCGGTGTTTCTAAATAACACAGCAGGAACTTGTGGATAAATTGAGTCACCGTAAAAAGCTTTGTGAAACTGATGTTTTGGACATTACTGTAGTCCTTCATCGGAGTTGGGTGGATTAGGTGACTGGCTACTTTTGAATGTTCAATTTGAGCCCATGATTAGTGTGTGCTCAAAAACCACTGGATAATCTACACAATTTTATTGAAAAAACTTACACATTTTGAACTTCAAGAGGGCAAAATCCTCAGCTTTGCATGAGACTTTATACTTTTTATAAGCTTATTCAAAAAAAACTTCTAAAAATCTATATCAAATTTGAATTTCCTTTATTCATTTCAGGCGAGGAACAATATCTGGAGATGATTATGATTGACTTACTTTGGTCCCTCAGTGTTGTTGCTAACCATATTCACTGGTATGTTAATGTATTACTATTGTACATGAAAATAGCAGACACTCTTGAGCAAAACATTACTTATGTGGAAGGGGTCATGAGTGAGTGCTGCTGGTTTTTAGAATTAAAAATATGATTTTCTTAGATTATCTTTTTGATTGTTTATAAATTAATACTGATAGTTTAGTGCATTCTTGGATGGGCTTCACTCCTCCTCTGCTTCAACATTGTCAAAATTTAAAAGACTTGTGTGAAGAAATATTTTCATGCAAAGTATATACACTTATCTTGGTAACCAGTCATTTCACCCACGGACCATTTCGCCCACGCCAATTCGCCCACGCATAAAGTCATCGATCATGCGTTTGCCAATTTGCCCACGTGTAGAATCACTTTAAGAAATATGTTACCATGATTAAAGAAAAGTACCTACCAACCCTACTTGACGCTTAAGCTCATCACTTCAAAACGCGAACTTTTTATACGAATACCGGTCGTTTCGCTACCACTCACTTTCGCTACCGTCGGTTCGCTACCACCCGGAGTCCTTTCGCTACCATTGGAATTACCAAAACAAAACTTCAATAAGAATTGTTAAAAAGAAACATAGTCCCTTGAAAGACATTTGTAAATGATTTTGAAGCATATTTGGAGCGATCATTTCATGATACGATCAGTGAAAGTGGAGATCTAAACGCGACCAAGGACAGCGTTCACTTAGCTGCCATATGAGTCCGTTTCTACCAACTTATGACTCGGATGACTTTATTTTCCTATTTCCCTATACTCTAATCTATGAAATGTGTGTTTTGGGTAGCTTTATCATTCTTTATTATTTTTTACTTGCCAAAGTTCGAGAAAAATACAAAATACCTTGTGCGCGCCATATTGTTTTCGTGTAATCAACAAGCTTTTTCTTAGTCGTTTACTAACAGTTTGTTTTCTTGAAATCCATTAGACTTTATTATTCGCACTAAAAAACTAAGACGATAGAGTGGAACGATCGAGCTCAATTTACGGTGTTTCATACAAGTCTTTTCGCTACCAATACATTTTTAGTCTCCGTAAAGTAGTTTGTTGAAAACATTACGATATCCTTCTTCTTCAATAGGGTGAGGTGTGAATAAACCTCAATAGGGTGAGGTGTGGATAAACCTTAATAGGGTGAGGTGGGGATAAACCTCGATAGGGTGAGGTGTGAATAAACCTCAATAGGGTGAGGTGTGAATAAACCTCAATAGGGTGAGAGTCGGGATAAACCTCAATAGGGTGAGGTGTGGATTAACCTCAATAGGGTGAGGTGTGAATAAACCTCAATAGGGTGAGGTGTGGATAAACCTCAATAGGGTGAGGTGGGGATAAACCTCAATAGGGTGAGGTGTGGATAAACCTCAATAGGGTGAGGTGTGAATAAACCTCAATTCTCTAGCTTCCCATACCCATAATACTTTGCGTCTTTGTGGGGTAACCAGAAGGTAAAAACCCACTGATTGGCTGATCAGGCAATGTTGAAAATACCTTGTTTGATAGAGTGCAAATAATATACCTGTGAGATAGCTAGCTAGCTAACTAATTACTTTCTTTTGGTTGCGTCTAGTTAAAATAGGCGAGCCCTGACAAGTAAACTAGTGCACGAGTGCTACTCAAGGGCCCACATATTTTTAAACACACTTCCCAAAAACTGAAACACTATTTTATTGAACATGCTTTTCCTTCGTATAATAACGTTTGCATTTTCGTATCCATTTATTTGCATATGGAGTTGTTACTCTAGTAAACGCCTGTGCCCTTGTCATGCCTCACTGAATTTGGACCATGTCTTGTCTAATTAATCGCTAACTATCTCCTATTTCATCCTAACTATTTCACGGGTATATTATTTGCACTCTATCCAAATATAAAATGAAGTAGTAAAAAACAGAAAAAGATAGAAGCTTGAAGAAGTTTAAGGTAGCTCCATATAGTAAGTTGTTCACCTGGCTCGCTCAGTTTCGCACATGCGCAAATACGGATCTCATTTTGATTACGTAATTGAATTATTTTTCTGCGCGATTTTTGAAATTAAAAATCTTGGAAATTTGGTGGTAAAATTTTAAAAAATTTTTACAGATTTTTTTCGATATAAAAAGCAATCAGCTTGCAAAATATTTAGTGAGTTCTAACGACAGAATGTTTTTAATTGTGAAAAGACAAATTGTGTTACATCTAAGGTTCTGTCATTGGGATACTGAGCCCACGATGCACAAAAACCACTGAAAAATCTACAAGATTTTATTGAAGAAACCTACGCGTTTTGAGCTTCAACAGGGCAAAACCCTCCAATTTTGCACGGGACTATCTATTTTTTAATTGCTCATTCGAAAAAACTCCTAAAAATCTAGGTTATGTCAACATTTTAGAAAAAGTTTAAATCAATAACACATGAAAAAATAGATTTTTGTAGGGATTTTTGTTCGACTTTATGAGAATTTTTAAGAGCACCGAAACTACAAAATATGACAAATCAATGTATTTTTTTGTATTTTTGTCGAAAATATCCATGTATTATCGTAGAATGATTGATTAGCCTTCATTCGTGCAACCATAGAGTCTGCAAATAACTATTATCTTATTTATAGTACACTCAACAAAATTACTCGACTCGGATTGGTCGAGAGGAGTACAATTATAGTGTTAATTGTACTCCGTAGGAGTACTGAATTAAGTCGCTATGGCAACACGGCCAAAACAATGTCAAAACAATTATTTTCTAACATTTTGTACTTAAAAAGCATAAATAAAATTTTAAAGCCGTAAGAACTAATCTTTTTTATGCATTTCAGTTGCACGATGGACTGAAAATCGGCCGCCAAATAGACAAAAATGAACGGCGTCGCTTCTCATTTTTTACTGAAATTTTGTTGAGTGAACTATAAACAACAAATCGCACGATCTTCTCGTACAATTTGGAATTAATAGACACTCGTAATGTTTTGAAAGTTATTTAATTGCACTCGCCTAAAGGCTCGTGCAATTACAAGAACTTTCAAAACATTACTCGTGTCTATTAATTTCCAAATTGTACTCGAGATTGTGCAATTTCCTTTACGAATCTTTATTTTTTTCTAATCACTTCCGGTGGCGCAATTTTTACTCCAAAAGCTCGTGCGTAGGCTTTCATTAAATGCTGATTATCTCGAAAACAAGCTCGGGACACCCTATTTTTCTTTCCTGATTTGGAATCAGCATTAAATTTCAATTCGGAAAATCGAAGTTTTAAAAAAAGTTTAAATCAATTTCCAAACGTAGGCAGCAGTATGATTTCACTTTACAAATTTAGAAAAAAATTCCCTGCAAAAAACTCGAGCTTTTTTCATTTTTTTATTACAAAAATGCCTCAATTATGACTGTCACGTTGCTATGGTGACCTGTCATGTGATATTTTTTATAAAAACTGAAACCTTAATTCACTAGTATTAGGTACAATGCACAAAAAAGGGTCAAAACATTATTTTTTTTTTTTAATACAACAATATGTAACATGTACTCAAAAGCCTTTTAACTATATGGAGCTACCTTAAGGTAAATTTTAAACGCCAAAACTCTTGATCCGTACAAACATTTATTGGAATAAACTGATAATCAATATTGTACAGTTATGGGGAAAAAACGTTTCAATATGGGACAGTTTTTCAATTGGTCACCCCTCAAGGTGCAAAGCATTATGGGTTATGTGCAAATACAGAATAGGGAGAGGTGTGGAAAAACCTCCATACTTGTATAGGGTACTTGTAGATTTTCTTGTAGAGTGCACATAATATACCCATGAACTAAGTACTAACTTTGTGCTATTTGTTGCCTAAGTCTAATTAGTTAAAGAAATAGACTAGCCGTGACAGGTAAACTAGTGCACAACTGTTACTCAAGGGTGCGCATTTTGAAATATTTTTAAACACACTTACAAAAACTGAAACAATATTTTATTGTACATACTTTTCCTTCATATAATTTTACATGATCGCATTTTCGTATCTATTCATTTGTGTATTAAGTTGTTACTTGTGCCCTTGTCATGCCTCTCTGAATTTGGACCATGTCTTGTCTAATTAAGCGCTTTTTCCTATTTCTTCCTAACTATTTCACGGGTATATTATTTGCACTCTACATTGTTTTCAGACAAGTGATGGATTTTTTGGTAGAGTGCAAACATTAAAAGTGTGCAACACTCTGCAATACTTAGTAGTAAATAGTCCTAATTAAACAATAGAAAACAATAGGATTAGCATGATTTAATAGTATTTATGTTACACACTCATAGTGTTTGTACTCTAAAATTGCAGAATTTGACACTTTTTTTTGACATTTTTTCATACCTAGTTGTTTTGACTTAGAAAATTTTTTAACTTTAAATTTTCTGGACTTGTAAAAATTGTCTTGTTATGTATGTGGTGTTTGGAAAATAAAGATTTACTTTGGATTTACATTTGGTATGTGTATTGTTAATTAATTCCATCTTTACCCTCTCCACGCCCAATAAGAGGATACATAGCCCAATAAGTTGTGACATAGCCCAATAAGATGTCACATAGCCCAATAAGATGATACATAGCCCAATAAGATGATACATAGCCCAATAAGATGATGCATAGCCCAATAAGATGTTACATAGCCCAATAAGATGATGCATAGCCCAATAAGATGATGCATAGCCCAATAAGATGATGCATAGCCCAATAAGATGATGCATAGCCCAATAAGATGATGCATAGCCCAATAAGATGATGCATAGCCCAATAAGATGATGCATAGCCCATAGCCCAATAAGATGATGCATAGCCCAATAAGATGATGCTTAGCCCAATAAGATGATGCATAGCCCAATAAGATGATGCTTAGCCCAATAAGATGATGCTTAGCCCAATAAGATGATGCTTAGCCCAATAAGATGATGCTTAGCCCAATAAGATGATACATAGCCCAATAAGATGATACATAGCCCAATAAGATGATACATAGCCCAATAAGATGATGCATAGCCCAATAAGATGATGCATAGCCCAATAAGATGATGCATAGCCCAATAAGATGATGCTTAGCCCAATAAGATGATGCATAGCCCAATAAGATGATGCATAGCCCAATAAGATGATACATAGCCCAATAAGATGGTACATAGCCCAATAAGATGATGCATAGACCAATAAGATGATGCATAGCCCAATAAGATGATGCATAGCCCAATAAGATGATGCTTAGCCCAATAAGATGATGCTTAGCCCAATAAGATGATGCATAGCCCAATAAGATGATGCATAGCCCAATAAGATGATGCTTAGCCCAATAAGATGATGCTTAGCCCAATAAGATGATGCATAGCCCAATAAGATGATGCATAGCCCAATAAGATGATGCATAGCCCAATAAGATGATGCATAGCCCAATAAGATGATGCATAGCCCAATAAGATGATGCATAGCCCAATAAGATGATACATAGCCCAATAAGATGATACATAGCCCAATAAGATGATGCTTAGCCCAATAAGATGATGCATAGCCCAATAAGATGATGCATAGCCCAATAAGATGATGCATAGCCCAATAAGATGATACATAGCCCAATAAGATGTCACTTAGCCCAATAAGATGATGCATAGCCCAATAAGATGATGCATAGCCCAATAAGATGATGCATAGCCCAATAAGATTATTTTCACCTTTAATTCAAAGGGTGGAAGAGGGTGCATATAAAGGAGGGACTTATGCCAGGGAATTTTAATTGGTAATTTATATTTTCACTTATTATCATGGGTTGGGGCTTGGCTATGGGTTTTATTTCAGTAGGGTTGGGCTTATAGTAGTATTTAGGTATTATTAGGCCTAGGGCAAACGTCAAACTTTCCATGCTTCGAACTCATTAAAAACAATGGATATAAGGTGATAATGAGGCGGCATTCTTTGATGTAATTAAGTTCGGTGCATGGAAAATTCGACATTTGCCCTAGGCCTTAGTCTCTTAGTTTAGTATCCAGGTCCCGGGTGTACGAAGCCTGAATAGTGCTATCCAGCAGATAAATGTTTATCCAGTGGATAATTCGATGCTGTTTTCCAATAAGTTTATCATACTGAATAAGATTTATCCATTGGATAGCTCTATCCAGACTTCGTACAACCGGACCCAGACGTATAGCTACTCTGTAGAAAAGCTGGAATAAACCATTATTATTATTATAAGAAAACTACTGAATGCTCAACCATTTCTTTTAATTATCACTGCCAAAATCTCTTGTGAAATGACCAACCAGGGCTGTTGAAAACCACACATGTACAAGCAGTAGACTAGCTCGATATTAATTTAGTATTTATGCTTGAGTCAATGAAAACCCTGGCCCAACTCTTCCCAACTCTGGGACAATGTAAAGCTTATAGAGGGGGATATTTTGGGAATAGACTGCCAAGCGCCCACCAAGGTGGGACGTTAGTCACTTTTAGCAATAGAGCCTGCCCGTGGGGAAGGGGCATAGGTGGTAGATGTATACTGAGTCTGCAATATCAAAATCAGTGGCTGTCCGCAAGAAATCAGAGTGAAAGCCAGGCAATCGTGTGGATAATCAAGACAACTCCGAATGTGTGGGTTTTCAAGGTATTTGATATCCCCCTGGGGTGAGGCATTAGAGGATTGACCATGCTTTTTTTCTAAGCCCCACATTGTTCCAGGGGTGGTGGGGTTCAGATTTTCGTGGACTAATGCATTACCCACAAGAAAGTGGTCTCCATCTGGTAAAATACACTACTGTAGATTAACGCTCATAAGGGACTCTTAGTCACCCAGTTCAATCAGCGGGTATTGAATAAATGGGAAAGGCCAATAGCGTATCGTTTTCCCATTTCAGGCCACGTGTCATCTCCTTGAGAATGAGATTCTGTTTAAGAGTTGCATCCATATTTAGTTGACTTCTCATGCGCAACCATTAAATATATATATGTACTCTATAGGGAATGACAGGTGGTGTGAAATAGAAAAAAAAAATCACCCAAGTGGACTTTCGTCCATTCAGTGTGGTTTGTGGTTTGTGTGAAACCTGAATATGTTTTTTCTTAAGTTATTCAAGCTTATTCATATGTCTAGTAGGCGAGGGAGGACTGGTAAACACTAAAACGAGGCCAAAGGTCCAAAATGAGGAAGTAGAACAATCAAATGTCATACTCCCTGTTCTACTTTTGCTACATTTACAGAACGTAGTTGAGTTGCTATATTTATTGCATAGTCCAACTAGCCTCACTGTTGTGTCGATCAGTATCAAGCTACAAAATGTAAAATGATTGTGTAAGACACTCTGTCCTAGTGCTTATTGTGTTACACTAAAGCATTTCTACGTAACTTGATGTCCGATGTGACAAGGAATGTCACACAGTCTTTAGCAACAGCTCTTCCAGGACATTTGAATATGGAAACTTCTTTATCTTCAACGTATTGTGATATGTTTACTCGTGTAATGCATTTTTAACAAATGGTATTTTTTTGCTGACCAATGATGAATTGTTTGCAACCAGGTATGTAATTTTAGTTGTTTTTTTTCCTTTTAATGATCGTTTTAACCTGGGCATTTGTAATTCAAAGTCCAAAGGTAGTGGCAAGAAAAACATATCAAGCCACCTTAACGCCAACATCAGATAAGCCCATTTTTTTAATCATCTTAGTTAACAAATCCATTCCAGTGTCTCAAACATGCCAACATACTATTTGATTTGCAAAATAACATTTTCAATTTGAAATCATTTTAACGAATAAAACTCTTTTCAGAGTTGGACAGAAATGGACTAAATTTTAGTATACCATTAGTCTTCTCTTGATGTTACTTTTACTCAAGCAACACCTTTGTCAGACTATGAAATGAACACAACAAGTCCTGTGAAATACCAATGCCAAATAACTTTTTTGTTGGTTTGTATTTTTGTTCCAATCAGGTTTTTTTTAGTATTAAGTACATTTTGTGGAGTACAATCAAATCACTTACAATCGTTTTGATACTTTCATCATTGGTGATTAAGTACATGGAACCACTTTTTATTTGTAACAAAAAGCTTGCACAACCTCTGATAGTTTGAGTTCTTATTCTTAAAGTGGTGAAAACAAATCTACATACAACAAAGCATTGTATGTAGATATATTTAATAATTAAAGATTATTCTCCAAAGACAAAGTGAAGATGAGCCAATATTTGGGGCAAATACCAGCCAGAATCCACTCAATCAGTGGTGAATAAGTATTTAGTAGAATTACACTGGTGCTCAATCAATTCAAAGGAAATTGTTTTCGCTGGTGTAATTTAACTAAAATTTAGTAGATTATTTAATAACATCTAAAACTAACACTTATATTCAGCTAGTCTTCCTTTCCTTGATGCGACTAAAAAAACAATAAAGTGTCAGTATGATGGTCCTCCAAGGTGAGTAAAGCCTAAGGGACCCTTCATTTTTTATCCGGGAGCAGGTGGGGCAGTGGAATTTTTTTTGCACCATTTTAGATAACTTCTGAACAAAAGTTTTAGTTTTCATGAGAATAAACATGGCTGCCGTGTGATTAAGGCCCAAGAGGGGAACACACAAAACAATTCAAGTGGCACTACAAGCAAGTTGCGAAGTTGAGATTTTGGGGCCACCTATCTCTCCTCCCCAAGCTGCCCTGGGACCTGATCGACCGCGTGTTGGACTGAGCCTGAAGTCGTAAGGCAATGCGTTACCAGCGAGACTGTCTTTACGAGTTTTCATGATCTGAAAATGGAATTCAGTTATATCTTAGAATTAGTCTTTTAAGCCTAGAGATTAAGTCACCACAAGACACGGTCATGATAGATAGAGCAGTTTTCGTATGGCTGTGAGAAGATATCCATCCAATCAGATACCTGGAGCATGGCATTAACACGGCGCAGACACTGTCAGACCAATCAAATTGCGCAAAAAAAAAAAATCAGCCAATCAAAATTCTTGAAAACATCAAGGTCACGGCACGGCACGCTTATACGGCACCCAGCTTTTCACAGTCATGGCGACAAAATAGACCCATATTGAAAATATTTCCCCTAAAGCAGTCCCACGGTGCACATAAGCTTCAAAATCCGCACATAACAATGTTTAACCAAGAGTACCCCGCGAAGGTTGACGGTTGTACGATACAAAATGGAGCGCAGTATGAAATTTGTTTCGCCCTGCGAATAATAGACCCCTTTCGAGTTCCAAATTACCGCTGTGTTTCTTGAATACAGACTCATTTGCACAGGGTTAGCCTCGATTTTGTGAAGAATATTCACGTGTTCCAGTCAAGGTCCGTCGAGTTTCAAAGTGTTCGTATTGTTGAAGTTGTGCATTCTTTACTTTACCGTTGGTATTTGTGAATATTTAAACACTGATACGAGGCTAACCCTGTGCAAATGAGTCTGTAATCAAGGGACACAGCGGTAATTTGGAATTCGAAACGGGTCTAGTTTTCCCCCTATATACATCTGAAATACAAAGAAAAAATGTTGGTTAGGAGAAAAATTAGCAGAAACTATTATGATTTCCATGACAGGAGGCACGACAATAGGGTATTTTTCAGCTGGGAAAATGAATTTTTTCACATGTAAATCAGATTAGACCAGATTTAATTGTTCCTGCCTTCTGTCATGGCTGCTATCACGTGATGGTGCAAAGCTTCTATACTATAGATTGAATGACTGTGTAATACATTATTTAACTGTGACACGAGTACGAGCTTGCTGTACTTTAGATTTGCCATTTTTTCGTACGCAGACACAATAGTTACACGATTAATGCCCAAAACAGACAGGCAACTTAATAACATATTGACGATTTTTACACATTTTTAGTGTCCCTTCTATCAAATCTCTGGGTAATGGTGTTTTGGCGAACAAGGATTGATGAGAAACGAAGTCGCAAACTTTTAACTGAAAGATCTATTGATGGTCGGTAGCCAATCAATTCCAAGATAGTCAGAAGACGCCAGAAGTCAAATACGTAGCAGCCATGTTGGTGGTATCAACAATGGAGGTTAATGAGAAATATTTTATTAAAGACCTCCAACATGGCGGCGATGACATGACTTGCAAAACATAGTAAATGGGATATACCAATTCATAAACAACTGGGTTCTTACCAGGAACATTCCAGGAACAGCGTTATGTCTGGTGAGCAATAGCGGCTGCGCATGGTCTGTATCAAGTTAAGATGTTTGGTTATGAATTTTGTGTAAGCTGATTGGCTGGAAATTTCAAGATGTTGCAGGTAATGTTGCAGCCATGTTCATATGATGAAATTTGTTGCGCGAAATGTTGCAAGAGAAGAGCGCCATTTAACTTCAGATTTTTTGCATGCAACAAGTTTGGGGTAGATATGCACACGCTGCAACAGTCCGGTATCGTGCAATATTACATGCAATGTTGCACCGTGTGTCAGCACCTTTACTCAAAGTGTTTTCATGACATTGTCGGTAAACACTTAAACGACAAGGGCAAGTTCTCCTTTATCTGGGTTAATTCACCTTGATATATTAAATGTGCAGGGTACAGTGAGTACTAAATACTCTACGTGTATTAGATACACTGTGCACACCAGGTGTGTTAGATGCACAGCATATATTTGTAGTATATGATGCACAGTGTATTTCATATATTAGATGTGCAGGGTACAGTGAGTATTAAATACCCTGTGCCCTCTACATGTATTAGATACACTGCACACACCAGGTGTGTTAGATGCACAGGGTATATTGTCAGTATATAATGCACAGTGTATTTGATATGTTAGATATGCAGGGTACAGTGAGTATTAAATACCCTCTGCCCTTTACATGTATTAGAAACACTGCGCACACCAGGTGTGTTAGATGCACAGGGTATATTGTTAGTATATGATGCACAGTGTATTCGATATGTTAGATGTGCAGGGTACAGTGAGTGTTGAATACCCTGTGCACTCTACATGTGTTAGATACACTGTGCACACCAGGTGTGCTAGATGCAGAGGGTATATTGTTAGCATATGATGCACAGTGTTTTTGATGTGTTAGATGGGCAGGGTACAGTAAGTATTAAATACCCTGTGCACTCTACGTGTATTAGATACACTGCGCACACCAGGTGTGCTAGATGCAGAGGGTATATTGTTAGTATATGATGCACAGTGTTTTTGATGTGTTAGATGGGCAGGGTACAGTAAGTATTAAATACCCTGTGCACTCTACGTGTATTAGATACACTGCGCACACCAGGTGTGTTAGATACACAGGGTATATTTGTAGTATATGATGCACAGTGTATTTGATATGTTAGATGTGCAGGGTACAGTGAGTATTAAATACCCTGTGCACTATACGTGTATTAGATACACTGCGCACACCAGGTGTGTTAGGTACACAGGGTATATTTGTAGTATATGATGCACAGTGTATTTGATATGTTAGATGAGCAGGGTACAGTAAGTATTGAACACCCTGTGCACTATACATGTATTAGATACACTGCGCACACCAGGTGTGTTAGATGCACAGGGTATATTGTTAGTATATGATGCACAGTGTATTTGATATGTTAGATGCGCAGGGTACAGTGAGTATTAAATACCCTGTGCACTCAACATGTATTAGAAACACTGCGCACACCAGGTGTGTTAGATGCACAGGGTATATTGTTAGTATATGATGCACAGTGTATTTGATATGTTAGATGTGCAGGGTACATTGAGTATTAAATACCCTGTGCCCTCCACATGTATTAGAAACACTGCGCACACCAGGTGTGTTAGATGCACAGGGTATATTGTTAGTATATGATGCACAGTGTATTTGATATGTTAGATGTGCAGGGTACAGTGAGTATTAAATACCCTGTGCACTATACGTGTATTAGATACACTGCGCACACCAGGTGTGTTAGATGCACAGGGTATATTGTTAGTATATTAGTATATTAGTATATTGTTAGTATATGATGCACAGTGTATTTGATATGTTAGATGCGCAGGTTACAGCGAGTTTTAAATATCCCGTGTACAGTAAGCATAAGATACCCTAATGCATATATAGATTCACAATATATCCATATGTTTTTTTGATAGTTGAACAGCTCACGTCGCTCGTATCAGATATAATTAGAGTACGTGTACCCTTAATGCGCAGAATGTTTTCTGTATGATAGTTTTGGTGTCCTTTTACTTGTTTAAGATTGCGCACATCAAAAGCAGTTTGAGATTGCAACATTCTGTAAGCCAAAGACAGCGCGCGATAGTAGCGTGCATGATGTGATCTAGATACATCGTGTGCACTGTCCATAGATATATTTTGCCCAATGCGTGTAATAGATTTATCCTGTAGCGTGCATGATGTGATCTAGATACATCGTGTGCACTGTCCATAGATATATCGTTCCCAATGCGTGTATTAGATTTATCCTGTAGCGTGCATGATGTGATCTAGATACATCGTGTGCACTGTCCATGTGTATATCGTGCCCAATGCGTGTGTAGTTGGCTACATACTTCGTGTACAGTTATTCATGGTCGCGCGCTTCACGGTGTTCGTGCATTACATTGATGCGCAACATTTTCTTAAATACTATACTATAATAAAAAATAAAGTACCGTATTTTAATCGGCGTAATCGATTACAGTAACGCATTTGATAATAGAAATGCCATCGTATTTGGTAGATGTAGAGTCTTCTATCATTTTAATAAAGTTGTATTTTTATTGTGTAATTTTTTCGTCTGTAGGTTTGTATTCGATGTTAGAGCAGGCCAGTAGGAAGTCCTAGATATCTATGGTGGTGGTGGTGGTGGGGGGAGGGGGGGGGGGGGGGGGAGAATGTAACATGATGTCATTTTGCGATTGTGTGGCTTACGGTGTTTGTGTTCAAATTGACTTTTAAAAAAACTGGACTTGGGGCCCGACTCCACCTTGCCCCAGAGTGATCTTTCTTGGCCCGTGAAACAAGGTTGGATGATGAGAGACTAACAGTCCAAGCAAAACGAAAGAAAACAATGGAATTAGTGTATACTATGTATGTTAACTATTCTTTTCACGGGCCCAGTAAAATCCCTCTATTATATTGAGTGATAACTTTTACAGAAATTGGGAACAAAAGGATATATTCAGCAAGAAATAAAAATGCTCAAGAGCATTCCTTTTATCTCGGGTTAAATTTCTGGAGCGCATAATAGGCGTTTCCCAAGATACATTCCTCATTGTTGAATAGTCCAATGAAAAAAAAGCTATTGGTAAATAAATTTACATTTGTTAAGCACTGAACTGTATCTTGAGAAAGACTTATTGTGTTGTCCTCCATGTTGATGATATGATTGAGCAAAGAAACGACGATGGAACACAGAATAAGTCAAGAATCTGGCTGGATTCAACACCTAGATGCCTGGTACGTTATGTTTACAAAACATCTGCAGGTTTGTCACTCTCCAATTAAGTTTATTTGGTGTATTTCGGTGTTTGTTTAATATGCATAACATACACAACTGATCGCTGCTTATCCCTAGCTAGGGAGGGGGGAGTTCGTAGGATTTTTGTTGCCACATCAAAAGGTTAACTCTAGCGCAATAAAAACCATGTGATCCTCTAGTTAACCCCACCCGCGGAACCATTTACGGGATACCTGTGGTTATATTGAAGTGACTTTGGGGTCCCTGTGGTAAAATGATCATTTTGGTCTAAATAAAAATTCAAATTCTTTTTTTTTAAAAGAAAATTAAATTCTTATAGAGCTTTATAGATTTAGGTATCATTTTTTTGGATACATTCCCTAAGTTTCGCGCAAAACCTTGACCTGCGAGAAACTATAGCACACATACTGGAACTTTTCGTTCTTTTATTTTCAAACTTTTCTTTCAAAGTTTTTCCAAACTTTTGTCAACGCAGTTTTTTTGCGCATTATAAGAGGTGTTGTTAATTCATGTAAGTTTTATTTAAAAAAGCAGAAAAATATAGAAAAGTAAAACAGTAGACCGCAGCCTAGAAAACTCCTTCACTTTTAACACTATTGATTTAATATAACTGGAAAAATATACAAAATTATTGAAATCGCTTGCCGCAAATCGAACAAGCTGACAAGATATGTATCCAAAAAACGCTTTTAAAGAATCGGTAGTTAAAAATAGAAATCTTATGACAAACAAAATATTCATAATACTCAATCCCATATGAAACTGTTGAACTTGTTTTTGGACTTTTTCGTGTAGGAAAATCCCAGTATAACAGGTCTTTGTAAGCACGATATATATAAACAAAATTTGAAATCCCTTCCTGCGCAATCACCAACCTCCGGAAACGCTCTAAAAAATACAGTTAAAAAAATAAAAATTCTTTCCTAAAGCGACAAATCCATAATATCCAATGCCATATGAAACTGTTAAATTGTTTTTGGATATTTTCATTCAGGAGATTTCTAGTATTACAGGTTTTTGTAAGCCCGGTATAAAAAAATATATATATTGAAATCGCTTCCCGTGCAATCTCCAATCTCCTAAAAAATAAAAATCCTTTCAAAAGCGACGAATCCATAATATCCAATCCCATATCAAGCTGTTAAATTGTTTTTGGATATTTTCATTCAGGAAATTTCCAGTATAACAGGTTTTTGTAAGCCCGGTATATAAAAAAAAATATTGAAATCGCTTCCCGCGCAATCACCAACCTCCGGAAACGCTCTAAAAAATACAGTTAAAAAAATAAGAATCCTTTCCCAATGCGACAAATCCATAATATCCAATCCCATATCAAGCTGTTAAATTGTTTTTGGATATTTTCATTCAGGAGATTTCTAGTATTACAGGTTTTTGTAAGCCCGGTATAAAAAAATATATATATTGAAATTGCTTCCCGTGCAATCTCCAATCTCCTAAAAAATAAAAATCCTTTCAAAAGCGACGAATCCATAATATCCAATCCCATATCAAACTGTTAAATTGTTTTTGGATATTTTCATTCAGGAAATTTCCAGTATAACAGGTTTTTGTAAGCCCGGTATAAAAAATATATATATTGAAAATCGCTTTCCGCGCAATCACCAACCTCCTGAAACGCTCTAAAAAATACAGTTAAAAAAATAAAAATCCTTTCCCAAAGCGACAAATCCATAATATTCAATGCCATATAAAGCTGTTAAATTGTTTTTGGATATTTTCATTCAGGAGATTTCTAGTATAACAAGTTTTTGTAAGCCCGGTATAAAAATATATTTTTTTTGAAATCGCTTCCCGCGCAATCTCCAATCTCCTAAAAAATAAAAATCCTTTCAAAAGCGAAAAATCCATAATATCCAATCCCATATCAAACTTGTTTTTGGACTTTTCTGTGGAGGAGAATTCCAGTATAACAGGTGTTGGCAAGCCCGGTATATATATATAAAACATTGAAATCACTTGCCGCAAATCAAAAAACCTGACAAGATATGTTCACTAAAAGGCGTTTAGAAATGAAGTAAAAAACTTGAAATCCTTTAAAAGATTTATAATTCATAATATTTAATCCCATATTCAACTGTTTAACATGTTTTTGCATATTTTAGCATAGGAGAATTTCAGTATAACACGTTTTTGCAAGCCTGATATGAAAGAATATTGAAACCATAAAGACGGAGCAAGCTAACGTTTCTTTTGCATTGAATTACGTTTTATAATCCTTCTTTTTGTTTTTGTTTTTTTGTTGTTTTTTTTTTTGTTTTTTGTTTTTTGTTTTTTTAGTTGATACAAAATACCGTTCTTGTTGTTTTACGAGGGTTGGCACTTGATAACCAGGGGCTAACAAACCTGTGGCCCGTTGATTTTGATTTTGTGGAGGGAGGAGTATTGTAGAACCAAGAAAAAACCCTCAAAGCACAGGAGAGAACCAACAAACAACTCTACGAGCAATAACATGTGATTTGAATGTGCAAATTATTGCATTATTTTATTGATTTATTTAAGGATTGCCTTTCGTTTGTCTTGGTATAAGCTGATTATCTTTTTTTAGTGAAAAATAAATTGCCTTATTATAAATTTATTTATCATTTGTGGAAAAAGGTTCACAGGTTCCGCTTGCATGCATCTTTATCATATTGACATTATGTGTTAAGCAAATATGTATAACTTTTTTTTTTTTTTTTTTTTTTTTTTTTTTTGCCACAAAATTCAACATTTCTGGTCTTATGAACCTGTATTATTTTACCACAGGGATCCCAAACTCCAATCATCGTCAAAAAAACGCTTTATTGGAGAAAAACTAAAAACGTTTTTCAAAAAGCACTAGGTGCTTTAGAAACTATGTTCTTAGCTTTAAATCTTGGCACAAAAAAATTTGCACTTTTTGCATTTTTTCATAGAGAACAAGGCTCTTGAAGTTGAGACCCCTAAAATCGCGTTTTTTCGAAGGTCCCAAATTTTGGTCAATTTAAAAATTCGCTTTTTATGAACAAAATATACACTAAACGAAGGCTGAGGATGAGGGCTTTATGTTTCTGAAGCTATCTTTTCCGATTATAAAAAAGCGACGGTGTAGTGAGTGAAGGAAGTTTCTGGTCTGCAGTCAATAGTCAGCGGTATACTGTTTTTAAACTTTTGCATATTTTTGCATGTTTTTGCCTTTTGTGTTCAACAAAAATTACTCGAATAACACCTTCAATAATGCTCTAAATAACTGCATTTACAAAAATTTGGAAAAATTTTCAGAACGTTGGAAATGAAAAGGCGAAAACACTTCAGTTTGGGTTGCCTGTGGTTTCATTATTTTACCACAGGGATCCCAAACTCCATTGATCGCCATAAAACGCTTTATAGAAGAAAAACTAAAGATTTCTCTCAAAAAGAGCAAGATGTATTGGAAACTCCTTTATTAGCTTTAAATGTTGGTACAAAGATATTTGGACTTTTGGCATTAATTCATAGGAATTTCGAAGTCCCAAATTGTCGTTAAATTATAAATAGTGTTTTTTAGAACTTTTCTGAAATTATTTTTTCCAATCATATGAAAGCAATGGTGTAATGAGTGAAGGAATTTTCTGGTCTGCGTTCGCCTTGTCAGAGGTCTACTTTTTAAAGACTTTTTCATACTTTGGTATGTTTTTGCTTTTCTTTTTCAATAAAGATTACATTAATAATACATCTCACCTATGCGCTAAATAACCGCTTTCACAAAACGCAATTTTTTGTAACTTAAAATTCCTGAAAATTAACAGAAAGCATTATAATGCCTTACTCAAAAACCTAAGGCTTTTGTTTTAAGAAGTTTAAATATCCTCTTACTTTAAAACATTTTTTTAAAACAAACATTACATTTTTTAACGATTTATTAATTGCCATCTACATTGATTGTCCATAGAGACAAAGACATGACACTCAAGGGAGTGGTCATCCTAAAGTCTTGAAAGACGAAGGTGTTTTTGTATAGACCACGCTTTTTAAAAGTACACTTTTCTTTTGCATGCAGATTTTTCATTCTCAAGGGATTCGTAGACATCCAACAAACTTATTCTGCTCCGCCATTTTGAAAAACAACAAGAAGCCATCAAAGTGTTTGAGAAGAAACCAGCCGTAATAAATATCCTAGACGTCTAGAATGGAAGGTAAAGTGAAATATAAACTTTGTCGAACTATTAGGATCATAAAAAAGTCGAAATTCGAAGGTTTTTGGGTAACTATATGTCATTGCTAGCCAAGTTGAAGAACGAGTCGTTTAAAATAAAACTGATTTTGTACCGACGAGCATTTGTAGTATTGTCTTTACCTTTAGAACTGTTTAGATTCTTAGTACATTTATATTTAGTCATACCTAGAAGTACCGCATCAATAAACCATAGAAAAAAACTGATTTTTGTACTTTTTACACCCGCCGATCGTAGAGCATCAATTTCTTCCCTACTCCACCCCCCGCGTGTTTAATTCCTAGATTCCTGTATAGAAAACATGTATTATCTTCTATCCTTAAATTTGAAGCCGAGTTCAAGACAAAGTAACTTATAAATACACACAACATTATAAGCTTTTCTTTCTTAATCTATTTCAGTATAGTAGTGAAAAATTGTGCATTCGGTGTGTAATGACATAGAGAGAATAAGAGAAAAATATCAAATGCATTTGATATTTTTCTCTTAATTATTCTCTCTATTTCAGTATATTCAATTAATTTTTTTATCTATATATCATTATTAGGCTAAACGCAAAGAATCAAAAATGGAAAGACGTTTTCAAGGACCAACAGGAATGAGGGAATCCGGAGTTCAATCGACATGTTTGTTTATTGGTTAAGCAATCAGGTTATAAAAAATATTACAGTTTAAAAAATATGTTCATTTATTTCTGCTGCTTTTTTAATTTTTTAGATATTTCGGATTGAATATTACGTGTTTCACATGTATTTGTTTTGGTGTATAATAAATGAGTTTCAAAATATTTTACCGTTTGTTTATTTCATGGTACACCCCTTTTCAAATTTTCGTCTTTTTCCCGCCAAAAAACTTAGAAAATTTTCAGGCTCCTTGTCACGTGATCTGATCTATGGTTCAAAACTTTTTCCCGCCCAAAAACTTAGGATATTTTTAGCATTTTCATCATTTGCAACCTCAGCTGTGCTTAGCTCACTGAGCCACACTCACTTGCACCTCTTTCGCTTTTGCACTTTTACCCTTTGGCTAACTTAGCACCTCTACCCCACCCATCTAATCCCCCTAAGAACCTTCGGCTAACCTAGCACCTCCACCCTACCCATCTAATCCCCTTCCTTTATTCTGTTAATTACCCCCCTTGTTTCGTTCAGACAATAAACAAGACATTAATTATGCATAAGAATTTTTAATCGGTAATTAATGCAAGCCATTACAAAGCCCTATGATTTAAGGTACATCAATACCATCACTTTCAACAAATAAACTGACAGTATACAACACAAGTGCACAGGCTAATGGACAAGAGGCAAGTTGAAGGTAAGGGTTCAAATCCAGGTAAGGTCTAGGTTTTCAGATGAAAAATTGGACAAGCAAAAAGACAGCCACCCACAAGCAAGGAACAAGGCAAGTCTGGTATTCATCAACAAGGTAAGAAGGTTGGCTCAAAAAAAAAAAAAAAATTGGCTTTAAAGAAAAAAAATTCAAATTGGCTTAAGAAAATTAAAAAAAATTCAAATTGGCAAGAAAAAAAACGAAAAAAAAATAATAAATTGTGAAAAAAAGTAAAAAATCCCTATAAATTTTGAAAAAATATATACTAAGTCTTTTTGTGATTTTTTTTGCCCCTAGGGTAATTAGACGAAGATCCCTGAGATCAAAAGTTCAAACCTACCCTCCCCTTAAGAAAAAATGGCCCTCAACAAAGCGTTAAGGGCCACCCTTAAGGGTTTGGAATAGGATGAACTGATGACCTCAGGGACAGAGCTTTTGATTAGGATTCTGAAGACAAAGGTGTTGCTTGATTAAAAGACTGGTACTGGAAACTAAAACGAAGCATAAAACTGGTTCTATGCCTCGTATACAGTATTAATTGGTCCCAGTTAGACTTGGAATTTTTCATCTACTTTATCTAATCAGATTGAAAGCCGCCTTAAACTGATTAGAGGGTAGCTTGCATGGAGCTTTATGAAACTCTAAAAGGCCCAATTTTGAATGACTGATTTTAGATACCTCCTAACATTTAATTATTCGATCAATGAAAAGTTCCAGGTCTACACTGAGCCTTACCAGTACTAGTAACAGAATAGACTTAGACAGGATTGCAGCCAACCATGGTGTATGACAAGGTACAGTGCAGTGTGATACAGTATTGTTTTAGGATAAAATCAGAGTTGATTTATTCTGGCACCTCAAGTCTGTACCATGGTTTACTCAATCCTACACAATCTATTCTGCATTACAGCAAGAGTAACAAATGGTATTTTTTTGCTGACCAATCATGGATTGTTTGCAACCGGGTATGTAAATTGAATTTATTCATTTAATTGTTTCCAACTGGGTATTTGCAATTTGAAGTTCAAAGGTAGTGGCAAGAAAAACATATCAAGCCACCTTAACGCCAACATCAGATAAACCCATTTTTTCAATCATTTCAGTTAACAAATCCATTCCAGTGCCTGAAACATGGCAACATACCATTTGATTTGTAAAATAACATTTTCAATTTGAAATCTTTTTAACAAATAAATCTCTTTTCAGAGTCAGACAGAAACCGACTTAGTTTTAGTATACCATTTGTAATTTCTTGTTGTACTTTTAACTCAAGCAACACCTTTGTCAGACTATGAGATGAACACACCAAGCCCTGTGAAATACCAATGCCAAATAAATTTTTTGTTTGATTTTATTTTTTTCCCCGATTAGGTTGTTTGGTACTGAGTAACTTTTCCGTGCAGTAAAATCAAATCACTTATAGTTTTGAGACTTTCCACATTGATGATTAAGTAGATGGAACCGAAAATATATACTGAATTTTGAAGGAAACATCAGATTAAAGACAAGTTCTTGCTGATAAAAAAGATGAAATTGGAACTGCGAGATAATTTATGATCCCTTTAAAAATGGGCACTAAGATTTTTTTTAAATCTTAGATCCTAGCTAAACAGCGTAAAAGCTAAACAAAAATATGGCATAGCCATAAAACATCAGTCAATATCCAATTGGAATTTTGTACAGTATTTCTATCTGACCATTGGTGTGTCCACTCATAGTCCTAAGTTTATATATTTTCACCACTTTAAGAATAAATGGAACCATTTCTACTGATGAGTACAAACACTACAAGCAGTTGCAACAGGTAATGGGCCAACAAGTTGACTACATTAGTACAAAATAGGTTCAATTGTACTAAGTTTAAAAAAATAAAAAACGAAAATTGGTGAAGATATGAAAGCCTAAATCTTTCATATATGATACTTGTTGAACTTATTTGAGTGAATTAATTCAATTGACTCATCTGTTGCTCTGCAAGTTTTAGTGTTTGTAAGGTAACTAACAACTTGTCGAAGAAAAGTAATTTAGAAAATTGCACCTTCCAACCAACATCCTCTGGTTAACTTAAAGTGAATGTAACACCAAAATACATGGTCTACCATATTTTTAAATAGCAATGTAAGAGATTCAGAAAAGTAATTGGATGATAAAAGAGGACATTGGTGGAAAAATACAAGACTTAATGCTGGTAAATTATGCACTTGACTTACCGTGTTGAAGAGAGTGAGCCAGGAGTGCAGAATATAGCAGGCAAATTTTTATTAAAGCATCATATACGGTAATCAAAGAAAGTAGAACTACACTATCTCATCAAATATGCTCAAAGGAGAAATTTAAAGCCAACAATAACATTTAAAAATGTCAAATGCAGCCGATTGATCATGAATTTGGTTATTACTGTCTTAGTTGCTACACGCTGATTGAGAAAACAGTTGCGACATGAAAATAGGGAAATACAATTGATAAGAGTATGTAAAGGTACAAAAAACTTTTCTTGATTCTCTTGATCTGTGAGTAACGATAACCAGGACAAGATAGTGTGGTTCTACTGTATCAACAAATGCATCAATGAGAATAACAATCATCATGATTTATACAGTATCCTCTCGCTTACTATTTTTGCAGAACAACTAAAATCAATGAACCAAATGAAAAGCTAAAAAGAGATTATTTTTTCCTTCAATTTTTTAAAAAAGACTTAGAATCTCAGATTTTTTTAGTACAGCAAGAGAATACTGTACAAACTGTAAACATGTCAAACAAAGAAATTGTTTACGAAAAAGCTTTTTTACAAATTTTGGATTCTTGGAATTTGCCAAATCCGATTCAAAAGCAAAAAAGGGTGGAAAAAATTAAAGCAAAGGACTTGGAGTAATGAAAATATTCTAACTCAAATTCAAAATAATTTAAAACATATCTTAAATTAATGCTTGTCTCTGGAAAAATTTTTTTAGAAGTACTGTGGTTTGAATAGAATATGCAAAATTTTGAAAGAAACTTTTTCATGTACATCAGTAATCAATCAAATGTAAAATCAATCATTCAATGTGAGACAAATAAAGATCAATAAATATTAGTCAAAAGGCAATCAAAATCATAATCACACAAATATATATGATATGTAGAGTTGATCCAAGCCAGCCAGTCATCAGGTCCAAAGGAGACATTATATGTGCATAAGTTACCAGCATTTAGTAAATTGTAAGAAAATTCAAAAGATGTGGTCACTTTTCATTTGTAACAAAAAGCTAGCACAACCTTTGATACCTTGAGTTCTTAAAGTGGTGAAAACAAATCTACATACAACAAAGCATTATATGTAGATATATTAAATAATTAAAGATTATACACCAAAGACAAAGTGAAGATCAGCCAATATTTGAGGCAAATACCAACCAGAATCCACTCAATCTGTGGTGAATAAGTATTTAGTAGAATTACACCGGTGCTCAATTAATTCAAAGGAAATTGTTTTTGCTGGTGTAATCTTACTAAATAACATCTAAAACTAACACTTATAGATTCAGCTAGTCTTCTTATCCTTGATAATCCAACTAAAAAAAACAATAAAGTGTCAGTATGATGGTCCTCCAAGGTGAACAAAGCCTAAGGGACCCTTCTTTTTTATCCGGGAGCAGGTGGGGCAGTGGAATTTTTTTGAGGCCATTTTAGATAACTTCTGAACAAAAGCTTTTGTTTTCATGAAAATAAACATGGATGCAGTGTAATTAAAGCCCAAAAGGGGAACACGCATAACAATTCAAGTCGCACCACACTTATACAATAAAAACAATTGGACCATTTTTTTAAATCAACAATGGGTCATGGAGTCAGAGTTCTAGTGTGGGTTCCAAGGATTTTCCACTGCCCAACTCCCTGATAAAAAATAACAGTCCTAAGGGGTCCCTACCAAGGAGAATTGGTCCCCACCCCCTTTTGCAAAAAAATATCTTGTTTGACCGTAGTTTTTATTGAAATAAAAGCAAATGCATAAAATTGGACTGAATGCTTAAACTGCCTTTCTTTTTTCTTAATTTGTTGATGGATATACGGTTATGGTTGAGTCAAATGTTCACATTCCCCCCCCGGGCATACCCCAACCATTTGACCGGAATCAAGTTCCGCAGAGTGGGGAATTTGACGCTGAATATATGTTTGAACGGGCGGGCATTTGACTTTTAAATAAATATAGCGGCCTTCGTCTAATTTGTATAAATTTTCGTATTGCAAAATTTTACACTTTGATCGTGCTTATAGAGGACTCTAGTTCGTCTGCGAATTTAAAAAAATCCAAATACCTTTGTTTAAAATCTGGGATGGCACAAGAGAAGTTAGAAAAGCTTTTTTGGTGGATTCCTTTGCACACTCTTTTTAAAAGAAAGGTTGAACTTCGAATTGATTACGATCTCATTGAAATTGAATCGCCACTGTACAAAAATTTGGTTTCAAAATACAATCTTATACTTACCGCTTCTTTGAAAAAAAGGGAAAGAAAAGCTTGGAATTAAAAAGAAAAAGAAGCAAAACCTTTCAATGTGGTTGGCAGTACAGAACGAGTAGATGAAGATAAGTTTTTGGAGTCCAAAACGATAAACATGAAGTCTTGATTCTTTTAATAAATCACTTTATTTAAGTGTCTAGTCGTTCTAGCGTTTTCGCACTAATTGGGGACACTTTTTGCCCACACGCACTACCACTACATTAATAATGTTTTATGCATACAACGCTCAACTCACATGTTGATTTTTACGGAGGGAGGAAACTGGAGAACCCAGAGAAAATCCTCGTAGCATACAGTAGGAGAGAACAACACATCAAACAAACTCAATTCACATGTGGCGACCGCAGGACTCAAACCAGCGGCCCGACCCGTTGGACTCACAGAGGTGAAACCTGACGTGTTAGCCGCAAACGCCACCCATGCTACCCTTTTAAAATTCTTTTAAAATTCAAGCTATAAATGATAAAACGATCTCAAAAGGAATTTTGCATGAAATTTGTTGTATGTATATGATACAGGCTCAATTTTGTACTTTTTAGGTAAAAATTAGAGATTCATCGGACTGGAGGGGTGGGCATTTGACCACTTAGTGGAGCCTGAACAGTGAGGCATTTGAACATTTTTCCCTAAAAGTCAAATGCTCGGGGGTTTGCCCGGGGGTGGGGGGGGGGGGGGGGGGGTGGTGGGAACCTTTGAAATTGACTCATACATTACCAATATTCAAAATTTTGCAGAAAAAAAATAAGAAAAGAATATTAATTCCATTATTTTTGCATTTATGGAGTAGCTATAGAGTGATTTTTGAGTTCAGAACGGGAACGTTTGCAGAACTTTTAGCCGTGAAAGTCTGCCACGTGCGACAACCAAACAAGATGTCAGATTTCAATGCTTATTTAAGCGGTGAAAAATCCTAGAAAGCCTCAAATGAATTTATATAGGAGAAAAACTCAATCTTATCTTAAGGTTTGTCTAGTTTAGCCTAGTTTTGAATCATTTCTTACCGTGTAATGGTCGAAGTTTGTGTCCACACCTCGAAGCTTCACTCTTTCTTCTTGTCAAAGAGACCCTGAAGCATGATGGGTACGCGTGCTTCACTACCACAGGAAGCCCATGGTATGTTTTTTGGAAGACGATGACGAAGCTAAATTAAAAAGAGTAAAGAGTATATATTGATATAGTCATTGCTGCTGCTATGTAGACATCAATCCATCTTATCTGTTTCATCCATCTATTTTATCCATTTCCCCCATCCATCCATCCATCCATCCATCCATCTCATCCATCTCTATATTGAATGTAAAGTAAATATACAGCATTTAACTCTTTGCATGTAGTTAGTATATTGTTTCAGATGGAATAAACTAAAAATAATAATAATGATAACTTAATAATAACTTTATTCTATATAGCGCCATTTCCATTTCTGTCCAATGGCGCTTTACAAATTACAATTAAACACTAAAAAATATGCGGTAAAATAATTAAGAATTATATGAAGATGTTAAAATATATATACATTAAAATTTATTTTCCCAGTTAGACCCAGCCTTTACACCAAGCCCCACATGCGCCGAATCCAACGCAAACGAGCGACGATTGGAGTAAATAGAATGAATAATTATTATAAGTATATATACACAGGTGATCATTGAAAACCTCGCGCGCCGATACGATGATCACCTCCAGCGATAATCCAAAATGGCGGCTAGCCGCTTTGTTGCTGTTACCGGGAAAAAATGTCTTTTATCTTCTCTTTTTCCCTCCTTTTGAAAGAATCACCTGTGTGTATTTATACTAAAACAATTATTCACCTCAGGCTCAGTGAATATCGTAAATGATAACCTCAACTTCGTTTCGGTTATCATTCCCCGATATTCACTGAGCCTTCGGCGAATAATTGTTAATTAATCCTACTTTAGACAATGTCACTATGACCCACGATGCATATCTTTTGTGAAGTAAATATTACTGCTATAAAACGGTATATATATAACAGTTTCTGCAACTGAGTTTCATATTTCTTCCCTCTATTTTGGATCTTTTTGCAAGTACTGGTTCACGTTTCTGGTAAGCGAGGGGGAAGTCTACAATTTGATGATTTATATGTACATAATGATCAAGTTGTATGATAATGTTGTCTAAATATGCGGCTTGGGAATTCCAATGCTATGCATAGCAATGTCTCCACTTTCTCTGGCGATCTGGCTTTTTGGATTAACCCTAAGCTTTCGAAGGTAACACTTCCTCAAAATGAGACCCAATACAGGACTGATGATGGCTAAACCCAAAAGAGTGAAACCAATGGCCTTTCCAGTATTATACATTGGTCCTTCAGGTGCTTGTTTGATGTCAGTGGGCCTTTTCGATGAAGATGAAGCAGCTGTAGTGTCGTCTTCTACATAAAACGTATCAGGAAAAAACTGAGTTGTTTAATGTACATGTAACTGAATACCTATGAAACTCACCACACAAAATCATTGCCAGCAAAGAAAATTCAAAATAAACAAAAAAGGTCAAGATCAAGATTAGCTTAGAAATTTGTGAGAGGAAAAATAGGTAAACTACATTAATTTCGTTGTCATCCTGAAAATTGTCAAGAAAGCGACTCAATGTAAATTAACTGTTGAAATGCTTAATGAGAATAATTGAAAATAAGCAGTTTAAAAAAATGCCATGGCATGCTTAAAATGCTTTTGCTTTGATGGAATCGGCCTCCTTTTTCAGTGTTGGGCGTATTCTTTTAATGAGAAGGAGTTTCATTAACAAGGTATTCATGTCTGCCCTGTACTGGCACTTTGCAAGACGACAAAAGCTTCCCTGAATCTTTTTAGAAACCCTCACTTGATATTTCGGTTTTTTAATTATTTAGTCACCCTTAATAAGTTGCGAAAATTTTATTGCTAGCATAGTTACTGTAATTGCCCTTATCTGTAATCTGTGTGTCGCGCAGGGAATAGGCAAATATATTTCAACAATTTCATATATGATTCCCAGCAAAAAAAAAATGCTAGTTGAAAATGTGATTATGAATGAAGTTTCAATATTCAGGTAAACTTATCAGGCTAAGAAATATAAGAATTCTATACCTGTAGTTTCCTGAGATGGCTGATTCGTTTTTTGAGTTGAGATATTGATGATTTGTGATTTAACAACAACAACTGTGGAGGGTTTAGACGTTGGTTCCTCTGTCGGAATCACAGAGAGTTTGACGACCTTCGATGAAGCGCAGGGAGGGTCTCCATTGTCCATTGCAATTACCTCAAATTCATATACAGCTGGTGGAAGGATCCGTCTTGAAATAATCGTACCATTTATGGGATCAATTTCAAAGTAACTGCGCATGTTCGATGGAATGATACTGTGAATAACATATCCATTGTCTCCGCTGTCAGCGTCCGTTGCATGGATCGTGAACAAGACAAAATTCGTGGTTTTGACGTAAAGCAAGGTGAAGTCAATGCTTGATGCCGGATAATCGTCAAATACTGGACAGTTATCATTGGTGTCTTCCACTGTTAAAAACACATTTACTGTCGAGAACTTTTGTGGAAAACCATCATCTGATGCAACTATCTCGACTTTTAGGTGTCGTATTTGGTTTTCGTAATCAAGGACGATAGCTGTTGAAAGGGCACCTGTCATAAAGTTCAAAGCAAATGCACGACTAAATTGGTTCGGAACAATAGAATATAGTATTTTCCCATTTCGACCAGTATCAGAGTCGTTAGCGATCAGCATTCCAAGTAGTGTTCCAGAGGGCATATTTTCTTTCAAGGTGAAATTATACTCGCTGACATTAAAAACTGGGGAATGCAGATTTGGTGGAGCCGGTTGATCACAGTACTTGCCATCGTATCCCCGGTAGCATTCACAAGTGTTTGGTGCAATGCAGTCTCCTTTTTGAGAACAGTCTTTATAAGCAGTACAGTTTGGAATGGTACAGGCGGCTCCATACCACAGGCCTGAGCAATTGCAAACATCATAATCAATGCATTCACCTCGCCCTGAAAAAAATCACACTGTTTACTAGGTAAAGCTTTGGAAGGTAATGTAAGAGATGTAAGGCATACTGACAGCAGTAAACCTCATTTAGTCTGGGGCTATTTCAAAATTAAATTTAAGAATAAAAACTGAACGTTTCACACAGTTACGTTAATCTAAAATAGCTGGGTCCAGTGGACTAGGGTTCATTTCCTCTTAAAAGGCTTCGTATCCAGAATTTTATTCTCTTTTTCTTCCTTTGCATTTCAGGTGTTTGGTTTATGTCAGACACTGTGAATGTATGTTTCTTCCTAAAGTAAGGCCCTGGCTAAACGAGGAAACAAGTTTCCAGAAACATGTTTCCCGCGCGCAAGTTCCCCAATGATTCCAAGATTAGCCACATGCGAAACATTGCTACGTGCAGCAAATTTTGCTTCCAAGACGCAAACATATTTCTGCTGTGCGGCAGAAACATGTCATGGTTCCAAGACGCATGATAAACAATGTTTCCCAATGTTTCCTCATTTAGCCACGAAAGTCAACATTCTAAAAGTCAACATTCTAAAAGTTCGTTACTTAGCAACGCTAGCTCTATCTTGAAAGTGCGCATGCGCTAACCGATATTGAGTAAACATGTTTCCCGATGTTCCCTGACAGTTTTGCCACCTTTGGAAACATTTAAGAAAACATGTTTCTGGAAACATATTTGGACCTTGTTTAGCCAGGGCCTAACATATCAATATAGTTGCGGTTGCAATAAATTAAGATACACTCTTCTTTTTCATTTTCCTTTTGGTTAATTGCTCCTCTGTTTTTCCTTTCTCTTTTCTTTCGATGGGAATACCTACCCGAACAGAAGTTCAGCACCTCGCAGGAGAAGTTGCTACAGTCATACCCAGAGTATCCAATGGTACAGTTACAAAGGTTAGCATCAATACATTCTCCATGGTCAGTGCAGTTATGGACTTCTGCACATGATGTTTCATTACATGTTGGGCCACTGAATCCAGAAAAGCATCTACACAAAATATATTTATTAATGAAATTCCAATTAGTTAACACTTGTAAGTTAATTAATATCGATTATTCACTTCATTGGTTTTAGAGAAATAAATATTTTAGCTTGGCGTGATGTTCCCATTTCAGTACACGCGTAGTTTCGTGTTTAAACGTAATCTGTTTTAATATTTTCTTCATAACCGTAAGGGGAAAGGAGGAAGCAAACTCAAGAGAATGAGATTTAACATGCAAAGAAAAAATATGCGCCAAAACTCAATCTGCCTATTTTCCTTCATCTGATGAAGGAAAGTGTGCAGTGAGAGTATTCTTTTACCTGCATGTTGAGTTTTTTCCGTCTGTATTTTCACAAATGCCACGATTGCTGCAGTTTAATAAAGAAGAGCAGTCGGATGGCTTGCTGCAGTCTTCGCCCTGAAATCCAGGTTTACACTTGCACTGATTGCTTGATATGCAGTCTCCATTTTGAGAGCACTGGTTGACGTCTGGGCAGTCAGGAACACCACAACTAACTCCGGTCCATCCTCGGTCACACTTACATTCGTAAAGTTTTACGCATCGACCGTGACCTAAATACATAAGATGGCATTAATGTAAGTTATTAAAGACTAAGTGTACGTGTTTATGGTGAAACGACGAATAAAGTTGTACCTGAACAGAAAGATAGATCGTGACATGAAAATTCTGAGCAGTTTTGGCCTGTCCATTCCTTGTTGCATTTGCAGACGTCAAAATCAACGCAGACTCCATGGAATGAGCAATTTCTAACGGCATAACAAGTAGGCACAATGCTACAGTCCTTTCCTGATTTTTAAAAGGAATGATGGGTTTTCAAAAAACTGTTAATTTAGGATGGATGTGAAAAATAAATCCTTACGACAATGGCGCGATAATGCAATATCATGGAATAGAAAAAATTGAATGATCGTTCTTATTTATCCAAAGCGGAGTTATAGATGCTTACCTGTAAATCCATCATTACAATGACAGACGTCAGAAGTCTTGCATTTCCCGTGAAGGGGACTTGTGCAGTTGTTTAGATTCAAACACGTAGCTGCATTTAATAGAAAGGGTGAGTTAAATATATTACTAGTTTTTATATTGAATCATTTGTAAATATAGGCTAAACGTATCAAAATATTGCTTGGACTTAAGCTTTGTTCACCAATGCAAAAGAATGATGGCGATAATAATGAAAACCCTATTAATTATTGAGCGGTTTTCGTATGGGTGGGCGGAAGCAATACCGACGACAAAATCGTAGCTGTACTTTAGCCGTACGGAAAATTACCGTAGCCGTAATCACGCGTACTCGTTGTGATTGGGTGGATTACTGGGAGACAATGAGAAGCCGTGTATGTGCTGTGAGCCAGTACCGTATTTTTCCCGTGAACTTATACAAAAACCACTCTCAAAATTATGTTGGTAGTTTGATAACGATTGTAAATAAAATGGCTATGGCCTTAGCGATGGTAGTGGCAATAGCTATTCTATTATATAAAAGGGTACACAATAAAAAAATATGAGAGTGAAGAACCAACTAGAACTAGGAATTACGCCAATGGCGACATGACTGAAACGCTATAATGAAAATCTCATGAGATTCATTTGACTGACTTGGAAGAGATTTCTTTATCAGTGCAAAAGCATCAAGGTATTGCATTTGTCTTATACAGCATATTTACCTTCTTTGTCGCAGTTTTCTCCTTCCCAGCCTGTATTACAGTAGCAAAAACCATTGATGCATTTGCCATGCAACAGGGAGCAATTAGCACATTGTCCTAAGCAAAACGAATTAAGTCGAATTAGCAGCAAATATATATATCATATCCAAATAGGTAGTATAATGTTTTTAATATAAACTTACCTTTTTCGCAGGCTTTACCCGACCATCCTTCAATGCATTCACAGGTTTTGTTTACGCAGCGGCCTCGCCCAGAACAAACATTTTCACAACCTAATGATTCAACAAACCATTGTTAATAACTTTAGGCTTCTTCAAAGGTGCCCTGATGCTATCAACATGAATGGCTTTTTCGTCTATTATGTTTTAAAATTTTTCTGTCAATATGTCATAATGCTTTAAATGTTATGGGTTTTCAATTGGATGCTTTTCGATAAATTAAAATACCTTGCTGCAATGTTTCTTGTTCAGAAAGGGTCGTGTCATTCGTAATGGCGACGTCATACACACAGCCTTTCAGCAAATCTCCAGCCAATCCCATAGATGAGCACACAAGTATCGCTTTCTGGAATTAGATAACAAGCAAGAGCAATAATGGAAAGCAAATAAATGGATGAAAAAAGGAACTAGCAAGGAAGCAAGGAAGCAAGGAAGCAAGGAAGCAAGGAAGCAAGGAAGCAAGGAAGCAAGGAAGCAAGGAAGCAAGGAAGCAAGGAAGCAAGGAAGCAAGGAAGCAAGGAAGCAAGGAAGCAAGGAAGCAAGGAAGCAAGGAAGCAAGGAAGCAAGGAAGCAAGGAAGCAAGGAAGCAAGGAAGCAAGGAAGCAAGGAAGCAAGGAAGCAAGGAAGCAAGGAAGCAAGGAAGCAAGGAAGCAAGGAAGCAAGGAAGCAAGGAAGCAAGGAAGCAAGGAAGCAAGGAAGCAAGGAAGCAAGGAAGCAAGGAAGCAAGGAAGCAAGGAAGCAAGGAAGCAAGGAAGCAAGGAAGCAAGGAAGCAAGGAAGCAAGGAAGCAAGGAAGCAAGGAAGCAAGGAAGCAAGGAAGCAAGGAAGCAAGGAAGCAAGGAAGCAAGGAAGCAAGGAAGCAAGGAAGCAAGGAAGCAAGGAAGCAAGGAAGCAAGGAAGCAAGGAAGCAAGGAAGCAGGCAAGCAGGCAAGCAGGCAAGCAGGCAAGCAGGCAAGCAGGCAAGCAGGCAAGCAGGCAAGCAGGCAAGCAGGCAAGCAGGCAAGCAGGCAAGCAGGCAAGCAGGCAAGCAGGCAAGCACGCAAGCACGCAAGCACGCAAGCATGCAAGCACGCAAGCATGCAAGCACGCAAGCATGCAAGCAGGCAAGCAGGCAAGCAGGCAAGCAGGCAAGCACTGACTGACTAAATTAATTAGTTAATGAAAGACAGCGACAGCAATGATAATGATGATATAATAGTAATGATGGTGTCCTAATGGTCATGATAATGATGATGCAATTATATATAATATCAAAAAGACGGTTGAGTTAAGAAAAAAGCTTAAAATCTAAACAAAATTGCAAATACTCGTTAAAAATTTTCTCTTTTAGTGACACTTGGGAAAAAATTAATAGAACGTTTAAGTGCAAATGATATATTATCACACAATATTGAATGCAAACCTTTTTGGTCTGATCATCAATTCCTGCTAGATTATAAACAGGTATAAACGTTGAATCGGTATATGAATAATCCATGACATCATCAGGATAAAAGTTAGAGTCCTTCCATGACCAAAGAAGTTCCTCGCTACTGGATGTTTTTATTCTCCCTGTTTAAACAAAGAAAAAAATATATTTCATGAGTATGCAGCTTTTTGTGATCTTTAAAGACTAAAATTTTACTCCTCTAAGTACTTACAACTCTCTGCAAATTTGATGGGATCAGTGTATATCTTGCCATCTGGTCCCTGCAAATCGTTGGATGGATCCCCGTCCATGTACCCATACAAGCCGCTAGTTTTCTTCATAAAGTCAATAGTAGGAGTAAGTCCTACATTGATGTATTGTCTTTCCATTACTTTGCTGTGTCGAACGTCTAGGCTAACAGCTATGCCTATAATCAAAATTAAAAAGAGACAATAATAGTAAACAACAAGCTGGGGATGCAGACCTAATCTTAGTATCGTTTCTTAACTATCAGTTAAGTACTGCACTTTACTAACCAACTAGTCTAGCTATATCTTTCTCTTTAGATGTATCATGACGTACCAGCTCCCAGTGGTAAAAGAATTTAATAGACCTTAATCGTCTTGGTTTAATGTTTTAATCTATCATATTGATCACCTGATTTGTATTCAACTGACATCAACATGACCACTGACTCTTTTTCGTTTCCGGTTGAATTTCTGTACAATTTCATCGAGACTGTTCCATTGTCTAATTTGATTTCTTTACCCAAAAGGAAGTTTATATGTTGACTTTGTCCATTTACCCTGTGGTTGAAAGAAATAGTTCCAATTTAATTTGTTTCAGAAAAGTTATGACTGACCGGTATATTACTAGTATGACTAAATGGTTGAATCAGATATGTTGTGCAGTAGCCTTGATAAATTCGACGTCAATTCTTAGGGTGCATGTTACGTTGTACCATAGTTAATAGATTATATAGATATATTAACTATGGTTGTACCTGCCATGTGGGTTGACTATAAAAAGCATTCCTCATTACTTTTGTTACATCAACCAAGATGGCAGCTGTTTCATTGTTATTATCTCGAGGGATTTTGAGTTATGTCGTTGCACCCCAAGAATGGACAAAGATAAGAAAATAACTTGAAGAAAACGACACGAAGCAAAAAACGATATTCATCCTTGTAAGCGATTTTTTTGTGTCCTCAATTAGCTTTATAGCTAAATATTTTGACACGTTAATAAAGTTTATTTTATTATCATCATCATCATCATCATCATCATCATCATCATTATAAGCTCAAGATATCAGAGAAACCCTCATCGTCCTAAGATTTATTCATAACACTCAACTCTATTATAAATTTTAATCACAGTTCAAATGGCTTTTGATTTTACCTGAGTACAGGAAAGTCGGCACTGCTAGGTGTGCGAACTGTCATTAATGTGATAGTGTTGTTGCCTGCTTTCAGTGCAATCCCTCCAGTCAAGGAGCTTCTCTCGTAAGCAAAGAAGCGGAACTGAAGACCAAAGTCATTCTCGATGCTCTGACATCCCCAGAGTTCACCAATACCAAAATAGTCATAATTGACTCCTGCAACAAACACATGAAATAACAACGAAAATATTATTCTATAGTTAGTCTTAGTAGAATAAAACTCAAATGGTTATTTACCATCAAAGGTGCTCAAGTGAGGATCGCCCGCGATAACAGATGGTGCTCTTACGTTACATGAAGTGCCAATCCATCCAGGTAAACACTTGCAAGTCACTGCGCAGTTTGCAGAACCAAAAGTTTTTCCATTGACACACCCTAAGAATACAAAATTACAGACGTTTTTCTTGAAAATATTAACATCTTGGTGGAATGCACATTTTTTTTAAGCATGGTCCCTTCTCAAGATTAATGTGCATACGAGGCCTACATGAAAACACACAAGATATTGATCAGCATTTTTGCCGATGGAAGTTGTGCTATTTCTTTTGTTTTTCCATGTTAGCCTCACCCTTCAAGATAATTTTGAGAGGGATGCATTACCTGACGATGGATCTGGTTTTGAACATCCTTCTCCTGACCAACCAGGTAAGCAGACAGGGAAATCGCCACACTTTCCTCTGCGCTTGGTAGTTTTGTTATCGTTACCACATTCAGTGTCTGGAGGTTCGGGTGGTAGTTTATTGATTTTCCATTTGCAAAACTTTAAAGCAGATAAATTAAGTGAATAAATAATACTCGAACAAACGAACAATCGACCGAACGAAGGAACGAACAAATGAATGGATGATTGGTAAATCAATAAATAATCGAAAGAAATAAGAGAAAACAAATTAATCAATTAATGAAAAAAGGAAAATACTCACTAAATAAGGTTAGCACCGTCTTAACATAATCCAACTTGTTGAACTTTAACATTAGGTACTCGAGCTATACCAGGCACTTCAATATTACTCGAACTGGTAGCTACAAGCTTCGCACTTAAATTTGGATTTTTCGCAGCCGTCAATCAAAATTAATTCATCAGTAGATACTTTTTTTATTTTTGACGGCAGGAAAAACCACATTCCTGCGAGCAATTCGCAACTGCTAAATTTGGGTAATTTGCATTTGGGGAATTGCTGAAAGGCGACAAAACTGAAGAAAACTGTATATTGTTTATAACCTTTGTTAATCTTACTCACCGTATCCAACTCGAGAAGTGATGCATTATAGCAAATTCTAAAGAAAAGAAAAAAAAACACAACTTTCTAACAAAGCTATGCCTTCTAAGATGCCTTCTTTATGATGCATTGCAATAATGACGAAGCTCTACCGGGGGAGGGGGGGGGGGGAGGGTACCCAAATCAAACGTCTGGATGTCACAGCTGCCTGTGTCGCAATTTCTGAACGTTCTTGCGTTGCTTGTCGGAATTTAGTCCTAATTTATAATTAAACATGGCTTCGCTGTCGGTAATCTAATGCAGCTTATTGGAATCTACCCCTATCAGGGCCTGAAGGAAGCATTCGGTTTATATGAAAATAAGATGAAGAAAAAATTCGCATAGAAAAAAAAGATATTTAACAGGTAGTGTGTCATATTTTTATGTTTTGTTAATACTTACTCTTTGACAAACATTGGAAAACATCCAAAGCTTTTGCTCCATAGCTCACTGTCCCCCAAAGATATTGCAACCTTGATTTTCTTCGCCCCAGCTTTAAGTACCAATCCCTTTTTGGGGTGACAACGACGGGAACATAAACTTGTTGAACCATCAACTATGATTGGTATTTCCAACCCTAACTTGGCAGCAAACAGGTTTCCTAGGGATATTTTAAGAAAAGAACTGCAATGTTGAGACATTCAGCAGTCTGTCTTCCTGGCTTCCTGGCTTCCTGGCTTCCTGGCTTCCTGGCTTCCTGGCTTCCTGGCTTCCTGGCTTCCTGGCTTCCTGGCTTCCTGGCTTCCTGGCTTCCTGGCTTCCTGGCTTCCTGGCTTCCTGGCTTCCTGGCTTCGCTTCCTGGCTTCCTGGCTTCCTGGCTTCCTGGCTTCCTGGCTTCCTGGCTTCCTGGCTTCCTGGCTTCCTGGCTTCCTGGCTTCCTGGCTTCCTGGCTTCCTGGCTTCCTGGCTTCCTTCCTTCCTGGCTTCCTGGCTTCCTTCCTTCCTTCCTTCCTTTCTTCCTTCCTTCCTTCCTTCCTTCCTTTCTTTCTTTCTTTTCTATTGTTTACTCACCAAAACCTTTCTTCTTGATTTTCGTTACTACTTTAGTAACCCACTTTAATTTCCTAACTCGGCGTGGCAGTTTTGGCAGTGGTAGAGAAGGGATTTGCAGTGACAGACGAGGAGTTAAAGTAAAACGTCCAGACAGCTTGGCGTCCATATCAAAATCGAAGTTCCATTTTTTAGTTGTTTTTGGCTTTATACGAAAAAAGAAAGTGTTTATGTACCTTGCACCTCGTACGAATCAAATAAAGTTATCATTCTCTAAGTTCATCGCTTGCTTTGCAATTTCTTTCATTCTTTCATAGTCAGTTTGACGAAAGTTTTTGCGCGGATGGCTCCGTGAAAGATATATTTATTGAGCACACAACAAACTATTTGGATAAAAATATTTTGCTAAAATTAGTGTGTGCCGTGCCGTGCCGTGCCGTGCCGTGCCGTGCCGTGCCGTGCCGTGCCGTGCCGTGCCGTGCCGTGCCGTGCCGTGCCGTGCCGTGCCGTGCCGTGCCGTGCCGTGCCGTGCCGTGCCGTGCCGTGCCGTGCCGTGCCGTGCCGTGCCGTGCCGTGCCGTGCCGTGCCGTGCCGTGCCGTGCCGTGCCGTGCCGTGCCGTGCCGTGCTGTGCTTGTATTCATTGGTTGGATTGTATTTATGACATTGTGATTCTGTCTGTTTTCTTGTTAGATCATTTTGTTATTGTTGTTCTTGCTCACTTGCTTCCTTACCCGTTTGCTTGGTCTTTATTTGTTTGTTTATTTGTTTTGATAGAAATTGATATTAATAATCACAAGCAATAATATCTGAATGATCTATTGACTATAACTTCCACGTAGATGTTACCTTTGTTAGTGATGTCCTACACCGACCTGACGTTGAGCACTCCCCAATTATTCCTACATTGCTTATCCCTAAGGTATACGAGACTGTAAGCTGCGTAGTGAACTGTAGAGGAAACACGGTAAAATTTTAATTTCATTTTTTAGAGAAAACAGAAAAAGAAAAAACAATTCGGTCAATAAACATTTAAAACCTGTTAAAGTATGGGATGAATGCTGAGACCTCTACCTTGGAGGTATTTTTTTTCCATAATTTCAGGCCACGTGCTATTTCTCAAGAATAATATTTCTTTGTTTAACAGTTTGCCCATGAAAAGACACATAAATATGGACACACCTCAAAAAAATCTCTTTTTCAAGAGAATGGGACATCCAAGCTAATGAGGTCTGTACCAATTCCCTGCCCAAATCTCAAGCCAGGCACTAAAAGCCATTTTGTTCATATTGTTGTCGTTTTGAATGGATTAAGAATATGGACATTATTCTTGTCAAGAATAAAGATGTTGTCATTGTTGCGGATATTTAGTGTCGTTTGTAGTTGACGAAACCATTTTTTAAACATTATTCGTGTTTGGATGTATGCTCACTGAACCTTTCGGTCGGGCAATAGCCAATCACCGATCACCATTCGTCGTTCTCCCCTTCAACGTTTTTATAGCTGCATAGGAAAATGACTGAGCAGCTAGCTATACACATTCCTTACCTCTGCATTAATGTTTGCAGTTGCATCGAGATTGAAAAAGATTCCAGTTGGAATACATAAAATGAATATGCATAAAACGAATCTTGCAAGTGCTTTCGGTGGTATTATACTTTTTTCCTTAGAAAACGAAAGTCTGCAGAGGAAAAATTGAAACAATTAATAAGATACTATACTAAGCACCATTTTTTCTATATTACGTTTGATTACTATTGTCTATAACAACCACCTAAGGTTATTGTCATTTTTCAGTCACCGTTATCAGTGATATACGGCTTTCTGGAAGAACAATATTAATCAGAAGGAATACCGTGTTTAAACAAAGTTACCGTACCGTACCGTACTTATAAAATTATATATATTGCCGATCCCTGTGGTTTTTTAACAAGTTTTGGGCTTCCTGTGATAGTATTTGAAACTTAACGTAGTCTTACTGTAAGTGTAAATAATCAAAAAGAAGAAGAAAGAGAAAGAGGATGAAACTATTCTGAAGGTAGTGAAACAACACTTTAAGTTTGCAATTTTGATTGGTTGTCTGTTGTTGTTGTTGTTTGGCATAGTGCATTGAGTAGTCCAGACTTACCCACGATTTGTTTTTACTGAGACACCGATTTTAGCTGCTGCATCTGTTGTCAAAAAAAGAGCAAGTCGTACACTTGGTCGCTTCAGCTTGTTAAGCCCTATACTCGATACTTCCAATTGCATTCCAATCGTAAATCCAAAACTGAAGTGCAGAAAGAATCCAATGGTGTTTTTGCCATGCACCTGGGGTTAAAAGATTCATAGGTAAATCTTTGACAACAGCTATGACTTTGTACTGAACGAACAACATACATTACTTTTATCATGGGCCTTTTTCACGCGGCAGGCATGTTGCTTTGAACAATAGATTCCACCACGCGTAGCCTCAAATTCAAGCGCTTGAGAATTAATTTATGCTGGTGAAACAAAGGTTTTTATTCTCATGAGAATAAACATGGCCGCCGTGTGATAAAGGCCCATTAAGAATAAGAACACAACACGACAAGATAAATGATAATCGAACTTACCCGAAAGTCCAAATTCCATTTTTTCTCTAACATTTCAAAACGTTTTGAAATGGGAATGACAAACCTCTTACGTCTGACATGAATTATTGTTTTTGCTATATCTATTTCGGTCATTGCTGTTCCATTGAAGACTGTAGTAATTGGAAATACTTCAACAATTAAATATCCATTGCTGTAGTGTAAGGATTTCACCTGTTAAAGGAAAACATCAGAGTCCAATATTTCTGCAGAATCATTGTTGTATAGGTTAATATATGTATATAATATAACTGCAACTGCAACTGCAACTGCAACTGCAAGTGCAACTGCAACTGCAACTGCAACTACAACTACAACTACAACTACAAAGAGGACATGCCTTTCCAGCGAAGGCTTGGCTGGATCTATCGACGATGACATCATTGACCGACATGTTGAATGCTTTATTGTTTGTTTCTTTGATCAGAAGATTTGGGTTGTTATCTCCTCCAGGGCAGCCCATGTTCCCATTTGTCAGTTCCTCGTGAAATCTGAAATTTAGTTCAAGATGTTTTTAGCTATCCTAATTTTTTAAATATAAATTACGATTTGATATACATCTAATGCAATAACAGCTGCCACTTCATTATCATATTTGCAATCTTTTTCCAAAATCATTTAGACTTAGAATGGAAGCAACAAAATATGTATACAAAAAGGTGCTAACAAACGTGAGAGGCAGTTAGTTTGACTGTTTGAGTGTGGTCATTGTCAGGTTTTGTTTTGCGTTCCTCCGATATTGGTTAGTTATGAATATGTGTTAGACAGGACTGCCATTTTTGTTCAACCTAGCAATTAAAACCATTCAAATAAAAAGAACCAAAAATACTTTTACTTACTTGACATTCATATCAGTATTATTATCACATCTCAGTAACAAAGTCTCAACAAAAATAAACTCTGACGTTTTGTTGATACTTGTTATAGTGGAAAGAAATCCATGGCTTTGGTTGGAAACTATAACATCCCCAGCCTCGATCATGAACGGCGTATTAGAAGCATTGAGAACCAAATAATAGGATGCAGCTTTTTTCTGATCTGCCTCGTACATATGACCAACACACTTGTAGACAAAGGTATCTATGATGTAAACAGAATGCATACAGTAAGAGATAAGAGATGCAGATCAGTGATAGAAAAATGTGCCGTCAAACAGAGCAGGCCTATTGGCAAATTTCCGCATAGAACTTCATGGTAAATTGTTCATAAAATACATTCGAGAAGAATAAAACTGACAAATGCAGTATTTACCTGACGGGACTATAAAAAGATTTTCATTTAACGATACATTCCCGTACATTAAGTTGTTTATCATTTCCATATCAGGCTCTGCCTCCACTGTTACTTCATCCTGAAGGGACGCAAGAGTTGCGTCAATTTGAAAATCAGCATACTGTATAAAATCTTCGATACTTGCAGGATCAGCAGTGACGAATGTATATGGTTCTGTGCAAAATAATAACAATAATATAGTATTTTTCTAACATACTACAGTTAACATTGTTTCCGTCATTAGCAATTACTCTTACTGAATATCATATTTCTCTATTAATATGCGCATTGGATGCTAAAGTTAGTTTTAAAAAAAGTATAATTGTACTCTTTATTTGTTCACTAAGAAATGTAAGTATTTCGTTTAGCTTTGTACAAACATTATATTATAAACAATTATATTCTGTTACATCCTCTTATGCTTCTTACCAAATTCTGTGACATCAGAAACTTTATGGAACACCCCTCCTGCTTGATTACTTGAAATGACATTACCAGGCTTGAGAGTCAAGTTAGCGTTAAACACAAACACTGTGACGATATTGTCACCCAAGTCATTTGCTGCACATCTGTACATGGTTACTTTCTCTGGACTTATGATCGTGGCGTTGCCTTTGATTTGCGTGTTTTCTATGCGTGTTGGGTCGGAGTAGTCTATTTTAACTTCGCCATTTGGGCAACGAGTCTCATTCCAAGTTCTGCAGGTTGCTCCAACCTAATAGCAAAAGGAAAATGAAAAACTACAAAATTATAACTAAACTTCAAATCAACTTTGTTTATGGAGAGTGACACAGTAATTCACCTAATCAACACGTGGTCCTTTTTTAACTTCGCGTACAAGTTTGACTGCTGAGATTCCAAATGTCAGCAATGTCCAGTTTATCAATGAGTTTCATCAGATGCCAGCCAAGTCCATCCAGAAGTAGTCTGGTCTTGTTATTGCTTTCCTTTAACATTAATTTTGCTCCACAGTACACTTAATATATGCCTGTGTATATTTTTTCCAATTGGTCTGTTTTAAACGGTTAATTGATTGCTTTAATTTAAGGGAGAGGGCTGCAAACTCTTCAAATAGTAAAAGATCGATCTGCTTACCTTAGCCTTGAAACATATTTCTTGATCTTTACATCTTTGACAAGCTTCTTTGCTTGCAAGCTCTGGAAAGCCTCCAAAGTTACAAAGCTGCCAGTTGCAATCTATGAGCTAAGATTATGAAAACAATATGTAAGAGAGACATGCAATGATGATTCCAAAATATCTAACTGTCCTTTCATCATCATCATCATTGTCACCGTCACCGTCACCGTCACCGTCACCGTCACCGTCACCGTCACCGTCACCGTCACCGTCACCGTCACCGTCACCGTCACCGTCACCGTCACCGTCACCGTCACCGTCACCGTCACCGTCACCGTCACCGTCACCGTCACCGTCACCGTCACCGTCACCGTCACCGTCACCGTCATCGTCATCGTCATCGTCATCGTCATCGTCATCGTCATCGTCATTAGCATTATTCAAAAACGTTAAAGGAATTGATATTAAATAAAAAGTCTCCAAATTGAGCTGCATCCCAACGTGCTGCAAGTGGTCTGTACAAGGGTGCTAGGGCAAAAATTGGTGGTTTTTTAGCCGTTAGACTCCGTTATATTGGTGTTTTTTTAGCCGTTAAAAACTGTTTGAACTGTTACTCATCTGTTCTGTTATGTGCTGGCTTGATGTTTTTAGTTTTCCCGTCTATATACGCCAAAAATACTGCTGTGACCAACGTTCCAATCGTACGTAACGAACTACTGTATTCTATACCTGTCTCGTGACCGCTTACGTAAACGTACGCGTGGGTTAATAAGTTAATAAGTTAATCCAAATCCCCTAAATAACCAAGAATGAACAGGTGTTCAAAAACCACCAATTTTTGCCCTAGCGCCCTTAGTCTGTATATATAAATATATATTTACCGCTATTTCTCGCGAACAGAAGTTAGTTGTTCCCATTGTGTAGCAGTCGTAAAAGAACCAGTTTTGACAAGTTGAAAAATAGGATCTTTCACCATGTCCTGGTAAACACTGAGCACGATCGTCACACCACCCGCAGTCTTTATTAGCCATGCACGATCTACAGTTTTCAAACTGGCTGCAATAGGAATACGTACATGCTCTTCCCTAAGAAAGAATAAAATAAAACTTTTAGCTGTTCATTGCGCAATGAAGCTGGGGTCATGAGTTATTGAGTCAAGGTGGGTTAATATTGCGGACTTTTTCTTAAATGTATCTAATATATAAAACTTTCTTAAGTAGGTTACTGTTGCTCTTCAGCATATTGTTTGTGTATTTAATTACGCAAGTAAAGTGCACTTTGGATTCTAAAATGTAACTTACGGATATTCCAGGAAGACAGCGACAGACGTTGGGTCCAACGCAGGTACCATGTCCAGAACAGTTACGAAGATTGTTACAGTGGAATTTTGAGCAGTCGGGGCCGGTCCACCCCTTATTACAGAAGCACGTCGTTCCAACGCATTTACCGTTATGGAAGCAGTTGTTTGGACAACGAATCACTAAAAAAAGATGCATATGACACATCATGAGTAGTTGGGTCTTCTTTCGGAATGCACACCAATACGAGAATTTCGAATATGAGGGAAAGAGAATAAATACTCAGAAATTTTTATCACTACGTAAGATGAAAAACATAGAGAGATGGAGAGTATTGCAAACGAATGTGTACATACCCGGAGTTTTGGAGCATGCAAATGGTTGAAGACTTTCACATGGCGTGATAACAAGGTTATTATCTTGCTCATACACGAAACATCCAGAAATCTGTATAGATTAAGCATATGAAAATTCTTTTAGCTTCGTCTGTTATTTATGGATCAGACATTTTGTTGCAAAATAGTGTGTCCTTTAATTCGCACAAAAATATTCTTGAATTGGATAATTATTTTGTGAAAAAGTGAGAGATCACGACTGAATTAGTAGTAATAGATCTTCTCAGCTCTGAAGCGCTCGAGCGTAATGTTGTCCCATTTCAGACCACGTGTCATTCCCTTGAGAATAATATTCTTTATTTGAGTTGTATCCATATTCATGTGTCTTCTCACGTGCAACCGAGCGCAAACCTTAAACAAGGAAATGATACTCTAGGGAATGACATGTGGTCTGAAATGGAAAAACATTGCGTGAGAGCCCAGGAGGTCTGTTAAGGAGAGATATGGAATTTTACAAGCATTTAAAATATGCCAAAAATATGAAAGCAAGGCTGGAAATCATGTCGTATTGCATGAAATTTTGTTTAGATTACTATTTCAAATACTTGTAGTTGAAACAAGTGGCTTTTTGCACAGGGTCGACCCCCTAGCCGTTCCAAGGTTGAGGAATAAACTAGGCTAATGGAGAGAAATAGACGCCATCTTGGAAATATGTCCGCTAAAATAGTCCCACAATGCACTGCAATGCCAACTCAACCCAGTCTTTTCCTCGACCTCGGAATCGCTAATTAGATATCCTCTCTCGTGAATCGCAAAGTTAGTGATAATTTTAATATCTTTTTTATCAGTTAATTCATAGTGTTGTATAAGTAAATATCCATGATACATGAAAATCATAAATAGCAAGTTATGAAAATAATATTATATTTACCTCCTTTGTGTTGGTCATCCACACTCTCATTCTAATTCCACTGTTGGATTGGTTGCCACTACTGAACGTAGTCTTTATGAAACTCATATCCAGCTCCTGGCTAGAACTAAGTAAATGGCTCCCATACATCTTTTGAGAAATAACCTCAAATTAACGACTTACCAGCAAACGAATAACAAACAAACAAACAAACAAACAAACAAACTACAGTGAGCAATACTCAGTGACAGTGTTCTTTCCATTCTTTGTCATGAAGATTGTGGCTGAGATGGGACATCTGGTGCAAACCCGACGTAACATCGCATCCATGTTCATTGTTGGAACATCTTACCAAGGAAGACAGATGAACGCAATTAAGGTACACACATAAACACACAACCTTAAGTGTCCCCGATCATCTAGCGTTGCATATAACCAATAAAATTAATTTTGTTTGTGATCATCAGCTCAGTTCTGGAGCAGGCAAGAAGACTCTCATCGTGAACTGTGGTATTCATGCTCGTGAGTGGATGACCCAAACAAACAAACAAACGAAACGAACGAACGAACGAACAAACAAGCGAACGAACGAACAAACAAATAAGCGATAATGATGGTGATGGTGATGGTAATGGTGATGGTGAAGATGATGATGATGGTGGTGGTGGTGGTGGTGGTGGTGGAGTCGATGATGATGATGATGATATGGTGCTGATGATGATAATGAATAAATCTACCCTATTATTCCAACCAACCTACCAGACAATATTTTTCAGCTTCATGGAAAGATAAGGGACCTCCGTTGTACAAAAAACAAGATTCTTCAAATAAACTCCATCCATATGGGCAAGACACTTAATTAAGAGAAAATAAAGCATGTATAAGAAAAAAAAGTTGAATATATTTACCACGGAAAGTGAACAATACTAACTAAATACATTAGATATAAATTATGTACCAATGGATAAAACTATACTTACATGGTACGGCAGTTGGGGGCCTGAGTCGTATATAGGGATGGTAGTTTACTTTAGGAAAGTTTGCATCGTCAAACAAATCAAGAATACGCATCCCAACAATCTTTAGTAACCCAAATCCCCACCAATTGTCAGTTGCATTTATCGATCGAAATGAACTTGCTCGGTCTGTAACAAGCTCATAAAGATTGGACGGATTCTTGATGATATTCTTGTAGATCTCCACAGGACCATTACAATACATTGTAGACCCATAGTCTTTTATCAGCCCATGATTGTGATAAAAGGTGTTGTTTCGAACTTTTATCAATCTATTAATTATGGTTCTCTTGTTCAGCATGATCTCTAAGTTGTACCTGCCATAATTATCGTAAACGAAGTTTTCTTCCAGAGTACAAACAACCTGAGATAACTTTATGTTACTGTGTATGGCTTGGCCAGTGCCTTTACCGTTGTTACCATTTATATTGTTACCAAATATATCGATGCTAAAGGCCTTTCCGCCGTATCCCGCATCTATGTATATTGTTTCCTTTCTGTTGCCTTCAAAACAATTTCTTTCAATCATGCTTTTGATGACCAAATTGCCATGGCTGTTTCCAACTGTTGCATGAACGCCTCCATTGTTGTTATTCGATATAAAGTTATTTAATATATAAAATGGATTGTCATATGTGTTAATTCTGATGGTACCGGTGCTGGCGTCATCTACGGTATCAGTAAACTTGTTTCTGTGTATCTTTATGTTGAATTGCTGTAACGGGGTGTCACTTTGCAGCAAAATACTATGATTTCGGTTCTTTGTAAAGAAATTTCCATTGACATTGATATTTTCTGCAACTCATTCAAAAGTATTAAGTTACAAAATGATTTTAAAAAAATGAAATTGTTTGCTTAGAAGACGCTGTAAAATGGAGACAAGGTATCGTGAAGCTAACAGGCTGTAAGGCTTTTGTGTATGTAAAGTGTCTGATTCAAGAGAGCATAAATAAGAGAGGGAAATTTATTAATAACGCGCGCGCCATGTAAATTCCCGGTTGGGCTATTTTTAGTAACCGGATGCAGTTTAAATTTCGCCTTACCCTACTCCCGTGCGTCATCAACTTGTGCGCTTGCGCTCTTTCAGCTTCCCTCTTTTATTTATGCTCACTTGGTCTATTTTAATATTACTGACGTAATCGGGCTCCAGCCCTTCCTCGGTGTATATTCTTTGTAATGATCCACGAAAATATATAACTAATAACGCGTATATATATAACTAAGGAATTTAGTTTTGCTTCGTTGACTTACACTAGAGATTCAGAACTTAAGCCTGGTTTTCACTAGCGACGGTAGCAAAAACGGAAGCAGAAGCAGAAGCGTAAGACGTCTTGTGAAAATCAAAAAAACGGAGAAGCAGAAGCAGAACATCGACGGAGGCATAAAAAGAAAGAACGGAAGATTTCCTTTTTCTTATCCTTCTGCTTCCGTCCTTAAGTCGTTGGTGAAAACCAGATTCTTATGCTTCCGTCGCTAACATACAGAAACACAAACCAACGTAAGCCAATCAAATTCTCGTATTCAGTCCCCTGCACACATTGGATTCTTGCATAAACAATGGCTTCCTATTGTTTGTCTTATGCTTTCGTCACATTCATTTTCACTAGAACACAACTATGCTTATGCGAAAACCAGCCTAGTTAACTTACCAGCGTAGCAGTTTTCAAACTTCAAATTGTTGAAGTAAATATTACGATTCCATGCACGACTTTTGATGTGCGCGAACAGCACAAGCCTGAAAGGCTTGTTTCTTAGAGGAATTTTAATTGAAGTCTTCATCCATAATCCCTCCTGAATTTCTTCTTCATCAGATGACCATAATTTAGTATGAATTTTTTTTCCGTTCTCGTATTGCTCTAATAACACTGCCAGCCATAGATAATTGCGCCCAAAAAAGGTGTACTCGAAATTCAGTTGACATGCAGCTATGGCATTTGGGGTGATTATAGGGCTTACAAGATTAGCATAATATTCACGCCACCAATATGAATATGGTAGATCAATCGCATGTCCTGTCGAAGCAAAAAAAGTTTAAAAAGATTTGTTTTGCTAATAAACAAGAGAAAATAATGTAAACTGTTGCCTAATTCTTTTAAATTATTATTATACGTACCACTTCCAGCATCATAATTATTTTCAAACGCAAGATTAGTCGTTTTTCCCAGAACCCTTTTCTTTAAGACACTTTGCCAGCCACACATATAATTACGAATAAAAGTACATGGCATATCTGAAAAGAATAAAATAATGATATCAAGGATACCCACTCTCTAAGAAAAAAATTTCAATCTTGATTAAAAGAACCACCATGCATGATTTCCATACAATTCCGAAGGTCGTGGGTTCGATTCCCAGCGAGGTCGGAAATTAATTTTTCCGTATTTAATTCCAAGGGCTTTCGCCCGGAATAACCTCGTTCCCAAGCACTATAACTTATCTATATTTCTATATCTTCATGTATTTCATAAGTGCTACACGGTCCACATATTTTCATAGGAATAGAAGGCATTTTGCACTCTCGTTCATCTTCAAACTTCAGCACTATGGTATTGGGGATCAACTTCGAATTCTTCAGTGGTTTTAAAACTTCGCCATCCCTTTTCGAAATAGCTGTATACGTACCTTTGAGTTCTATTGCAGTAGCGAGAAGTACAACTTGCGAGGAAAATGTTCCTTTCCAGGTCACCTGTACCTCCTCAAAATCGACGTATAAAGAGTAACCCTTCCAACGATAAGTTCTAGTGTTTATTATGTCAGTTTGACCAACATGAACACGTAGGGTTTGTGACCCCTTGACACTCAAAACTCTAATAATTATTCCCATGCCTCTTTCAGTTCGAAGTCTTTTTTGACATTTGACTGTGGGATAATCATTTGTATAACCCTTAGCTGGTGGCGTTACAAAATAAAGGAATTCGCTTTCTTTGACATCTATCGTTTGCATTTTATTATCACACAAAAATACTCCATCTTGTCCTACGAACGAGCTGATTAATCGATCATCCCAACGAATAAAAAGAAGACCATTATTGTTTTCAGATATGTAAGAATCTTGAACGACAAAGGATTTCGTGTTTTCCATAACTGTTATTCCTGTTCCTCCAGTATTTATGAACTGACTCTTCTCAATTTTGTGGTTTTCGTCTGGTAAAACGATGGTGATGCCCCCAGAGGAACAGTTAAACACTTTGATATGTCTTATGATTGGAACTCTTCGAATTATTTCAATAGCCGAGGTATTTGAGCTTTTCCTCTTCCCAGCGTACATAATGTCAACGTATTCAAGAACTGATGTACCGTTACTTGCACTGCTTTTTTCAATCGGAGGGCGTGAAAAACGAATAGATCCCCATTCTTTGCCATGGCACCTTAATCCAACAACACTTTGACAGCGATGGGTGTTTTGACCTGTTGAATTCTTTGAGCACTTTGCAATAGATGATTCATTTCCCAAACAACGTAACTCAAGAGGATACGTCAGATTGTTTTCTGTATTACCGAATCTCGTTGGGCTCACGTCCCAATTTGGACCATCATAACCAAGCTGACGGCAGGCTACAATGACGTTCTGTCTTATCCACTTCTCTGTACATATCGGTTTCCAACTTGAATCGTGATAAACTTCCAATCGACCGTGCCAAGGAAAATCCCCATCCATTAACCGAATGTCAAATGGAAGTACTTCAGTGTTCTTGGAATTCTCAATGTGCTTGAAAGTTATGTGGCGTTCTTTATCACCTCTTGCAATGAGTGTTCCAAGCACTAATATACTCGCGTATGGTGCTAACTGAACAGTTACTCCAGGTTCTATTGTTAGCACGGTGTTGGGAATCACTGTAACATCTCCAAGAACCTTGAAAGGGCTTTTTTGGCGTCGGAGGGTCATAGATTTATGTATCCTTCCCCTGAGTATTGACTTTCCAAACAACTCATCGAATGCTGATTCAGCGTCATACACTTTTGTTTTCAATACCTTATTTTCTAAGGCAAGAAAGTGTCCATAGTGGACGATGCCGTATTCATAGTTCATATCAAAACTGAGAACTCTTCTTGAGATGTCTTCGTTCGTTCCCCACCATGTTTCATTGGCGTTCAATTGAGGCAGCTGAGACAAGCCAAGGGTATGAAGACACAACTCAAAGTCAAATTGTGAGTTGCTCATTTTATTCCTTTTCCATTTGACGTCTTTAAAGAATAAGATGCCGTTAACATTAATAACACATCGCTCAGCGTTTGAAGACACTGAGGCACTAGGGTGGCTTTCTTTGATAGCGTTGTCAGTCAAAGACAGTTTTTGTATGAGTGTACTGGCAGTTATCTCGTGAGCAGCTTGAAGAAAGATCATGACCTGGCCAGTATTGTTAGTAAAGGTATTGTTCTCCAGGATAAGGTCCTTTTCAATGCGAAGAAACTTCAGAATTGGACAGCCATGACAAAGATTGTTTATGAACGTATTTTCTTTGATTTGTAAAGGTAGTGATGCAACGGCTGTTTTCAAAATAACTGCAGGTCCGAAGTTTCCTAAAAACGTGTTCTTATCAATGGCTACAAATCGAGCGCTATAACACAGGTCTATGACAGCGTCTTTGTTACAACGATTTGAAATAAACCTGTTATTTTTGATTGTATACGTTGCATGGGGAAAATCTACTCCAATTGAAATTGCTGACGAATCAGAGTTATTAAAAAAAATGTTTCCTTCGATGAGCCATTTTGCCAGGGACGTAGCTCGTTGAATATTGACGACAGGCCCAGCATTATTGGAAAAGTTGTTGTTTGTCACATGAAATTCAATTGCAGAACCCATATCGTTTTCGCTGTACGCATAAACACAATTTGGTTTATTCCCATGAAATCTGCATTTGATGACGTAAAGAGAAGTTTGGGAATATCTTCCATATAAATTAACCGCATTTCCAGTGATCTGTGACATTAAAGAGTCTTCTATAGTTATAGTTTTACTTCCCGAAGCCCATGCATACAGTCCATTGTTGCTACACTTCGAAATGACGCTTTTTGAGATTAGGATTTTACCGGCAATCCCTTCATTGTAATAGCCGTTTAGGGAATATAATAAGACGCACGTAAGATGACGTGCAATGGTTGATGACTGAACAAAGAGACTTGTGATTGATGATCTTATTTCGATGCCATTCTTAGCACTGCCTTGAATGGTGGAGTTTTGTATGAAAATCGATTCCGTACGAGGACCATGAACATAAATTCCACTCCCTGAAGTATTTTCGATAACACAGTTTTCGATCGAAATCTTCCCATATTGCGTCATATGTCCATTCGTATCTGCAGGTAAAAGAGACAGCAAAACAGTGACAAGACTCGTGCAATTTTTGTTACAATTACGAAAAAAACTGTAAGAAATATTTGTCAGCATATTTAAAAGAATAGCATGCTAAGGTGCAAGAAAACCGCTAGCAATTTTTCAAAAATTGCATTATTCAAAATGAATAGGGAAATAAATGAATACTTCTTTAAATTTACTCGTTAGGATATAATATGCTAGCAAGCTAGAAGCTAATGTAACGTATCGTAAATTACCCACCATTTAGAGAGAAAGCCAATAGGTGTACGAGCATTGGGCTGTAAGCATAGTACTTCATAAAACGGAGATGCATGCTTGAGGTATTGGCATATAGAACAGGTCTGTCCTCCCATGAAAGATCTTCCAACTTCCATTGTTTTCCACCACTATTTACATTTACACTGTCATAGTAATAGGAATAATATCTTATATTTTTGTAGATTATTTGCAGAGCAATCTTTGATCTGTTCGTCGTATATACTTCTTGATCGCAAGTTGATGGTGCCGTTTCTCCAAATGGAGAAAAGATCAAATATCTTGAATCACCCTCTTGGATGAATATTGACTTTTCTCTACAATTAGAGACGTGGTGAATAAACGCAGGGTCTGACATTCTTCGTGCGTCTATGTCAAGATCGTTCCACAAGCTTTTTGAATAAAGACCGTTGCCTTTAGCATCTATGATGTTAACACGATCTAGAGCTGCATGGGAAAAACTGATGTGCAAACCGTTGGATTCAGTACCCTCTACCAAGGAACTAAATAAAGTAGGCACGCTTTTGAAGGGATTTGAATACAAAACCTGTACACCAACAGATTCTGAATTCTTCACCATTATATCTCTCAGGACGTGGTCATCAAAATCCACTCTTAAAGCTGCTGAGGTTATTTTGAGGTCTGTTCTGTAATTATGACCCCCTTCGTGGATCTCGAGGTGCATAAGACTATTTTTGCCTTTAGTCATGGCAAGGTGAACACCCGACCAGTAGGGTCTCTTACATCGAAGATACAAGACATAATCGTCACAACTTGGGGTATAGCTAAGGTTTTCATAGTTGCATGAACTCATGTCCAGGGCTATGTTGGGGTCACAATTGAAGTCGTTGATAAATCCATGTTCTTTTCCACTTGGATAATACAGGCTATAGCTTTTATACTCCATATCAAAATGGTTGCAGACCATTTTTGGATGAAAGTTAAAGTTTCTCTTGGCACATAGAGTCATCCATGTATTGTTGATTTTAATCTCCACATTGCCGTACCATCTATCTTTGAGTCTTATTATCTCAACGACCTCGTCTAGAGTAAACTTGACGGTTTCGTCTTTTTTGCCGTACACTTTCAAGCTTCCTTGAACAACGAAGGCAGATCTAGCAGGGAATTTAAGAGTTACGTTAGATTTAATGCCAAGTGAGCCTGATGGCAGTATAACGATATCTGCTGTCACAATATAAGCTGTCGTGGTTGTGTTAAGTTGTAAGTGCTTGTCTAATGTTCCTCCAATTGCCATGTCCTTCAAAAAGCAAGACGGTCTGCTGGAATTTAATGAAACAGCATTATGGCTGTAGTTACTTCCTAGGAAAGGAAAGTATTCGATTCTGGCGAGATCCAGTCTATCTTCATAGTCAAAAATTTGACTTTTTATACGACATTCATCGACAGTTGCCCACCAGTTGTGGCTTGCGTTGACCACTCGCCCATGGGCAACAAGAGCGGCTGCGACTTGATAGTTAAAGTTGGGATTTTCGAAGGAATTGTGCACTATATGAAATGTTCCTTCTTTCAAGACAATTACCGCGTCTTCAGTCATTCTGCTATAAAATCTCGAGGGCAGTTTGGTCTGTTTGTTCATCACAAAGGAGTTGAGTCGCAAGACAGCGGAGCGAATGGTATACCAAGGCTGCAAATCAATGTTGACCATGTACTGACCCGTGTTATTTTCAAACCTGTTTGAGGTAATTTGTATTTTTATTGGATATTCATGTCGATCGCCACAGTTGGTTCCTTCCCTTACAGTTACGACCTTGCCCAAATTGTCAAGAAATGCATTTGAGGCTAATGTCCCTTGTAGAGCAAAAATACCAGGACAATCAATGTGGATAACACTCTTCTTATTGCGTATGAAAGTGTTGTTTACTGCATCGATAAAAACTCGTCTAGGCGTTGTTGAGTAATAGCAAGTATGTTCCTCATAGAAACCAAATGTTTCTAGTGTGTTGTTGGCAAAAGTATTACTTTCTAGCCGGATGCTGACGTTTCTTACGCTATCAAACTTATAGGCGCAAGAAATCATTAACTTTAAACCAACTTTGCTTCCGGAAATATAACACTTATACACTGAAAACAATGTTATGCGGTTTCCTTGTGAATTCTCATACACATTTATTGCTCTTTCTTTGTTTTCGATGATGCTTACGTTGACCATCAAAATCTCTCCACCGTGATTGTTCAAGTAAAATCCATGCTTGTTATTTTTCTTTAGAATACCATGTTCGATAAACAAGCTAGATTTGCCATCATCAACACGAAGCCCGCTTTCCTGGTTTCGAGATGCAGTAAACTCCAAAATCTTAACAGAGCCACCTTGCGTTTGAAAATAGAATCCATGGCCACCATTCTCATTTGCGGAGCTTCTTTCAATAACCACTGGAGTTGAACACCTTATAACATATGTACCTGACTTTTCGTTCAGGGTTGCTTTAATGTTTGTAAACATTAACGAGCCATTTGATGTTTCCTCTAGAAACAGTCCGTTCTCCTTATTTTGAGAAACTTCCAAATTTGACAAATTAATGTCAGTATCCCTCTGAGATCCAATGTAAACTCCGTGTCTTGCATTCCCCCTGACTAATCCTTGTTTGATCGACAAAATTCCAGTGCCTTTGTAGGTTTTAATACCGTCCTGTTCATTGCCAAATATTTTGATTGATGCGATTGTGACCATCCCTGAAACGCGCTCTAAATAAACACCACTTTGAGTATTATTTGCAGCATCAAAGTTAAATTGGTTAAGTTCTCCATACAGCCCATTGATGTGTACACCGTCAAGCTTGTTTTCGTTTACCTTCGTGTTGTTCATCTGAAGAATACCAACAAAGTCCACGATTTTTGCTCCATGAAGGCCATTATCAATAAATGAGGAGTCAGAAATTATTGCAGATTTCGTTTCTGTAGAAGATAAAAAATCATCACGTTTTCGACTCAGAAGTATACAATAGACCGTTTTCTCAAGGCTGCGTGGGCATCCAACTTGACGGGTCACAAAATTTAAAAACGGGTATTCAGTAAAATTGAGAAGCTAGCTTTCTATTTAAAAGAGGAGAATAAACAATTTTATGAATTCTTATCGAAAATATTTTATAGAAAAGTATGATAATTCTCATTATAAAGCTCCTGTTTTGGTATATGAGTGGCCCGTCAAGTTCCTCAAATTTGGATGCGCACGCAACCATGAGAAAACGGTGTATCGTCTCGTAGGTTTGTTTGATTTTGATAATAGTATTTTAAGATATGTAAATCAAATAATTAAAATTACGACCTTTCTAGGCTTTTGCGGCGGATACCTATCGTTTTGTTAAATGTGTCATCTAACGAGAGAGTTATTATACGACTTGCGTTTGGCCAAAAAGATTTGTAAAATCTTAACGTCAAAAGATTGAGAAATGAGGTTTATTTAGTGTTCTGTCCTATTTAACTTTGTTGTTCTCACTTTCTAAAAGTTTACACCCCTAGGCCAGTATGTAATTATAAAGTTAACAAATTGACATCAGTTTTTGTCTTTTTATTGCAGATAGATTGCGTCATCACATTGTCAAAGTGGTGTGTGATAAAAAAATAGTCAATAAGCGCGCCTGAAATTTGTATGTTTTTTGTAATAATTCAAGTTGCTACGAGTTACTGTTGGTATTTCTGTCTGACGCTGAAAGGAGATTAACCCTGAGTAAATAAGTCTGTAATCAAGAAACACAGCGATATCTTACTAATTCGGAAAAATATATATTCCCATAAAGCCGGCAATGTCTGGCACAGATTTGAAGGAATACTGTAGATCAAGACTTACTCGTGTGGGAACGCACTAACCAGGACCACTTAAACAAAATTTAAAATCGACAAAAAAAGACTTTAGCCAATCAGGAGAGGGCAAAATCAGTATCACATTAACTTTAGCCAATCGCAATCACTCATTTTCACGTTTTGTCGATAACGTCTAAGCTTTTCCTCATGTTTAAGTTTGATTTCATTGCTTTCACTCTGTTTCGTGTTTAGTTAACTTTCTTCAAGTGCACGAAATGGCACAAACACACAGTACTGAAAGCACAAGGAAAATCCCTATTCTAAAGTTCAAAGAGATTTAATTCGTTAACCATTATATACTTGTCTGGAATTGACCTAAACATTATGATGTCACAGCTTGTTTACATGGGCAAGAATGATAGGAATTTAGGCGAAATTTTCTTTCGTTTAGGATATTTAGTACAACATTTATCTGTTATCATCTTTCCCCGTCTAATTAACCAGCTATTTTGCCCCCTCTGGCGACCATGATCCTTAGCGTTAAAACAATAGATTGTTTTGATGTGACGTCATAGTGTTATTTTGCAATGAATTTCAACAAAAGTACCTTTCATATTTACGATCATAAATTCAACGCTGCTCCTGGTTCCTTGACTGTTTGAATATGAAATTTTTAGGGCATTTGTTTTGTTTGTAACGAGTTTGCTCATTTTACCAGCGTCGTTTTCATTTACTCTAGATATCAAAGTCCAGTTACCACGGCCATCTTTGCTAAAAACATCGAACCAAAATGAGGAGCCAGTAATCTTGCGATAATGTAAGGCCAAGGTGGAGTTTTCGTCGGCTTGGATGATCTACAGGTAAGATGATGGGATTAATACTCAATAGTAGAAATAATTTTTAAAAAGAGAAAAAAAAAAACAAGATTTGGTCCTACTTACTTTAGTGCAATGTACGTAACTTTTCGATGAAGTGTTTAAAAGTAAGGGGTACTTTGATATCCAACTTTGATTCCAAGTGCAAAGATCACTTGCGACAAGATCATCTTCAATGGAAAATCCAACTCCCATGGCTGTCCTTATAAATGAAGAATTTTGAATCAGAATGTCTACGTGTGACTTGGTTATTCTTGTCCCAGATAAGACGTTGTCGGTTACCTGACTATCAGTCAATTCAAACTTGTTCTTAATCTCACTTGCTTGGATACCGTTGAAGCAGTTCCTTATAGTGATGCTTCTCATTGTAGGGGCTTTGTGTGTGATGTTCAAAGCGAGAAGGGCATGTTCGATGTTGACATGCCTCAATACGGATGCTGATGAAGAATTGGGCGTCATCTCGAAGGACATACCTCGCCATTTTACTTGTTGTTGAAGATAACTTTGCAGGTACTCGCATTCGATTCCAATTTGGTAGCCTACCATCAAATCAAAAAATTAATGAATGGTATGGTATTTAGAATAGTACGGTTCAGGATAGAAAGGAGGGGGGTAGAAGGCTTAATTTGGGTGAACAGATAAACAGCTATTTCAAAAAAAGGTGGTGAAAGTTTTATTCCACATGTTGCATGCTGCTCACCAAGCTTGAAATGTATTATATTCATATGTATAAAATAATTCAAATAAAACGCGCCCTCTGATTGGTCAGTTACTGTCTTATATAACTCAATATAGATCGTTAGGAAATGAAGTCAGCAAGTGCATGCAGAATTTTCCAATATAGTCACAAATTTTGCTTTCTAACTTGAAAGTGAAAAAACAATGAATATTGGATCAGGAATAGAAGCTGCAATACAATCATGCAAGAAAGTTATCAAACGTAGTGACAAGAGAAAGACTCTCGAAACGAAATGCTTATATACTTCGAAGACAGGATCAGCTTCCTTAGTTCGTTTGGAAATGAAACAAAATTTTATAATATCTGAATAAATATCGCCTACAACTCATGCTTTTCCTAGCACTTCTCTCGGGTTCTCACACTTTCCCGAGTGTTTATATAACTCAACATAGGACGTGAGCCCGTTTTCTATCTCTTTAGTGAATAATGCCAACACATAAGAAATTATGCTGGAAAACGTGCAGTTAAAATCTTTCAAGTTTGAGAAAATTCCATATCGTTGAGACCTTTCGCTGATGGTATTCACATCGCCCATAGTGCATGTTCGGGCTTGGTAGGCAACATGAGAGCAAGAGAGATAGAGCGTTGCTTAAGAATTGCAGAAAAAATTATCTTGCGTTGTTCTTGATGCACAAATAAAGCTGGGGAGATAATGCTGAGAAAAGCCATGAAATACGCAGAATTTTTGATCATTTGAAATTGCGCATCTCTGTTAAAATGCGTGTGTTTCAATCTCGTAGAAGGTTTTTTTAAAGGACAATCGCACTTTATCACAATGTTAGATGTACTTACTATAACAGGAAAACCACGGCGCAGTATGTGGACAATGAAGTAGGTTGACCTCAGAACCTTGACATATAACAGATCTCATCATATACCGTTTCGTGCGATCAAAATCAGCTTTAAAAAACCGTTTTGCTCTTAAGAATCCCAGCTGTCTACAGGCTACATCGGTGCTACTCGGAAGCCAGTTATCGGCACAAATAACACCCCATTGACCGTTACGTAAGATTTCAAGTCTTCCATTATCATAAGCGTTTCCACCCACAAGTCGTATTCCATCTCCATAGTACAAACTGGCGTTGGAACTTGCATTGGGATGAATTAATGATGAAAACGAAATCTTGCTTTCGGGACTTCCTTTGGCAATAAGGGAGCCAATAACTTTTAAACCAGTATCAGGAAGGAAAAAGATTTGCACTCCAGGCATGATCGTCAGGGTTGAACCTTCTGGAACCACTGCGTCTCTTTCTACTGTGAATGATCCTTGACTTGGTGATAACGTGACGTTTCCTAAAAGCTCACCACCAAGAACTACAAATAAAATAGATAATGATATTTATAATGATGATGATGATGATGATAATGATGATGATGTGAATGATGATGATGATGATGACGATAATGATGATAATGATGATGATAATGATGCTGATGATGATGACGATGATGACGACGACGACGATAACGACCATGATGATGATGAGGATGATGATGATGTGAATGATGATGATAATGATGATGATGAGGATGATGATGATGGTGATGATGGTGATGATGATGACGATGACGACGACGACGATGACGACCATGATGATGATGAGGATGGTGATAAAAACAATTAAAGAAAAAAAAGAAAAAAATTAACCTGATGGAGCAGTGGAGTTCACGCCATGCGGAGGAATAATTTCATTCATCGATGGACTCGTGGAAAGGAACAGGAACAAAACAATCTGGATAACGTTCATCTGTATAAAATATTATAATGCAACTTATTAAGTCAAGTTTCTTATAGGAATCATCACCCAAATGCTGTACTATCCAATTTAGATTTAGATTAAAATATCAACTTCAACAAGGCTTCTTTGGATCGGTTGAAATGTTATATGGAAAATATGGTCACAACAGTGATCGCCCTTATAAACCTATACTTTTGGTATAAGTTTTAAGAATTGAGGCCTCAATCTTAGAAATGTTTATGCTGGCCTCACAGGCCGCTGATATTGTGAAATACTGGCTGTTATAAATGGGAGCAACGTTCTTTAATCCAAATTAGGTAATCTACTATCAGCAGCAAAGAATGAACGATTTTATGTACTGTTGGGGCATGCACCAAATCCATATTGTCGCTATTTTGTAAAATTGTTCGTTTGTCTGTCTGCTCGATTTTCTTTCTTTTTGTTGTTGCTGTTTTGCTTGTTTGATATTTTTTGCCGTTTCCCTTAACCCTAAAGGCAAACTTCAATACTCTAGCATTTTTTCTTGTTGTAGTAACAAAAGATAGGTTGTTTTGGAATCGTATACGTTTTCTTTTTTGCGAGGCAATGTTGATGATGTTGGCCTAGTAAATCCTCGAGGTCATGCGTTGCCTGTGTATCTAATTCCAAGATTTCTCTCCAGTCTCTATTGTTCTAACTCGACAGATTCTCATATCTTTTGGCGCTGTTAGTAAATTCCTAGGTCAATGTAAGTAAACTTGATCCGCTGTGTCCAAATTTTCATATGCGCTCAGACTTTGGAAAAAAGAAAACGTCTGAAGAGAAAGTTAAAAGGGCTTTTAAAAAGCAAACAATGTGGATATACTTCCGCATTTCAAGTTCGCCTTTGCTCAGTCTTAGCCTCGATTGTGTACAAATGTATTCTTTGTATAGAATGGAATGTACGCACTGCGGAACGTAACGTTACCACAATTTAAATTCCACGGGTTTGGTTGAATGGCTTAATATTTTAACGCACAACCGAGACTAAGGCTGAGCAAAAGAGAACTCGAAACTGGAATATAACGCGCGCGCGAGCACGCTCCTTTGTCGATTTGTGTCGCTTTCTGAGATAACGGAGATCTCTCCGTTATTACTAAATTCTATAATACTATGATAATAAATAATAATAAATAATACTAAAACCGAGTCGCGTCTCGGTAAGCATTCCCCGATATTCACTTCGCCTTCGGCGAATATTTGTTAAATAATCCCCTTCTGTTTGCGTGCACATGAATGCAAAAATCAAGAATGGCGTCTTTCGGTATTAGAGCCCAAGCAGGCGGAAACATTTACAATAACTATATGTTTAACGAAACTAAGCACAAGTGCTAAACAATTTGCTAACAGCTACAGTCTAAAATATACCAATACAACGTAACGTACCTCGTACCTTTTGGCGTCGAAGTAGTTCCTTGTTAGCCGAGTAGAAATCCTCGTCTTATCTGAAAGGACTACATTCTATCCACATGAATTAAACGTTTAGACTCGCCGAAGAAAACAAGGACCTGCGTTTCGTTAATAAAGGTTATTTTGTGTATATACTGTACTGTGCTGTGTGAACGCCGAAACCTCTGGATACCCAAGAATTAGATTCTTTGATTCTCGTGTACTTAGTATGCGAACTAGGAGTGCCTCTTCTTGATTTCCATGGTAACTAGATACTAACCAAAATACAAGTGACTTATAATATTGACCTCTTAATACATAAAGTAAGTCTCGATCACGTTTCGGAATGCAAATATAAAAATCCTTTGATCATATAACAGAGAAATACCTGAAGCTTTCCAATTAAAAATCGGTATCATTAAACAGAAATGAAATCAATTTCAGTGAACGTGTGTGCTTGACCTCGCTTCAGTAAACTCAGCTGCCATTTAAGTAAATATACATATAGTTTTATGAGTACGAAACTTCGTTTTGTTCCCTAGCTTGTTTTAATTAAATTAGTTCTGTAGGAGCTATTCTCACAAAATTTGGTACTGATTACTCACAATTCGTGTTTTTGAGCTGTGATTTGCAACACATTACTCAAAAGTGGCAGAAAAGTAGAAGCTACTTCCTCATTCCATTAACGTAGTAAACATATCATGTGTCACTCTCCATCGTTTTCCATATCTCTCTTTATCTGTGTTTTTCTCTCTTACGGACAAACATAAAAGTAACCAGGTACCAGAATTGGAAGTTACTAAGACTGTTAAACTGAATAAAAGTTTGCTTCTTGAAAAATCTAGATTTTAAAAATTTTGACAGAAGCTTTGCTCCATCACGTGATGGCAGCTATGACAGAAGGCATTGACAATTGATTCTGATTTACATGAGAATGAATTCAGTTTTCTAGGGTAAAAAGATCATTACTCTGCTGCTATAGGCATACTTGTATAGTATGCATTAGTTTGTCAGCTAAACCAACAAAGTCAGCTGAAATGTGCATTCACGTCATTACCTGTTCTGGTATGAATTACGGCTCTTCAATGTTTTTACTCGGGCTTTCAAAGAAATCGCAGTTGCGTTCAAAGCGCATGCGCAAGTTGTATGTTGTAAGTTGTATGTTATGTTGCACATAAGCACATGGACGAGCTATGGCGGATTTTTTCAAGGTTTCGTCGCTGACTATAAAATCATGCTAAACCAAATCAGTTGTCTCATGTAAACCTACGTAGACATGATTGTGAACCCAGCAGAATACCAGTACGAACTCTGAAAAGTCTGAGAAACAAAAGCAGAAAGCTGAAAGACTTTATCTTCAAACGTATTCGTCCAAGTATACCGAAGTCTTCCAAGCTTCATTATTGTTATGTGAAGGTTAGAAAACTTACAAAAAATTAATGTAAGCTGAATACTAAGAGAATGAGCTTAAATAAAGTCACACAACATGAAAAGAAGCTTTTGTTTAACTGCTCTAACGAGGTTTATAAAGTGATAATGAAGTCGAAATATCATAGAGCTAGTCGGTATTTATCATTTTTTACTTGTAATAGTTTGATGTGTCTCCACAAGACTAAGATCCAAATGCCAAATTATTGTAAATTTAAACTGAGTACAGACATAGAGAAGAACCCTAGTCCTGCTCCAATGTACATTGACCCTAGCAAAACAATAACAGTACCTTATAGCCAAGGTAATGAACTAGTATTTGGAAAATTCTGGACGACAGTGTGTTGCAATGAGTTTGTGCTCTTTGATTTACATTAACAAGCAAGGAGTTAATTCTACCAATGACCTCATGTTAATTATGGATATTGGAAATCAGTTGTATTCAAGTTTATCTCAATTAGCCAGACAGTCCTTTTTAATGCAGTCAGAACTACCACCAGTGCTAAATGTGTTTGACACTGACTATGAACTGCAATACAGTGAAAGCTACACTGGTACTATACATCAAGAGGCTGCCATAGAAGGATATCAGTACTGTACTTCTTCGCAAAGAGCCTTTGAATCACTCATAGCTGAAAACTACACCAATTTTGTAGGCTTTACTTTGCTCTTATATTAAATGTTTGGTGTGTTTGGTTTAAATATTTCTAATGATAAGCTTTTGCTTTTACACCCGCAAATACGCTAGTGACGGTAGTTCTGAAACAAGTGTACGTTCTTCCGGACTAACGGGGTTGAATTCTATTGTTAAATAGCGTTTGGTACCGAAATTATCGTCCGGTTTCCGGAATAGAGAGGTTCCGGTTTACTGAGGTTTATTTTACAAAAGATATATGGGAAAAATTTCCGGACCAAAACTTTTGTCCGGTTTAGAGAGAATTCCGGTATACTGAGGGTCCGGTATAGAGGGGTTTCACTGTATGTGTATTTTATCAAGTTCTATTTATATATTACTGGGCTCAATCTTGTCTTCTCGTCCTGTCTTTTTGCCTTTTTTTGTGGACAATTCATGACCCTGACCAAAGTTTACAACCTGGAGCACTGAGAGAACACATGACAGATCGCATTTTGGGTTCTCTCTGATGGCTTGCATTGTGAAGTAAACACCGTACACATAGCGAACTGGAATACAAAGATGATGAAAACGGTTACCAGACGTCCCTGAACCACGAAAGAGAACGGGTAGGATGCTCGTCGAGAATTTTCAAAATACCCCTAAAAAATACTACGGAATGTTTTCTTTAAACGAGCGTCGCTTTGTAGATTTTTAAACCATGAAAGATACTCTACATAAATGATTAAATAGTGTCTTGTCGAACGGCTAACGGCAAGGTATAGGCAAGTCTCCTTATCTATTATCTTGTAGGGTAGTTAATATGCATCGATCTTCTTGTTTGGCAACCATCAAAGATACCAAAGTAATATCAAGTTTATAGATTTCATTATCAATACCCTATGTAAGATACCATTAATAGCTCATAGGCTCAATAGCCAGCTACCAAAAGGTGGCTATAAAGTTAAAAAACACTACTTAAGTGCCAATTATGGTTAATATGTCAATTATAGACTTACCTACAATAACAATAACAACGAAGAGATTGGCAAACATCAGCATAACGGTAATGCCAATGGCGTCACTCTCCGCATCCACCAAAGTCGAAACTGTTTCTGCAGGGATCTTTAGCAGCATCGCTATGAACTGGTTGGCCATGGTAGCCATCAGAGCACCCAGATGAAGCCATTTGTCAAACAAATGTGGAATAGGCTGTGTGTGAGCAAAATACACTGCATAGAAACCAAACAAGATGGCGGTGACCCCAAGAAATAATCGTCCCTCTTGACCGGAATAAACCAGTACTGAGGTGAAGATGACCTTACGAACAAGCTCGATTACCTCCCAGTACCAACAATCTTCACTGTAGTTCTCGTAAAGAAACCTCATTCCAGCTGATATTTCATGGCCGGCAGCATCATCTTGGCAGCGCTTCTTCATTACTTCAAGATGTACTTTGTCACTACCTTCATCTTCAATGTCGCTCTCTTCTGGTCCATTGTTTCTGCAGTACTTCCACAAGAAGAACGTCGTGGCAACAGGAAATCCGATGGGAATCAAGAGTGTAAAGTAGACCAAGATGACAAATTTGTTATAGAAACTTGTAAAGCATTTCGATGAATAGTCGGACTGTAGATACCATGAACAGCCTTGCTCATTGTCACACACTTTATGGCAACTGGATGGCAGAACCTGGAAAACCTTCTCACAAGTAGCAGGATAAGTGACGAAAATGAACAAGAAAACTGCTCGATAGCAGTTTGCTTTACATTTGGAAAGCCTCTTGTTATCACGATTGATATTTGTAAGGGCCTTTTGGATGAAGAAATATAGAATTGCAATCAGAATGACCATGGCATCTAAAGAGATATAAACCACAAGACCGGCGTATGGCGTTAACCTTATAGACTGTTTCAGGCATTCCAATGGAACGAGTTTGAAAATGTTCAGTTGTACAACATCAGCAAACTTCATCAACTTGGTGAGTGCTGCAGGCCACTTGATGTAAGAATAGGCGTTGAGAGTACCACTTGTCACTTGGTAGAATCCAATCACAATCTTGAAACTACTGAAGACAGTGTCACTTACTGAACGTCTATTAGCACGATTAGACTTTTTGTCTTTGATTATAGCAAACACAAATATACCAGCCACAATTGCTACAGCACAGCACTGGCCAACAAAAAGATATAAAGTTGGGCATTTGTTGCATCCAGAGAACATCCTGTAATAGCCTCTAGAGCATATAGCACATAAAGGACCTTCGTATCCATTGAAACATTTGCTATCTATTCCTCCCTGAAATATCCACAAACGTAGATACCCTTAATTCATAGCGGTAGACACTTTCAGAAGAATTTCATGCTTTTACAACATTTCAATGTGATGGTTAATATGTTTGATTGGAAAATGCACTGTTTCATCAGTTACAGATATATAAATGCCTTTTATATCATATTAACGTCTTCCTCTTACCTTGCACGATCCAATAAATGGACAAGGATAGGCCTTCGGTATTGATCCATTGAATGTATGCCAGCTATTGTTAAGGTCTTTGTGCTCTTCCTGTAGCTTGATGGAAAACATGATGTAGTTCTGTTTGTTTTCTTCATCCTTCCAAATCCAGTAGAATCCAGGAAGTAAGTTGATAGTTTCGTTTTTGCATTGATATCCAATTGGACATGCTGCGCATTTGCCAAAACGATCCAGACGGAAGTAGTTATCCAGACAAGGACAGGCTCTGAATCCAGCCAATCGTTGTAGGTTGGTTCCTGAGGATAAGAACTCGTATACGTTAGTGACAAAAAAGGTTCAGGTGAAATACGTTAAATAGGTCTCAGGTGTATCATTGCTTTCATAATTATTTAATAATTGAATAAAAAATTGATGTCTTTATAGCCTACTTCTCTATAAAAGTCTGAGTTGTTTATGGTACAAGCTATTGAAAGACTGATGTTCGTTTTTTCTCTCTCATGAAATGCGTCGTATAAAAATGCAGCCAAAGTAGTCACTCTGCAAGGGAGGATCCAGAAAGGGGGGGGGGGGGGAGGGAGGGGGGCTGAAGCCCTCCTTCAGCAGAAAAACAAAACAAAACAAAACCGAAGAATTAGATGCTTCTTTTTATAGTTTTCCTTTGTGTCGAAGGAAGAAACGCAATTAGCCCCCCCCCCCCCCCCTAAAATTTTGGCTGGATCCACCCTTGCTCTGAGTGAATATTCACCTTCAAGACAAGCAGAGCACGATTCCATTGTTTTCCCAGGAGCATTTTCCGGCTTGACGTAGGATCCTGCAGGACACTGTTTACAACCAAGACCGTACACAATCTCGCCAACGTGTGCAATCGCGTCTTGATAAAAACCACCTTACAAAGTTATCATAATAATAATTATTATTATCATTATGTCGCTATCTTTATTATTATTATTAATATCGTTATCTATCTTATCTTCATCATCAGACCATCAAATTATTATGAGTAGTATGGTCATGATCATCCTCATCATCATCATCACCGTCACCGTCACCGTCACCGTCACCGTCACCGTCACCGTCACCGTCACCGTCACCGTCACCGTCACCGTCACCGTCACCGTCACCGTCATTACGGCATGAAAGACCTCCGTAACGGGATAGTTATAAAATAAAGTTTTTATATACGTTTTCGTACAAAAACAAATTTACCCGGTGGGCATTCTTGACATTTGAGCTCGCCATAGGTATTGGTTTTATAATGTCCCTGATCACATGGAATACATAGATCTTTTATATTACTATGTGGAATACATGTGTAGCCGAAACTCGTCAAAAAAGAACGAATGAATTTGTAAGAAATCATTCCCATATTCATTTTCGTGCTTGAACTGAAGAAAAGAAAACGAAATAAAAATAGTTAATTGGTGTACTAAAATAAAATCAGGGAAAAGATGAAAATAGTAGTAGTAGTAGTAATAATAATGGGAAAATTATTGGATTCCTTTATTATTAGTATTATTTATTAGCCCTTCCGGAGTTGCAAGCCGCATTGCATCATGGGGCTGTATCAGACACTTTATTCCTGTAAGCGTTGAATTTTGTTTCAGCCAATCACAGCGCGTTTAACTGTTTTGCCGCAGGCCCTTATTCCCAGGCAACTGTAACCCAACTTTTGCTTATTTTTCTGTTTTAGTTTTACTAAAATACAGTAAAGGTTTCTATAAGGAAGAGAAATATGAAAACGAAGAATAATAATAAAATCACTTTACTGCCATGTTTGCTTCGTTCTAGGGCCGGTCATTTTGTCCACTCATGCTTTGCGCGCCGCGTTCACCGTTCAGCTGGTTACTCACATACGTATTTTTCACTTGCTGTGGTGAAGAATGAAATAAAAGTGATAGGAAACTTGAAACTTGAAACTTTCGTTTCTTGATGCATAAAATGTCAATTTACTAATGAAGCGTCCCTAAAATAGTCCAATAATACAACGCATTTCTACAACTCTTGAACAGCTAATAACTTGGAATGGCTTGGTTGTTACAATTCCGGCGGACTTCTTGTGGGATCGTATGTTATGGTGAGGATCACAAATTCACCCAAATTTGATTCAAGATAAACGCCATTATTCAGTACTTACAGAACTATGCTTGTCCTTGGTGAACCAAATGTTGAACCAATGTCAATCACATGCAGGTTAGTGTTGATAAGATAGCTGAAAATTCAAAAACTTTGTCGTAACTGTATAGTAAAATACTCCTCTCAAACTCTCCGTTTAATCTTATTTTTGGCACGTGAGCAAACTCAAGCATTTTCTACGATATATGTAAGATGTTTACTGTGTAAAGCTTTTAAAGTGTTTGCTACACTGTGTGCATATAACAACAAGAACTATTTTACCAAAAGCAAAGAATTAGATAAGAATTAAATTTTAGTATAGATTTTTCAAAATCGCGTCATGACTTTATTTAGTGAAGACGTAACGACTACTTCGAAACGTTCGTGCTTAAGTCTTGTTATTTTTTGATCTTGAACTTACATCAGTAAGTATCTATAATATCAGAACTTACATGGTTTCTAATCCTTTCATTTCCTTGAATGCTCCTTGGTCTATGATGTTCAAAGGGTTATTGGTAAGACTTCTGAAAAGCGTAGAAGAACATTATCATGGGATTTAACGCATGGGCTATTTAATGAGCACACTACAAAAATGATATAGATTCGAAAATATTTAGCTGTGGTTTTGAAACAGAATATAAAAGTTTGCTGTTTCACCATCGCGGTTCAGAAAAAAATATCAAGTATTTAAGTATAATGCAATTGATCCTTAATTCCGTGATAAGTTATACAGGGTTTAAGATAAAGACCAAGGAAGCAGCGGAACTTGCCCCAACAATCTCCCCTCCCTCACATTTAAAGCCAAAAATGATTTTTGTTAGGAGTTTCTAATGCCTTGGTCTGACTTTAATCGATGCAATTGCCTCAATTTCATAATTTTCAGGAAGGTTGGATTTCCCCTGCCAAGATACCCCCCCCCCCCCCCCCCCCCGCACTCCCCCACCCCCAACACACACACTCAAAACTATGCTAGAATGGAACAAGATTGGTGTCCATTATCAATAGAGGCCAGATAACTATGAAAAATGGGTGTTTCTAATTCAACTTACATAAGGAAAATATCTTTGGTTCCAGTAAACATTTTTTATGTCTTTGTTAGCTTGTTTCCATCCAAAAATCTGAAAGACCAATAAAGATATATAAAGCTGTTAGGAAAGCTTTACACTATAATCAGTATATTTCAAATAATCAGTTAAGGTCATTGAATAAATAACTTACAGATAATATAGGGATTTCTGTTTCTGGAATGCTAAGCCTTCGATTTCTGTAATAACAGCACTTGTCGCAGACCTGTTACAAGGAAAAGGTTTTACAATGAAAACGAATAATCAGTTTTTGCCACAAATTGTTAATTTCTCGCTCGCTGATTGGCTATCTGTCATAATCAATAAGAGGGCAGACAAATGAGTTGACGTCAACGAACGTGCACTCTTTCCGTTGGTTGTTTTGATCGCTAAAGAAACGTCGGGAAAATGCGTGTTAGTGAATTTTTTTAGGTTAAAAACAAATCGAGGTCCCTTTTCTATGGTCTGTACTCTTATCGAACATTGAATAGCGTCAGCATCTAATCCAAACTTTTTGCAATAAAACCACTCTGATCGTTGCGATGTTTGTAGGTTTGTAGGTTTGTAGGTTTGTAGGTTTGTAGGTTTGTAGGTTTGTAGGTTTGTAGGTTTGTAGGTTTGTAGGTTTGTAGGTTTGTAGGTTTGTAGGTTTGTGGGTTTCGGTGGGTTTGTGGATTTGTGGGTTTGTGGGTTTGTGGGTTTCGGTGGGTTTGTGGGTTTGTGGGTTTGTGGGTTTGTGGGTTTGTGGGTTTGTGGGTTTGTGGGTTTGTGGGTTTGTGGGTTTGTGGGTTTGTGGGTTTGTGGGTTTGTGGGTTTGTGGGTTTGTGGGTTTGAAGGTTTGTAGGTTTGTGGGTTTGTTGGTTTGTAGGTTTGCGGGTTCGCGGGTTCGCGTGTTCGTGGGTTTGTAGGTTTGCGGGTTCGCGGGTTCGCGTGTTTGTGGGTTCGTGGGTTCGTAGGTTTGTAGGTTTGTAGGTTTGTAGGTTTGTAGGTTTGTAGGTTTGTAGGTTTGTAGGTTGTAGGTTGTAGGTTTGTAGGTTGTAGGTTGTAGGTTTGTAGGTTTGTAGGTTTGTAGGTTTGTAGGTTTGTAGGTTTGTAGGTTTGTATGTCATTATACTTTCCTCACATTACATACTAATGATGACTTACAAGAACAATATTCTTTTTGCTCCCTTGAACATTTCTTTGTCTATTTTTGCTAAGTGATTGAAACTGATGTCCCTGAATATTAAATGTAATTGAGAATCGTTTAAAACAATTCACTCGTTTAACAATCAAGATTTTAAAAAATTCATGTAAGATATATAACTTAATATATAAAATCATATAATTTAAACTAATGCTAAAGATGTTCACGCGATGACAACGAAATGTGGTCTTGTTTAGCAAATTATATACCAAAAGTTACTTTCATGATGATAACAGCTCTTTAAAAATATATATCATAAGACATTTTGAAGTACGTTAGATTGTTTAGTTTTGTGCTGTGTTTGTTGTATTGTCATTTTTCGTGTAAACAAAATACATTCCTTTAATGTCGCCGCTTGCTTTTGCCACCGTCATTTAGCATTAGCATTCTACTCACAAGAAAATAAGATACTGCATTGCTTTTAGTATTTCATATTTACTGTTCCAAAGGAGATTGTGTCCAAGGTAACTAAAATAAATAAATAAACAGATGAATTTGATAATATTGATTTTGATCATGTTTTAGTTAGAGAAGTCACAATAGCCTAATTTGGGTTTGAGATTGGGCTTGTTAACGAATACAGCTGCAAACGTTTGTTGAAGCTTTCATTGCATGTTGCATGTTGCGCGTTGCATGTTGCATGTTGCATGTTGCATGTTGCATGGTTGCATGTTGCATGTTGCATGTTGCATGTTGCATGTTGCATGTTGCATGTTGCATGTTGCATGTTGCATGTTGCATGTTGCATGTTGCATGTTGCATGTTGCATGTTGCATGTTGCATGTTGCATGTTGCATGTTGCATGTTGCATGTTGCATGTTGCATGTTGCATGTTGCATGTAGCACGTTGCACGTTTAAAAAGTAGTTGTATATATAACATCATACATGAATAAGCTATCAAATAAAATAAGTTGAAATTTCATACTTTAAAAGAAGGTAAGTCGGCAAATTAAAGTATAACATGCGGTATTACACAATTTTTTTATAAATCAAAATCCCGATTTCGCGTTATTTTAGATTGTGTTACCGATTAATCTTATGCTTTCTTTCCATTTGAAAAATAACCTATTGAACTTTAATTATACGAAGTTTTGAAAATTAACCGTGAAAAACTAGGGGTTTTCTTGATTAAAAAAAACCCTTTGAGTTATTTTGAGGCACCGTTTCTATGGTATCATCATACGCGATCAGTTTATAAGAAAGTAAATCCTTGGCCCATGGTCTTTGATGAGAATGGCGAATCGAGTTTAATACACCAGCTATAAAATTCTATTACCCACTGTTTCAAGACTTTCTAAAGCCTACGGAGGCATCTTAAACTTTATTCGATTGCATTAATTATGTTATTTGACGTCATGATAAATTTGTGATCAGTTACGGAAACATACAGAGAAGTTAGTTTTGCTTTAACAGCAATTTTCCAGGACACGTTTGTAAGACTGTTGTAACGCATATCCCTGAAAGAAGCAAAGAATATGTTAGATTAAATGTAGAAATGCAAAGGCTACGAAAATCGAAAAGTAGACACACATTGTGTGCATGTATCAATAGTCTCCTTCACTGTTCCCGACGCCATCTAGAAAGGTAGCGGTGTCTTTGCGTCAAAGCGGACGAACGGTCAGTGAGCTTGCAATGATAGAGACTTGCAAACCCAACCTACGTTTCGCTTCGATGCAAAGGCACGGCTCCCTTTAAAGATGGCGCAGTATTAGAGAAATAAAGGCTAAAAATGTTACTTAGTTCTCCAAGGTATCAGTTGCTTAACCTTCCAAGATATCTTTCTTTTAGCATCCACGTTTTGATCAACCTTGCTCTTCAGCAAAGAAATCCAGTCCTCGATTTTCGGGGAAAAGGCGCTGATTTTGATAGTTAAAAGCACAGTCCATTACAAGATTAAAACTTACAAATAATCGAGTCCTTCCATTGACTGAAATGTATTTTCATCGACAAAATGAATGTTATTGTTTCTTAGATCACTGTTGGCGAAGAAAAGCAAAGGAAAAATGATTTTTACTAGTAAATCATTTTATTTTATTTTATTTATGGTATTTAAAAATACCATATCATATTTTGTTTTACACTTTATTAGTGAAATTAAGATGTTGAGATGTTCTAGAGGTCGCGCCGTGAGAAGAGAGCAATACGAGTAAGCATAAACGTATTCTAAGATATGTCGTACATTAAACACTAAATCGCAAGTCTAACTTACATGTTTTGTAAAGCGTTGTTAGATTTTCCCATTAGACTGTGGATAAACAACAAATAAAATTAAACTAGTGAGTATGGTTAAAGATATATTTGAAAGCCTGCAACCATTTCCAAATTCAATTTCAATTTCAATTTGGAATTTTGCGAATGCTTTGTTATCCTCAACCAAGATGGCGGCTATGACGTAACATACACATGCCTATTAGTAGAGGTCTATTCTGTTTGTTCGTTCGTTTGTTATGTTATTTGTTCTTTGTTTACAATAGTTGGTCACCGACTCGTTGTTTGGTTGATTGATTGATTTTGTTCCGTCGTTTGTTTGTGTTCCAGCGTAAGCGTTTAGCAACGTGAATGTAACTTTATCATCTTACAACTTTTCCACATTGTTTGAAAACATCATTTCCGTAATACGTAAGATCATGTTGCCAGCTAAATTTCTATATAGAAAAAAAGAAAGAAAGAAAAAAGAAGCTAATAAAATATAGGAAAGTTACTAAGTTTCTTATAAAATAGTTACATTTTGATATTTGTAGGTTTTAATTTACAAACTACGACCTCTTAATGGAATGAATGCTAGCCTGATTTTTTTCACAAAGCTGGTTTGGTATTCTTAGACCGAATGCAATGATGACCGCCATTGGCTTTAAGAAATAAAACTAATCTTTGCAAATAAAAAAGAAAATTTTATCGAAAAAATAGAATTCCAGTGAAGTTAACTGAATATTAGAGAGTCCCCTTTGGATGCTTCTAGAATCGGGCACATAAATTAATAGCCCACTTCCGAGATATGCTTCGCTTGTCACACACAAAGGTTTCAGTGCGAGTCTTCGTGCGAAATGATCAGAGATTTGTGAAACGAGAAAAGAATTAATTTAATTTAGCACGTAGCCTCGTACTGAAATCTTTGTGTGTGACAAGCGAAGCATATCTCGGAAGTGGGCTATTATCCACGTACAGTTAACTTACATTCTCCTCAGTGAAAACAAGTGTTCGAAACTTTCTTCCTCGATGAACAAAATTTTATTATTTTGTAGATATCTGGAAACGAAAACAAAATCGTCAAATAACTCATTCTCAGCGTCACATTCAAATTCATTTAGGTGGATTGAAGGCAAACACATCTAATGCAATGAAACATCAGAATTTGTTTAGATATTTGGTAAATGGGAAATGGCTATAAGCTTATTGGTTGAAACTATAGGCTAAATATGAATTCGTACTTATACATACAGGGATGATACAAACTCTTTTCCTCTTGTGCCATCTTTTGTTATATTCTTAATTTCATTCCCTTGAAGATCCAATGTACTTCAACAAAAAATAAACCTATGTTAATCTCAGTTTTTTGAGCCCTCAATTTCATAACTCGAAAAATTAAAACAAAAACAAAAACAAAAACAACAAAAACGACAACAAAAAACAGCAAACAAACTGAACAACAACAACGAACGAACGAACAAACGAACAAACGAACAAACGAACAAACGAACAAACGAACAAACGAACAAACGAACAAACGAACAAACGAACAAACGAACAAACGAACAAACGAACAAACGAACAAACGAACAAACGAACAAACGAACAAACGAACAAACGAACAAACGAACAAACGAACAAACCAACAAACGAACAAACGAACAAACGAACAAACGAACAAACGAACAAACGAACGAACGAACGAACGAACGAACGAACGAACGAACAAACGAACGAACGAACAAACGAACAAACGAACAAACGAACAAACGAACGAGCGAACGAACGAACGAACGAACGAACGAACAAACCCACAAACCCACAAACCCACAAACCCACAAACCCGCAAACCCACAATCCCACAATCCCACAATCCCACAATCCCACAATCCCACAATCCCACAATCCCACAATCCCACAAACCCACAAACCCACAAACCCACAAACCCACAAACCCACAAACCCACAAACCCACAAACCCACAAACCCACAAACCCACAAACCCACAAACCCACAATCCCACAAACCCACAAACCCACAAACCAACAAACCAACAAACCAACAAACCAACAAACCAACAAACCAACAAACCAACAAACCAACAAACCTACAAACCTACAAACCAACAAACCAACCAACCAACAAATGAACAAGTCAACAAACCAGCAAACGAACAAACGAAAGAACGAAAGAACGAAAGAACGAAACATCCAAGACACTATTATCCACAATACTTTTATGACTTACTTACCTGTTGTCAATGTGTCTAGTTATGTAAGACCAGTAGGTCTTTTCTTGACGATTCAGAGCTGAAGGAATGTTGTTCAAGAAGATGCTGTCATGAATAGATAGTAGGTGGTTACTTTCTTCGTTACTATTTTCCGAAAGTGAATTTTATCCAAAACTACGAGATTGGCAAATACATATATTCGTAGTGGTTCCCAAATGATCTCAATATACTTTTTCATCTTGGGCGCGTGGTCTTAATTAATGACGAAACATTACGCCCTGTGATATATCAACCTTATCTGCGCAGATACTTACTTTAAATCCCCTAGTTTAATGAGCTTCAATTCGTCCAGACGAATATCAGCAAGATTACTTACTTTGTTTTTCTGAATGATTCTAGACAAGTAAAAACAAACATTAATTCAAGTATCTATGGACGTTGTAACGTATTTATGATGTTACAACTTATTTTTCCTTTCATGTAGCTCTATTTTGTTTTTGATATTTACTTATTTCAGTAAAGTTAATACCCAAAAACTACCATTAAAACAACTTTAAGCCCTCGCAGAGCCTTGGGCTAAAACTGACGAGCCTTGCTCGGTCGGAAAAGAAATTTACGCTCTCGAACATCAACTCCAAATGAATCCAATACTTACATATCCTTAAGTGTTATTTGCTCCTTTAACACAAATGCCTCGATTTTCTTTATATTTGTATTAGTAAGTGATCTGAAGATCATATATAAGTCTATTTAGTTACTGACTAACCAAAACCCTTATCTACAAGACTACTTGACGTAAGACTTATCAGTGGATGAAGCGTCCCTCCAGCCCCTTTTACTTTGAGATCCGGGTTTGTTATACACATATATTAAACCTTTTTGGTCCAAAAAACGTCCAGAATGCAGAAAATAGCATTTGTGTAAACCATAATTAGATATTTTCCTGGGGAACATTCCCTCAGACTTCCTCCAGTTTTGTTATGAATAGTCAAGGGTGAGATTTGTCTTGCCCCGAATTTTTACACAACCCCCTCCCCCTTCCAGCCCCTTCATGAATCCACCCTGTCACTTATTTTATGCAAAAAAAAAAAGAAACTATCTATAGTTGAATAATAATATAAAGCGTTTTTGGTCGTACTTACAAGGAGGTCAATAAGGGATAATTGTCAAAGGAATAACTGTTAATGCTGCTCAAATCAATGTTTCGTAAAATCCTATAATGACAAAGCATGAAGAATATTCAAGGGAATGGCAATATGAGAGATCAATATGAAACTTTCGGAAGTAAGATGGTCGTACAATCAAGTGCCGTTGTCAGGATTTTACGAAGAAAGGGATGGTGCATTTCGCTAATTAAGGACGCTGCATTTTGTTGCGAATTAAGGAGGCTGCGAAGCCATTTTGTTTGTCCCCTCCGAAATAGATAAAATAAAACAACAACAACAACAACAACTGATATACAGGCTACAGCCAGATTGTTTGTATAGGAACTGATAGAATGGGTTCGAGTGCAGTTTGGATTTTTTCATTTTATTTATTTATTTAAAAATAATATAGATTTTTTTTGAACAGTGACTTCACTTTTTTGCACAGTGATTCCAAAACGAACCAACAAGTAATCCTCTACACTGATGTACTACCTGGAAAATACGGCGAAGTGATTTGGTATGAAAGGAGGTAATTACGATATTTATATAAATGGCTAACATGATGTTATTTTTTTGTCGATAGTTTGAGTCCTGAGAGCTGTTGTCTTAATCAATTGGTAAGCTATCTTGCGTAATACACTACTCACGTATTTTGGAAGATTAACTTACAATTCTGTAGTATAATAGGGAAGGTCTTGCAGCAGGCGAACAGTTGCTGGAGGTCCACATTCTACTTTATGGGAGAAGTCCTTGGAAGTGCAGCTGCAGTTGGCAGGACCTAGACGTATGAACAATTGTCGATATCTTGAAATAGAGAAATGGCTGAGAGCTTAAGAAAACCTATACAATTGACTTGCTTATAATAATGGTATTAATAATTATATTAATAATGATGATGATAGTAATAGTAATGATGATGACAGTAATGATGATGACGATGATAATAATAATAATAAATAGTGATGGTGATGATGATGTTTATGATGATGATGATGATTATGATGATAATGACGATGACGATGATTATAATGATGATAATGATAATTAAAAAGGGATCGATTAATGATGATGATGATGATAATGATGACAATGTTGATGATGATGATGATGATGATGATGAGGATAACTGATAATTATAAAGATAACGAAATTAAACATAATAAAGATAACGATAAAAATACGTTTTTACGGTGGTTTTTATCAAGAAGCAATCGCACACGTTGGTGAGATTGTACGCTCTTGTATGCAAACAATGTCGTAATAATAATTTCATTAACAGATCCACAGGGTTTCACTTACATGACGCATTCCCACAAATTAAGTTGAGCACTTGACTGCTTGCACAGGTATGTTTTCCTATGTCTGATCTCTCACAATCAAGAATGTTCTGCTCACTACCACTGCATCTGTTGATGACCACCCAAGCAGTGTTCAGCTTCTTATTTGGGAATTTCTCGATAGAAATCCCCTTGCTTCCCATAGCAAGTGATCGACAAAGCACACTGGAAATATGATTGTCTTCTGATGAGCCTCTACAGACCGATGCCCAATAACCATTGACCAGCATCTGAACTTCTCCTTCTTGTGGTGATTTATTTATCTTGGAATTCCTTAAGCGCATTCTTGGTCCTTTGTGACAATGGTTTAAAAAATAAGAAGAAAAAATAATAAGGTACTCTTTTAAACTAAAGCAACCTCATCGCCGATAAAAATGCACTTGCCATAACAGAGCACGTTAAGCCCAGACCACATTCCTGTTGGAAGACATCTTCGACTGGATGATCCAATTACGTGACGAACGTCTTTACATTTGAATTGACATGTGCTATTTACTTGATTACCCAATGTACAATTCATAAAGCCATCGACAGGAGCCTGTAATGGAGGACATTTGATCTCTGAAACAAAAGGGAATTAAGGGAAATAACTGAAATAATAAATATCAATGTTTAGGAGGTGCTAGCTCTCGACTCGGTATCCCTATTAAACTGGACACAAGATTTTTTTAGAAATATTACCTTGTTTTTATAATTGACATAAACACAGGCATAAAAGGAATATGACCATGCGCGACCCAAAAAAATAATACCATGGAAATATTTCGCTCCTGCCTTTCTAAGCAAGATGGCAGACGTGATGTTCAGTGTTAATGAGTTTTGGTCCCTGCTGATGAAAAGTGTTATTTGTGAGTGATGATGCTATGCTTCAGATATGCCTACGTTTCTACGACTTATAGACCTCTTTACCTTAGGCGTAATGTTTGTCCATTTTAGAACACGTGTCATTGATAATAAGAATCTGTTTGAGTTGTATCCATATTCAAGTGTCAAGTGTAACCGTTAAACAAAGAAATGATACTCTAGAGAATGACACTGTCTTTAAATTAGTTTTGATAATTTCTAAAGCAAGAGGACGTGATTTACTGCAAGGAAAGAGAAAAAAGAAAAGCCAAGAAAAAACGCTGCATATTCCGAAGCATCCAACTAAAGAAATTTATGACTCTTACACGTTTCAACTCCCCTAATGAGTTTATGACAAAAACTTACCATATTGCTCAGAAAATATAAGATTATCTAAAGCAACTATTCCTGGCCTGCCAGCATCCATTGTTAAACTTTCTATGGATATCTAAAGAAATGTTTCAAACAAATAACAGTTTATTTAAAGGACTGGTTTGTTGCTCATAAAAGTTTTTTTCCCAACGAACCTTAGGTGGAGCATCGAATGTCAATTTTCATCCAGCCAGTGAAACAACGTCTGGATTGATTCCATTCAAAGCATGGCTAACCTACCAATCTAATTAGGCTGCGTTCATAATGTATGGCAGAGGGAGGGGGGGGGGGGGGGGGAGCAGGTGAAAATTTGAAATGTCCAGAATAATTCTTAACACCCCCCTTAAAGTCACGCAAAAAAAAATACGATCCCCCCAAAGCAAGGCTTGTAGCTTCTTCCAATAATTGTGCATCCCCCCTTTTTCCTACCAAAATTTTCCCGATCTCCCCTCAATTTCAGCTGCCCCCCTCTAACATACATTATCAACGCAGCCTTAGGGTATATTGGTTTGTGTCATGTTTATGTGTTCACCCGATTATTTAGATAAAGAAATGGAAGGCGTTATTCAAAACATTATGTGAAGGAGTGAATGGAATCCCAAAATGTTTTCGTGTTAGATGACTTTAAGTTGAGAAATAAAAATATACGCATAAATAATTAATGGGAAAAATTCGTTTGATATATTGTTCGTCGGCTGTACATATTTTTCATCACATTTTTTTGCTTGTTAGTTAATTTGTCTGTCTTAATATAATGTCTGTCTGTCTGTCTGTCTGTCTGTCAGTCTGTCAGTCTGTCAGTCTGTCAGTCTGTCAGTCTGTCAGTCTGTCAGTCTGTCAGTCTGTCTGTCTGTCTGTCAGTCTGTCAGTCTGTCAGTCAGTCAGTCTGTCTGTCTATCTGTTTGTCTGTTGGTTTGTTTTGGTCTTGTTGTTATCGTTGTGTCTTGTTGTTGTTTTTGTTATCTTCCTTCTGCTGTCCATGCGTAGTACGTACCGATTCGTTGCTTGAATTTATAGCAATCATTCTCTGGTGCCATTCACACATAACATAGTTCTTGTTTTCTTGTATGCTATGAAGCCTCAAAACTCTTTTCTTCCCAACCATCATTTTTAGCTCAGTACCCAAACCAGATATACAAACCGAAAAGGATAAAAATTCTGAGCCTGTAAAGTTTGGGTAAATCATCTCTACCTTAAGCGGGAATGATAAGAATCCAGTGTACGGAATAGCAATGTAAGGATTGCCTGAAATGAGAATTCGGGGGGAAATGTTATCCATGTTAGCCAAGTTATCGTTTTTGATTGTGCTTTTAATTATCAATATTCTTACAATGGGAAAAACATTTGGACAAATTTTAAGGAGCTTGATACTATCTATGTATGTATAGAGAAGAGAAGAGAAGAGAAGAGAAGAGAAGAGAGAGAGAGAGATGTCTTTTATTTAATCTCGGGAAATTTCATCAATGTACAAATTGGTTTTCATGAAAACCGAGTTGATAGGCAATATATATCAAAAATTGATAATAACGTTAAGAATATATAGACAGATTATGAAAAAAATTATCATCTACCCCCCAAAAATATTATAGTAATTAAAGTGTTAAGGACCAACAGACGAAAGATTCCTCTTAAAAGATTTTAAATTATTGGACAGTCTGACACTTTGGGGTAACGAGTTCCACACTTTTGCACCGTCATAAGAGAGCTCTTTTTAAAAACTCAGTGCTGGGTTTCGGTAACTTTAAGCACTTCTCTCTACCACGAAGATCGTAGGTATTTTCTTGAAAATAAAAGAGTTCCCTTACAGATTTTGGTGCAAGTGCGTTTAAAGTCTTAAACATCATTATTGCTTTATGCTCCTTTCTTCTTCTTTGTAAGCTTTTCCAGCCTAAAGAAGTTAAAATATCACTAGATCTGACATCGTAGCTGCTTTTTGTTATTATTCTTGCAGCTCTATTTTGCATTTTTTGCAATCTTTCAGCAGACGTTACTGGTAAATTATCCCATACCACGTCACAATAATCAAACCAAGGTAAAACGAGAGCCTCATATATGGTAATAGCTGTCTCCAAGGGGATGTAATCGCGGACTCGTCTTATGCCACTCAATCCAGAAGATATTTTTTCACAAATGTAATCAATATGAGCAGCCCAAGACACCCGTTCGTCAATCACAACACCCAGAGTTTTTGCTGTAGAGACTCTAGTAATTGGTTTGCTATTTAAATATATGTGTGGTTCGGAGGTAATTTTCTTTAATTTATCGTCAGAAGCAATAAACATGTGCTCTGTTTTAGCTGAATTTAAGCTAAGTTTGTTAGCTGTCAACCAGTTATGAATATTGGAAATATCAGCGTTCACCTCGTCAAATAGAGTCTTTTGTGATGTGCCACAAGTGGTGAGACTTGTGTCATCAGCATACATTCTAGCATTTGAAAATTTGACACTATTTGGCAGATCGTTTATGTAAATAATAAATAATAATGGCCCAAGGATTGAGCCTGAGGGATGCCACAATCGAGTGTTCTAGAGCTAGATAAGGTATGGTTTATGTAGCATCTCTGACTACGATCTGTGAGGTAAGATTTGAACCACTTTATCGACTCTTCTGCAATCCCATAATAGTATAATTTTTGGAGAAGTATAGAGTGATTTACTGTGTCAAAAGCTTTTTTAAAATCTAGGAAAGTGACACAGTTCAATTTACCTTCATCCATATTGGTAAGCCACTCAGTTGTGGCTTCTAGGAGTGCAGTAGTAGTCGAATAAAGCGGTCTAAATCCCGACTGCTTTTGAGAAAGTAAATTATTTGAGTTTAGATACTCATATAACTGGTTAAAAACTATTCTCTCGAAAATCTTAGCAATAGTAGGTAAGACCGAAATGGGACGGTAATTATTCAAATCATCTTTGTCATTAGCTTTATGAATTGGCGTAACTTTCGCAAGTTTCAAGCCGTTAGGGAAAATCCCTTTATCAACTGATTGATTGAATAGCTTCACTAGTGATTGACTTATTACTGGTGAAGCAATCTTGATGAAATGAGATGGTATACCGTCAGACCTGTTGCTTTTTTACTGTCAATAGAATTAATGATTTTCGTAAGTTCATCAACTGATGTGTGTCGTAAGGTGAATGTTGAGCCAATTCTAATTAAATAATCATTATAAGCAGTCGGTCCATCGGGAATTAAACAAGCTAATTTAGCCCCAATGTCAGAAAAATGACAATTGAATACCTCAGCTATTTCCTTCGAGTCACTCATCGATGTATCACCTGTTTTGATAGATTTTACATAAGAGCCAGATTTAGTCCTTCGTGAGAGGACTTCATTAATAGCTTTCCAGACCTCCTTTGAGTTTTTTGAATTTTGTGCAAAATGATTTTCATACTATGACTTCTTGGCTCTTTTTATCTCGTTGTTGACGCGATTTCTAATAGACTTATAATCACTCCAGTCGTCCCTCGAATTTGTTTGAGTAGGTTTTTTGTTTCATTTTATCTCTATCGTACATAGCTTTCCTCAAATCAGTTGTCATCCAGGGAGACTTCTTGTTTCTTATTCGTTTTGTTTTGATCGGAGCGTGCGAGTCAAGAACAGAGAGAAATAACTCTTTCCATCTGTCCCACATGTCATCCGGGCTTTCCTTATTATCCAAACAATCCCAAGGGAGTGTTGCTAAATCCATAAGAAATTTGTCGGAGTCAAAGTTTTTAGCCGATCTAAATGAGATCTTACAGTGATTGTTGTTTGTCGGAATTGCTATTTTCCGTATTGTATAAACCAGACTATGGTCACTGATACCAATGTGAACCACTCCACTTCGGACTACCCTATCTGGGCTATTCGTTAAGATCACATCAATGAGGGTTTTACTTTTTTCAGTGACTCTAGTCGGTTCAGTGATTAACTGCGTAAGTTGAAATAATTCAGCAGTCGTATTCAAATAGCGGGTTTGCTGATTAATATTAGTAGATAATAAATCACAGTTTAAATCCCCTAGGATATAAACTTCCTTAAACTCAGAATCTATTTTTGTTAACACATTTTCAAATATATTGAAAAATGAGCGTGTATCATAGTTAGGAGGCCTATAACAGGCTAAAACGGCAAAAGACTTGCTATTTGGCTTCACGATTTCAAAACACAAGGACTCTACTTTATCATCAGTTATGTCACTACGGTTTTTCCCATTTACGCCCTTTTTCAAGTATAAACAAACTCCCCCTCCATTGCGGTTTCTATCAGACCTATGGATGTCATAGCCTTCGATGCTCACCATTGAACTTGGGATTGATGGATCGAGCCTTGACTCATTTATGCAAAGAAGATCAAAATTTTGCTGAATGACCCATGATCTCAGTTCATCTATATGAGCTACGATACTAGTTATATTTAAAGAGGCCATTTTAAAACCTCTAACATTAGGAATAGAATGAGGTCTATTATCACCGTCAGACTTATCAATATTAGTATTTGAGACAATACTAGAGGAATGAATAGAGGAATCTGTTTCGTCTAGTGGTTCCTTACCTTTTAATCACGCTTTAGATTTAAGATATTTATTGAAATCTTGCGCAAGGACTCCTATTCCTGCACGATTTAAATGCAGTCCTTTGGTGTTAAGTCCTTTCTCTGTTACATTATGAGAAATGTAGTCCCATTCCCGTTCGTTGCAGAAGGCTCTAAGCGATTTGTTCACATCCTTTCTTGCTGTTTCAAGGAGACTCTAGTCTTGGCGAATGATTAATTCAGATATCGCTATTTCACAAGACGGCAGCTGTTTTTCCACAGATTCGCAGATTCCAACTATCCTCTCTGCAATTACCTTAGATTCATCAGACTTAAGATTATTTGTACCAATATGTACAATAAGATTATTAGGTTTCCTTCTGATTATTGGCTTTATATAGTCCTCCATATCCTCCACTGTGGCCCCTGGGAAGGGTTTTATATTAACTCTGTTTGTCTTGCTTGACATTTTCCAACCTTCGAGCTTCGATATTATAGAATCTCCAATTATAACTGTACTAGTTTTGTTTCTGTCTTGAAGCGAATGGTCCTGGTTATTAGTAAGTAGTTTGTTCTCAGCTTTGTTCTTTGGTGTTATCTTTTGTTGCTTGGCCTTTTTTTGTTTCCTTTGTACCTTTTTCCAGTTACAATGAGATTCATTCATTGTGTCGCTCATACTATTCTCCGGGGTCGTAAGATCAACTACAGTAGCTTGTTTAGTTTCCGTATGATCATTGTTCTTGCATTGATCATTGTTCTTACATTGATCGTTTTCTTTCGTAACTAGCCTCAACGCTGTTAGTAAGCTGGCTTTTTCGTGTAATTTGTAATTTGCATAATTGCTGGTTTCGAATTTTAATTTCCTCCTGAAGATTAGAGATAGTTTTACGAGAATCATCGTTTTCCTTCTTCATTTGTTGGATATCAAAGTTCTCTCCGTTTTGGAAAGTGTCTTTCAATAAACTTATTTCTTTACGCAAGTCAGTCAGTAAACCGAATAATAATGAGGCAATTTCAGAATCAGTCGGTTGCGAAGGCTCAACTCCTTTTTTTGCAGGACCATCATTCTTGCTTGGAAGAAGTTCATGAAACTTATTCCTAAGGCATTCTTGATTTGGCCCAAAGATTTTCAGCCTAAGTGATGATGTGTAGAATCTTACGGAGCATTCCTTGTCATCGGTACTCACTTTATACGTTATTGCGTTGTGAGCTTTGTCTTCTTTAAAGACGCCATTACTGTCTTCTTGGACATCGAACGTAAAATCCACCAAAGATTTAAGTTTTTGTTGCGTACCACGCCAGGTGAAATCGTTATCCTTTTCATCATAACTTAAATACTCAATAAGATTTGCCATTTGGAGACAAAGATTCGATAAAAGCTTTATAAAATGTTGAAGATTACGGAGCGGTTAAGAACAAGAGAAGACAAGACAAGACAAGACAAGACAAGACAAGACAAGACAAGACAAGACAAGACAAGACAAGACAAGACAAGACAAGACAAGACAAGACAAGACAAGACAAGACAAGACAAGACAAGACAAGACAAGACAAGACAAGACAAGACAAGACAAGACAAGACAAGACAAGACAGACAAGACAAGACAAGACAAGACAAGACAAGACAAGACAAGACAAGACAAGACAAGACAAGACAAGACAAGACAAGACAAGACAAGACAAGACAAGACAAGACAAGACAAGACAAGACAAGACAAGACAAGACAAGACAAGACAAGACAAGACAAGACAAGACAAGACAAGACAAGACAAGACAAGACAAGACAAGACAAGACAAGACAAGACAAGAGAAGAGAAGGCAAGAGAAGAGAAGAGAAGACAAGACAAGACAAGACAAGACAAGACAAGACAAGACAAGACAAGACAAGACAAGACAAGACAAGACAAGACAAGACAAGACAAGACAAGACAAGACAAGACAAGACAAGACAAGACAAGACAAGACAAGACAAGAGAAGGCAAGAGAAGAGAAGGCAAGAGAAGACAAGACAAGACAAGACAAGACAAGACAAGACAAGACAAGACAAGACAAGACAAGACAAGACAAGACAAGACAAGACAAGACAAGACAAGACAAGACAAGACAAGAGATGAGAAGAGAGAAGAGAAGAGAAGAGAAGAGAAGAGAAGAGAAGAGAAGAGAAGAGAAGAGAGAGAGGAGAGTAGAGGAGAGGAGAGGAGAGGAGAGGAGAGGAGAGGAGAGGAGAGACCCCTAACAATAATTGGATTTACATGTGCATATATTTTCATATTTGAAATAATTATCAAATTTAATATATCAAATGTAATGGTATTGTATTTGAGTAAAAGTGGACCAAATTGAATACCAATATTCTAACTGAATTTGATCATCCACAGTTGAGTAGGATTATTAATATATGGAATTGAAAACAGAATAAACTACTTACTGTCATCCTTGTAAACTATCCATGATTTCAAGTAACCTTCTGGAAGTTTCCATCCACACAATCCATCATCAAAAGAACAGGATAATGAATGTGCACCTATGAATGCATTAATAAATATTTGAAACGCTCTAGTTAATTATTAAAATGTGCATTTTCAAATATACAGCTTTCATAATGCCGCCATCTTTTTAGCATATTTCATGTTCTTTATTTCCCTCCCCAAAAAAACTACTCGAGCTCACAACAAGGCGGTCCTCTTACTCTCCCCCACAGGGGGGGGGGGGCTAATTGAGTTTCTTCCGTCAACACAACGGAAAACAATAAAAATAGCATCTAATTCTTCAGCTTCAGCCCCCCTTTGCCACCCCCCCCCCCCCCCCCCCCCCCCCGGATCCGCCCTTACTCTCACATGGTGTCATTGCTAATATACTACACTCCTCCCTCCTAGATAGAGAACAATAAATAAAATTGGAAAACAAAACAACAAAATTCAATGCCTTTTTAAAAAGACAGTTCTATCAGGGGGCTTTTTCGTCAAAAGAACCAATACTAATTCCATAGACTGTTATTTTAAAATATTTGGTACTGGGTTTAGTCAACCCTCGTCGCTTGTTTTATTTTCTCTTTTTTTTTTTGCAAAACAAACATTACTCGAGCTCACAACATTGCGGTCCTCAGTCTCTTTCCCCCACACCTGTCACTTGAACTCTCACGTAATATGCAAATATACTGCAGCATAAAGATTTAAAATCTATGGAAGAATATGTTTGGTGAAATAAGATTTAAACTTTTGAAAACGATATAAAAAATCCCTTAAGAGCTATAAGACTTTTAATATGTATTCCCAATTTCATTCCTACATTTATTGGTCCCCTTAAAGTGGTCTTTCAGTTGCTGTAGGCAGATAGTTACTAGATTTAAAATCCTCACTTGATTACTATAAAAGAGGTATCTATATATGGAATGTTATGTCGTCATTGTTCCAAAAATGGTAATAATATTGAGAATCTTAGAAATGATTCCTAGATGTTCAGTCAATGTCAATCTAGTCTTTCCTTTTTCTAAGCAATTTCACTCTGTTCTCAACGAATTCGAAAGTAAAAATGAAATAAAATATATCGCTTTTCAAGATCAAATGATTTTTTTAAAACTGTCACACCACGGTTTATAGTAATCATCATTTTCTTCTTTTTTTCTCTTTTTTTTTATCGAGAGAGTACTAGTATTGCCATTTGTTCGAGAAACTCGACGATCTTCAAAAATAGAAAAGAAAACTTTGGTTTTAATTAGCAAAGCGTGCGCAGAGAATAGTCCTAGTTCAAATCATAATCAAACGATCAAAAAGAAAAGAAAAATGATTTTCAGTTCTTGCCCTTTTTTCACAGCAGCCAGTCGCTTGGTGTTTTATATTTGCAATATAGTAGCATATTCAAGTTAACATCTTACCTTCCTTCAAGTAAAATATGAGCACGCAAAACTTTACGATGCTGGAGTATATCTCGAACATTGTTATTGCCAAAACTTATTCAATAAGTCAAGACTACGCTGCCAGAACTGCAGACTGCGATCAGCAGGTTTAATTTCCTCGAAATACAGTACTCAAGTGGTGACGTCACTAAAATTAATTTTCGCTTGATTATATTTTTGGTTAACAATTTCGATAGACAGTCAATAAAGACGTTTACACACCAATTTTGACGAGAAATATCAGGCTGGGATATGACCATTTGAATATATAATTACCTCATACAAATCATTGTATTTTCGGCTTAGTTCAAAACGTTTTGAAAGTAAGCCGAAAATACAATGATTTGTATGGGGTACTAGTATATATTCAAATAACCTTATCTCAGCTGATATTTGAAGGATTCTTGCAAAATTGGTATGCAAACGTCTGTTTTGATTGTCTACAGAAATTACAGATAGAAAATAATTAAAGCCATAATTTCAGCATGACAAAAATCTGCCCTTTTAGTTTTGTTGTTCGCAAATGAAAACCTTTAATAATAAACACTATATATGATAATTCATACCCCCAACACAAAACACAACTAAAGAACGAGAGACAAATAATTAGCACTAACGTGAACATCATGCCTGGCAAAGAGAGAGGAAAAAAAACTATGACTATTTTCATGAACGTTCAATGTTGGAATATTTAATTGTCGTGGTCTAGCAGACGAGAAGAAGAGAAGGGATGTTTCTCTATGGCTGCGCCAAAAGTAACGTTACTAAAACCAGGAATGGGAAATGGGGAATGACCGAGAATGGGAAATGGAAGACTGGGACGAGCGATCAGCGGTATTACCCTTAGAAATAAAATTGGAAATAACTTTTTCGCCAAAGATTTCTAGCATTGTAACACGTAGTTTCAGTAAGAAATTTATATTCCTACTGATAATCTATCTTTATTCGCCAAAGATTTCTAGCATTATAACACGTTTGAATTCATACTGTACCATGATGGATAGTGCTGGGCCATACGACACGCGCAACGATTTAAACCTAACTGATACTTGTGAAAAGTTTTGTGAAATTAAAATATTTCTTTTTCTAAGCAAATAATACCCTAATGGAAAGCTGCGGGTGAGGGCTTTATGTTTCTGAAACTATCTTTTTTTCGATTATATAACAGCTGCGATGGTGTAATGAGTGAAGTAAATTTCTGGTCTGCAGTCACCTAGTCAGCGGTATACTGGTTTTTTGTTGTTGTTTTTTTTGTTTTGTTTTTTTCACTTTTCCATATTTTTGTATGTTTTTGCTTTACTATCTTAACGGGAATTACAGGAATAACACCTCTCAAAATGCGCTAAATAACTGCATTAACAAAAATTTGGAAAACATTAAAGAAGTTTGAAAATGAAAGGGCGACAAAATCCTGCCTGGGTTGCATGTGTTTGTCTAGCGCTGTAAGGTTGCGCGTTTTAATTAACACAATTTAAGCTAAACTTGCGGTTTTAATCCCAAAAATGATAACTAAATCTACAGTGCTTTATAGGAATTGATTTTCTTTGAAAAACGTTGAATTTGAAATTAGACAATATTCGAGATTAAATTTTTATGTGGCAACAGAAATCCTTTGAACTCATGTTATGCATATAAAACATATACCGAAATACACCTAATAAACTTGATTGAAGTGACAAACCTGCAGATGTTTTGTAAACATAACGTGCCAGGCATCTAGGAGTTGAATCCAGCCAGATTCTTGGCTTATTCCGTGTTCCATCGTCGTTTCTTTGCTCAGTCATATCATCAACATAGAGGACAACACAATAAATCATTCTCAAGATACAGTTGAGTAAATTGAGGAATGTAACGAATTTAAATATTACTTACCAGTAGCTTTTTTTCTCATTGGACTATTCAACAATGAGGAATGTATCTTGGGAAGCGCGCTCCCGAAATTTAAAACCTGAAATAAAAGGAATGCCTTTTGAGCATTGTTATTTCGTGTTGAATAAATCCTTTTGTTCAAAATTTCTGTAAATGATATCACTCAATATAATAGAGGGATTTTACTTGGCCCGTGTTAATAGATATAGTTAATATCCATAGCATACACTTACTCCATTGTTTTCTTTTGTTTTACTTTGACGGTTAGCTAGTCACAAACTTACCCAACTTTCTTTCACTGGCCAAGTAAGAATCGCTCTTGGGCAGGTTGGAACTTGAAAACAAACACAATCAGTCACACAAGCGCAAAATGACATTCACGTAACATTTGTCAACCCCCCCCCTCCCCCTCTCCCCCCCTCCCCCTCCCCCCCCCCCCCCCCCCCCCTCCAGGGTTGGTGGATGATTGAATGATGAATGGTGAATGGATGATCAACAAAACAAAAAATCTATTAAAGTGAATTAATGAAAAAACGAATAAAACAAATGGAATGAATGAATCTATCAATCAATGAATGACACTAACCGTAGTTGTTTTAGTCATTCCAACCTTTCTCATGGAAAGCCTTCTCATTGGAGCTGTCATGACTTTCCTCAAAGCTTTCCGCATATCCTTAATCAGAAAAATAGCCAATGCCTGAGCTTTCAGTCCCAGAGACCTTTTTTAACACCCTGAACCATCACTCACATATATCATTGCGAACTCAACGTTCGTCTCGCTTCGATACAAAGGGACAGCTACCTTTCGAGAAGGCGCAGGGATCTGTGAAGGAACTATTAATATTTAAACAGAAAAAAGAAAAACAAAACAGATAAGTAAAGCATCGCTTTCTTGTGCTTTAGTTCATGTGTGCATGCACAGGAATGCAAAAAAGGCCTCTCTCAGTATTACACTTAAAACAACAATATGTCCAACGAAACTAAGCACAAGTGCTAAATACATTGCCAACAGCTACAGTCTAAAACATACCAATACAACGTAACGTACTTTGTACCTTTAGCGTCGATGTAGTACCTTGTTAGCCAAGTAGAAATAACAAACCCTTGTATTATCTCAAAGGTCTCCTTCTATCAACATGAGCCAAACGCTTAGATTAACTAACTAAATAAGGACCTTGAGAAGACCTGTGTGATCGCCGAAACCCGTGTGATACCCAAGAATTAGATTATTGGACTTTTATATAATTCAGTTATGCGAACTATTCTATCTATATTTCTTTTATTTAATGGTTTTCTAATGATGAAAAAGAATGGCTTTGAACAGTAAGTAATACTTCAGTTTCGAAATGATTCCAGGGTCCGGCTGCGAGGTAACCACTTAGAATTCAAGGATTATGCAAGGAGTATACAAGGACCCAAAAATTAATTTTCAAGGAGAATGTTCAGCGAAATATGCCAAGGTTTTACACGGTGGTTGCACATGGCCGACTTTCAGATTTTCTGATCTTTCTGACTAGATCTATTTCAGAACCATGCAAGTATTGATCAAAGCAAAAATTCTAGGAGTTTTCAAGGAGTTTCGATAAAATCATAAGTGCCCTTGAAAACGTGAATTAAATTTAAGGAGTTTTCAAGGAGTTTAAGGATTTCGCATGGCATTACTTTGCACTTATTAAATGTTTGGTTTGGATATTTCTAATGATAAGCTTTTGCTTTTACGTGCATTTTATCGAGTTCTTTTTATATATTACTGAGCTCAATCTTGTCTTCCCGTCCTGTCTTTTTGCCTCTTTTTGTGGACAAATCATGACCCTCACCAAAGTTTACAACCTGGAGCACTGAGAGAACACATGACAGATCGCATTGTGGGTTCTCTCTGATGGCTTGCATTGTGAAGTAAACACCGTATACATAGCGAACTGGAACACAAAGATGATGAAAACGTTACCAGACGTCCCTGAACCACGAAAAGGAACGTATGGGATGCTCGTCGAGAATTTTCAAAATACCCCTAAAAAATACTACGGAATTTTTTCTTTAAATGAGCGTTGCTTTGTAGATTTTTAAACCATGAAAGATACTCTACATAGACGATTAAATAGTGTCTTGTCTAGCGACTAGGTCGGCAAGTCTCCTTATCTATTATCTTGTAGGGTAGTTAATATACATCGATCTTCTTGTTTGGCAACCATTAAAGATACCAAAGTAATATCAAGTTTATAGATTTCATTATCAATACCCTATAAGATACCATTAATAGCTCATAGCCTCAATAGCCAGCTACCAAGAGGTGGCTATAAAGTTAAGAGACACTACTTACGTCAATGCCTATTATGGTTTATATGTCAAATGTAGACTTACCTACAATAATAATAACAACGAAGAGATTGGCAAACATCAGCATAACGGTAATACCAATGGCGTCACTCTCCACATCCACCAAAGTCGAAACTGTTTCTGCAGGAATCTTTAGCAGCATCGCCATGAACTGGTTGGCCATGGTAGCCATCAGAGCACCCAGATGAAGCCATTTGTCAAACAAATGTGGAATAGGCTGTGTGTGAGCAAAATACACTGCATAGAAACCAGACAAAATGGCGGTGACCCCAAGAAATAATCGTCCCTCTTGACCGGAATAAACCAGTACTGAGGTGAAGATAACCTTACGAACAAGCTCGATTACCTCCCAGTACCAACAATCTTCACTGTAGTTCTCGTAAAGAAACCTCATTCCAGCTGATATTTCATGGCCGGCAGCATCATCTTGGCAGCGCTTCTTCATTACTGCAAGATGTACTTTGTCACTACCTTCATCTTCAATGTCGCTCTCTTCTGGTCCATTGTTTCTGCAGTACTTCCACAAGAAGAACGTCGTGGCAACAGGAAATCCGAAGGGAATCAAGATTGCAAAGTAGGCTAAGATGACAAATTTGTTATAGAAACTTGTAAAGCATTTCGAGGAATAGTCGGACTGTAGATACCATGAACAGCCTTGCTCATTGTCACACACTTTATGGCAACTGGATGGCAGAACCTGGAAAACCTTCTCACAAGTCGCAGGATAAGTGATGAAAATGACCAAGAAAACTGCTCGATAGCAGTTTGCTTTACATTTGGAAAGCCTCTTGTTATCACGATTGATGTTTGTAAAGGCCTTTTGGATGAAGAAATATAGAATTGCAATCAGAATGACCATGGCATCTAAAGAGATATAAACCACAAGACCAGCGTATGGCGTTAACCTTATAGACTGTTTCAGGCATTCCAATGGAACGAGTTTGAAAATGTTCAGTTGTACCAAATCAGCAAACTTCATCAACTTGGTGAGTGCTGCAGGCCACTTGATGTAAGAATAGGCGTTGAGAGTACCACTTGTCACTTGGTAGAATCCAATCACAATCTTGAAACTACTGAATACAGTGTCACTTACTGAACGTCTATTAGCACGATTAGACTTCTTGTCTTTGATTATAGCAAACACAAGTATACCAGCCACGACTGCTACAGCACAGCACTGGCCAACCAAAAGATATAAAGTTGGGCATTTGTTGCATCCAGAGAACATCCTGTAATAGCCTTTAGAGCATATAGCACATAAAGGACCTTTATAACCATCTGAACACATAGAGTCAACGCCTCCCTGGAAATAAACGTAAAAAAACAACAGGATTAGAGATTTTCTTTATAGTTACTAGGGTTATACAAAAATTAAAATGAGTTAGGAATTTTCAAGCATTCAAGTTTTTATCTTACCTTGCAGGAGACAATAAAAGGACACATGTATGGTATCGGAAGATTTTCATCAAATTTCCTCCAGTTTGGATCATAATCATACATGTTTTCTTCTTTTAGCAGTTCAGTGAAGTTTTGGTACTTTTCTTTGCTGCTCTCATTTTTCCAAATCCAGTAAAACCCAGGAAGCAAGCACACTGTTTCATTCGTACATTGGTAGCCAAGTGGACATTCAATACATTTTCCAAAGCGATCCAAGCGATAGAAATTATCCAGACAAGGACAAGCTCTAAAGCCTGCTAATTTTTTTAGGTTGGTTCCTGTGGTTTAAAAATCATCTTTATGAGGATCAAATAGTTTTCCAGATCGCAACATTTTCGTTCTTATGATCTAAAATAAAATCGGGCTAATTTTGACAAGAAGGCTCCACGCTGACGTCCCATTGACATTCTGTGGGTGGTAGGGAGGGCTGTTACTTCAAGTAATAAGTCTTCTATTTGTAATGAGCAGAAAGGGAGTGTCTTTTCTAACTTGACTTCGTATAGTGATCTCAATGGCGACATATAAAGGGGCCTTTCTTGGTGTAGCAAGCTTTATTGTATTCTGGGTAATGATTTTTGTTTACAGGATATTGTTTTCCTGCAAATTCGAGTCATTAGCCTTGGCTATTGTTTTACGGTCTTCATGCCTCAGGTGCCTTGCTACACCAAAAAAGAGCCACCTTAATCAATTTTTGGAAAATATTGTCATCATCTCAACAACGAAAACAAAGATGAAAAAAATGAGAATTTCTGCCAACAAACATGACAGACAGACTTTCTCCTTACCTTCAAGACATGCAGAACACGATTCCTTTGTTTTCCCAGGAGCACTTTCCGGCTTGACGTAGGATCCTGCAGGACACTGTTTACAACCAAGACCATACACAATCTCGCCAACGTGTGCAATCGCGTCTTGATAAAAACCACCTTTAATAATTCAGTGAAAAGTCGTAAGGTATTTGTGAATTATTCCAAAATATCTTAGTAGGATTAAATAGATAAAAGTTTTGCTTTTATGAATAGTAAAAGGTCAATATTTAGCAATCGAGACCTTTGGCATTAAATTTACCGTTAACTGCTAACTGCTAGGGATTAGGCCCAGAAACACGCCCGTAAACACGGAGAAACACTCTCAGCATCAACAAAATTCAATATGGCGGCTCTTCCACCCCAGCAACAACTTCTTTATAGTGCCTTGCTAAATGTCGAACGTTTGACTAAAAACGGTACCTAGAAAAAACCTCGTACTAACGGTCGCTAATATGTCGATGCCTAGGTGGATTTTGTTGGTCACTCCTTAAGTCATTATAAACTTCATTTTCTTAAGCTATTTATTGTATTTATTTTTGGTGTAAAATGAAGTAACTCTTACCTGCAGGACACATTTGACACTTATCCTCATCAAACGCATTCATTTTATAATATCCCTGGTCGCAGGGGAAGCAAATTGTCTGGAAGCTCAAAACTGTTTTGCAGCTGTAGCCTGAGCTACGAAGGAGTTCTGCTCCTAAAGCGGTTATTTCGATCCCAGTAAGAATTTCTTGTGATGAACTCGAAAGAAAAAAATATATATCATATCATATCATGTCAAAACATTCTGTAAATTTATTTAGAATCTAGTTTAACTAAGGTCTATAAGATGTTTCTGTAAACAGGCATCTTATTCTCCAAAAATGAGACATTATTAACTAAATATATATATATATATGACGACTAGTTTTGGATCTAGTTTGGACTTCGTCGGTGTTTTTTGATTGAATCAAATGTGTCGTAGTAGATAATTTTATCACCGTAGGTACGAAAAAATAGTAGACTGACGTTTCGGACGTTAGTCCTTCGTCGGAGTCAATGAGAGAAAGAGGAAATATATATGTATCATTTTGAAGGATCTTTGGTTCGACTACTGGGTCTCTCGTTGATTTTTTCCCCTGTTATTCCCAATAGGTTTTTTCCTCGATAAATAACAATGCTTTGAAATTCCAATTCGATTAATCTGTTTGTCATCCCAGTCATGGTGTACATCAGTCCAGAGTTTGTTTAGGGGTTCAAAAAAGAAAAAAGAAATCAAATAATAAAATTAACAAATATTTTGAAGTACTTAACATACTGAACAACTGTTAAGGTTGGAGCCACAAATGTTGATCCAATATCAATGGTATGTAGGTTGGTCTTGATGAGGTATCTGAAATATTTCACTTGTTGTAAGAAATGATAATACCTGAACGATGATATGTAATTATTTATGATTATCATCATGCATCATCATCATCAACATGCATCATCATTGTCATCATGCATCTCATCATCATCATCGTCATCATCATCATCATCATGCATCATCATCATGCATCATCATCAGCAGCAGCAGCATCTTCATCATCATGCATCATCATCATCAACATGCATCATCATTGTCATCATGCATCATCATCATCATCGTCGTCATCATCATCATCATCTTCAAGCATCATCATACATCGTCATCATCATTATTATTATTATCATTATTATTATTATTATTATTATTATTATTTTATATATACGTTAATTAGGCCGGTGGCAAAAACATAATGTCAATCTACATACTTACATTGCTCTTAAATACATCAGGTTTGCGAAAGAATCATGTGCTATCACATTCAATGGGTTATTTGTCAAACTCCTAGGACAATAATCAACATTCTCAGCAGTGATACACATACATTCCTTAAGGTCTTCATTTTTAAAGTCTTACAGGTATTCGAGGTCATCGGCACCGTGAAATGTCATACTTGAGATTTGTCGTAGTTGGTTACCATCCAAAAACCTAAAATAACATAAATGACATATTAATTCAGCATTCACATCATGTACATTTTGCATTGTCAAGTTATGAAAATTGTTATCCTTAAATAATTTTTAAAAATGGAAATATAGTGGAGTAAAAACTTCAGGGTTAGTGCTGAGGTGACCACTTAAAATTCAAAGGTTATTCAAGGAGTATACAAGGACCCAAAAATGAAATTTCAAGGAGTATGTTCAGCTAACTATGCCAAGGTTTTACACGGTGGTTGCACATGGCCGACTTTCAGATTTTCCGATCTTTCTGACTAGATCTATTTCAGAACCATGCAATTAATGATCAAAGCAAAAATTCAAGGAGCTTTCAAGGAGTTTCGCTAAAATCATAAAATTCAAGAGCTTTTTAAGTGCCCTTGAAAACGTGAAGTAAATTCAAGGAGTTTTCGAGGAGTTTAAGGAGTTGCACGAACCCTGAAACTCAGTTCATTGAAAACCATTGTCACTTTATTGGAAAAAATTAAAATTATGGCTGAAGGCCAGACATTTGCAAATCTAAAGGAGTTTGTGAAATTGTATTGACATTGCATTTCTTTTATCCTTTTTCTAGAGCTCATTTCCTTTTCCCTTTTCAATTCCTTTCCTTTCCTTTCCTTTCCTTTCCTTTACTTTCCTTTCCTTTCAATTCCTTTCCTTTCCTTTCCTTTCCTTTCCTTTCCTTTCAATTCCTTTCCTTTCCTTTCCTTTCCTTTCCTTTCTTTTCCTTTCCTTTCTTTTCCTTTCCTTTCCTTTCCCTTCCCTTCCCTTCCCTTCCCTTCCCTACGTTTCCGTGTCCAGAAAAAGTAATTAAAGATATTTTTCATACTTACAAGAGACGTAGCAAAAACTTATTTTTAAATGTCATATCCTCAATCTGTCGAATGCTTGCTTTTGTAGCAAATCTGAAGAATGATAAAAAACATCAGACTCATTATCACAGCCAACCTTTACTAATGACTATACTAGTTATATATAACTAGTGCTTTTATACCTGATAAAACACTCCTCGTTTTTTAAACACTACTTACAATAAAATCAAATACGGAACGTCTTCGAAAATTTCTGCTCTTAAATTTGTCAAATGGTTACTCGTTATATCTCTAAAAGAAAATATAAATGAATAAATAATCTTTATTTAAAAGTGGGAGTCAAATACAGCGTTAAGGGCTGGTTTACATATATTTGAAACACTTTCACACACACGCACATTTAATATTCTATGCACACAACTTTCAACTAACACGTTGATTTTTACGGAGGGAGGAAACCTTAGACTACCTTCGTAATACAGGAGAGAACAATACATCAAACAATTGCAAACAGGGGGAGAGGGAGGGTCGGCAAAATGAAAGAGAAGTGGGGCTACTTTAATTTGAGAAAGTGGTTTCACATATATATCGAGAGGGTTAAGAAGTACGTATTGCAGGACGATGAAAGGGAGGGGGGTTATGCAATTGTTGGCTTTACCATGGAGGGGGGTTGAGTTATGTTCTTAAACCTTCCCATGTCATTTTGCCGACCCCCACTCCCCTGTGCTAATAAATGAAAGCCCCACAAAGAATCCACAAAGGAAAAGAGCTATGAAGCCACCACTCTCATCACCATCAATCTGAACTAAATTATATTAACTGACTCACAAGACATATAACATAGTTTGTCCTTTAAGGAGCTCATACGTGTCATTCCACAATAAGTTATGCCCAACGTATCTAGAACAAACATGATATTAAACGTTGTAAGACACCTTTGCACAAAATATAAGCATATTTTGATTGCGTGTACCGGCGGATCTTGGATTTGGATCTTGGATGTGGAAGTTCAACTCAGAAACAAAAGCCGAGGGGAAAGTTATTCCCTATCCGGACCGACGTTAAGCCGGTAAATTATTTATTTATTTTCTTCCCCCTTTGCTTTTTCCCCGTTGTTTTGCAATTTGCTTTGTCCTTTTGCAATCTGATACTTACGTCAGGATATTGAGTGGAATACAGAAAATAACGCCCGCTCGCTGCTGCCAATTAGAACTGAAGATTTTTAGGATATCGTGTACCGTACCGGGGGGGGGGAGATCATTGATGGTACTTACAGATAGTTGAGCTCATCTGTCAAGGGAAGCTTGAATGAGAGACTTTTGAGATTGTTATAGCGCAGATCTCTACAGAAACAATTAGAAAATTAGACAACTTCAGAATTGTCCCCCCAAAAAACAAAATTAATCAAAGTTTAAAAGAATATATCTATTTTTGAGTTGTAGCTCTTTGGCTCTGCGCCTTTCAAGCTTGACTAGCGAAATGGAAAAAAAAAACATTGAGTCAAGATAGCCATCCTGCACGGGATCTTCTTTAATAATTTAAGCCACGAGAATAGGTTAAAAATCACTGACATACACACTTACAGCTCGTAAAGTTGTTCTAGTGATTCAAACGCGTTTTGTTCGATAAAGGAAATTCTGTCTTGTCTTAGTCTGCTGAAAAAATGAAGTTAAAAAGTTAAATTTCAAAGTAAAGCATTACAAAGAGCGGAAAGACGGAAAAGGAAATAGAGAAATAGAGAAACAGAGAAACAGAGAAACAGAGAAACAGAGAAACAGAGAAACAGAGAAACAGAGAAACAGAGAAACAGAGAAACAGAGAAACAGAGAAACAGAGAAACAGAGAAACAGAGAAACAGAGAAACAGAGAAACAGAGAAACAGAGAAACAGAGAAACAGAGAAACAGAGAAACAGAGAAACAGAGAAACAGAGAAACAGAGAAACAGAGAAACAGAGAAACAGAGAAACAGAGAAACAGAGAAACAGAGAAACAGAGAAACAGAGAAACAGAGAACAGAGAACAGAGAAATAGAGAAATCATGCATTTTGGATTTTCGTCTTTATCTTTTTCGTACTCTTTCTAATGTCTAGTTAGAATGGCTTGTTTGAAAGTCTTTACTTACAGGAAAAGGATTTTCTTAGGGAATACCTCTTCTAAGATACGTGGCATGTTGTTTTTGTCTATGAATCTATAAATAAATCACAAAATGTTAAATTGATAATAATCAGTAATAAATGAGAAGAAGAAGAAAGGAAAAATGATAAATGATAAAAAGGGGATTGCATCGTGCGAGAGAAATGCGCTAGGGAGAGAGCAGCCATTCTTTTCGAACTTTATCCTCCGCATTCAAATAAAATGAAGAGGGTCCTAGGGGGGGTGCTGATCCCATTTCTCAGCCCCCATTTTGACCAAATCCCATAGTCCCAGCCAATGTTTTGCTCAAATTTCTATACCATTCCCATTTTTGATTTTTATCTGTTTGTGAATCCCATTCCCATTGCATAAAATCCCATTTTCCCAGCCCAAAAAGAGCAAATTAATCCCAGCTCCAATTTTACCCCTTCAGGACCCTCAATGAAGGTACTTACAATTCCTCTAAGCCAGTCTGTCTCATAAAGACACTCTTATCGATCTCGTCAATGCTGACATTGTTAAGGTTGCTTAACAAAAAAAAAAAAAAAAAAAAAAAAAAAAAAAAAAAAAAAAGAAAGATTAGATTAATTGTGAGCCCATTACCTAATTACCCTGTTATATATTTCACGTTTCAAAATTAAATTGTTATTGCTATCTCATTTTGCCAGCTACTTACATATATTTTAAAAATTCGAGTTTGTAGAATGAGTGTTGGCTAATGTTGCTCATGTCGATGTTGTTAAACATCCTGTAAATACAATTTCAAATTAGTTGTTTCAAGAGACAATGAACTATGAGAAGGAATCCCCCCAATCATTAAGCTTCTTTGATTCTATTTTTAGAATTCTTATTAATTTGATCGTTTGTTTTTCTGCACGCATATAGCCTGCGTTGCGGCGCTTTGTAGAAGGGGTAGTCCATCTCCCCCTCCTCAAAGCGCCGCTACGCAGGCTGCGCATATGCTGCGCGCGCTCTACACTGTTTTTTTTTTTTTTTTTTCAAGAAAACATGATGAGAATGCAGCGAAGAGCGCGTGCATTATGCGGAAAAGCAAACGATAGTAAATGTGGTTCTGAAAATAGCATCAAACGGTGCCTGATGGCTACAAGCATGAATACAAGAGATTCCTTCTTTTAGTTCATTTTCCCTTAGTTGCTTTCATTCTAACTTAAGTAAATGCTATTAGTTTGTATTTTCACTTTAGACTTACAGTCTTGTAGTATAATAAGGTAGGTTCTTCAGTGTATCAATGGTTACCGGCGGACCACACTTTACTTCATATGCAAGACTCGCAAAACTACATTTACAATTGGGTGGGCCTAAGTAACAAAAACAAAATCTACAATTATGAATTGAAAAGTATATAAAATTCGCAGTAACTACTGTGTGTCAATCGCTTTTAAATCAAGTGAATATATGAGAACGCAACTTAAGCCCCGTTTACACTAGCGATTTTTGCGGCGATTTTTGCTGCGATTTTTGCTGCGATTTTTTTGTCCATAATAAATAATGGTAAAGAATTTACTTGTAACGTTTTTTTTCAGGATACCAAGATTTTCCTAGACGAATGTCTCTTTTGAAGGATGAGACAAAAGATTTCATATTTCCGAAAATTGCCGCAAAAATCGCAACAAAAAAACGCTGCAAAAATCGCTAGTGTAAACGGGGCTTCAAACACCGAGTAGAAAGGATTGTAACTATACTGACGTTATGTACGTTAATCCTTCGTCGGAATAAAAAAAATTAGAAGAAGAGTAGAGTAGTTTATAAGATGACCAAAAGGAAACTGGACATGATAAAAGTCACGTCACAACAAAGAGGAAAAAATGGGAGTAAATCAGTGAGTTTATGAATAATTTTATAAAGTAGTGAAACATTCCAATGATGCAGCTTCCATAACAATAAACAACGCTTCCAAAAACCTGTTAGTTTTGTCTCATCCAAAAACTGCAAACCACTTAATCGTAATCAAGAGGAATGACTATTTTATGGCTGCAGTACCTCACCTACTATGGTTTTGGTTAATATTGTACACATATCATTTGATGTCACGACGTTTCCTTAACGACAATGGATCTAATCCAAATAGGAATAATATTTTCGCATTTCAGACCACGTGTCATTCACTTGAGAATAAGATTCTTTGTTTGAACTGTATCCATATTCATGCGTCTTCTCATGCGCAATCATTAAACAAAGTGATACTCTTGGAAAGGACACTTGGTCTAAAATGGGAAAACAGTGAATTAGGTCTATTGCAAGCTTGAATTTCCTAGCCAGTAAACAACACATCACTCTGCATATTTTTGTATCAGAAAAATAAAAGATGAGATATATATCTGTCTCAAGTATTCTTCTCAGCATTTATGCGCAAAGCTATATCGCCTCAAGGCTGTTGGATCCAAGAAACACTAGATGTTTTTAAGGATGATTATGTTATCTTGGCAAAGCTACTTACAAAACGCATGTCCACAAATGACGTGAAGAACGTGTTTTCTTGGACATGAAAACCTTCCAATATTAGACCTCTCACAGTCTAAGATATGTCGTTCACTGCCATTGCACTTTTTGATAACAATCCAGGCGTTCTCAAGTTTGCCATCTTGGAAATCCACAACGTTACTTTGGCTACCAAGACCAAGTGAGCGACAAACTACATTCGCCATCTCAATTTGAAGCGTGGCTTCTCTACAAACTAGCCCCCAAGACCGATTAACCAGGACTTGAACATTACCACTAGTGACCGAGTGAGAAACGTTTTTGCCGACTGGTTTTAAACGTATTTGGGGTGCTGGAAGAAGAGAAAAATTATCTAGAACCATGCACCATGCACCATGCACCATGCACCATGCACCATGCACCATGCACCATGCACCATGCACCATGCACCATGCACCATGCACCATGCACCATGCACCATGCACCATGCACCATGCACCATTCACCATTCACCATGCACCATTCACCATGCACCATGCACCATTCACCATGCACCATGCACCATGCACCATGCACCATGCACCATGCACCATGCACCATCCACCATCCACCATCCACCATCCACCATCCACCATCCACCATCCACCATCCACCATCCATCATCCCCATCCACCATCCACCATCCACCATCCACCATCCACCATCCACCATCCACCATCCACCATCCACCATCCACCATCCACCATCCCATCCACCATCCACCATCCACCATGCACCATCCACCATCCACCATCCACCATCCACCATCCACCATCCACCATCCACCATCCGCAAATTTTCTTACGCTTGCACGACGGTTGTATTCCTGACCACTTTCCATTTGGGAGACATCGTCTTCTAGAGGAACCAATCACGTGGCAACCATGCATACATTGGAATGTACAGACGCTTCCAAGGTTATTCGCTAGACTACAATTCATCGTAGAGTTGACGGGTCCAGATATAGGATTACATACGTTCGCTATAGAAATGAAATCACAAGCGCCAAAGACAGAGCATGAGCACTTGGCATGTCTAGAGAACTGCCAGTCTATATAAAGTTCATTAGAATATACAACTATTTCAAAAAAGGTTGGGAAAGGTCTTACTGCCTTATGCATGTTGGGTATTGCATATTGCATGTGCACGTTGCATGTTGTTTACCAAAATTAAATGTATAATATTTATATGAAAATAATGAGAACACATAAGTAATAAATATACCACAAACACGTGCAGAGTGAATAAGTTTGGTAAAATTCCATATCGTTGTGACCTTTCAGTTATTGGATTCACATCGCCCAATGTGCATTTCTGGCTTGCAACGTGCAACGTTCACCGTGCAACGTTCACCGTGCAACGTGCAACGTGCAACGCCTCCACGGTAGATCCTCAGTTAATTCCTAATACCTTTGACTTTTAAGTTATTTTTTACCTTCAGCATGTATATGATAGAATACCCAGGAATAATAGAAATTACTCACCATAATTATTGAGGAAAATAAAGTCATCCAAAGCAATAATTCCTGAATGATAATCTGGGATTGACCCCTCCACACACACCTTAGTAAGAAAAATACCATTGGCATATAAACCAAATTGAAAAACTAACTAATGCAGCATTTTCCCATTTCAGACCACGTGTCATTTTCGAATTCGATTCTTGAAAATAGGATTCCTTATTTGAGTTGTATCCATACTCAAGTGTCTTCTAATGAGTAACAGTTAAACAAAGAAATTATACAGCTCTAGGGAATGACCCTTGATCTGTAATGAGGCATGGGATGAAATGGATGCTTTATTTCTTAGCTTGCTTTACTCACTTGCTGTTGGGTTGAGTTGATTGGAATAGTGACATATTTCCATTCGCAAATACTGTCATCGGCAATGCTACTCTCCAAGCTAATAACTTTTCGTTTTCCTATCATAAGGTCTAGCTGCGAAAATCCTGACTGGCAATAAGAGAAGGACAAAAATCCAGATCCAGTAAAATTTGGGAAAACTAGTTTTGCACTCGATAGATACGCTACATTTTCTTCTTGCATCGTGAAAATGAACGAGCTATCTGAAATTAAGAAAACACCGCGAATTTTTAAAATATACTAAATATTTCTTCGAATTCATGAAATTGCAATAATATTTGCTTTTCTTTCGAACTATTGACTCGCATAAACAGTATCAGCTTGCCAGCATATGGCTAATTTCAAGGTAATTTTATGTGTGATGAACTTTATATAGCTTAAATAGCGACTTAAGGTTTTAAAAAAAGCTTTTTCAAAACGGAAATATAAGGATTTTTGTAAATTATTGCAAGTGGGGTATACCTTTTAAACTAGATTTTCAGTAGTCATGTCTTATAATCACTGGTCCCTCGACCAATCACAGCACGCGAAACTCTTTGTTCGAGTATAAAATTATACTAACATTCAATAGTGCCATTCACAGTTCCCTGCGCCATTTTGAAAGTTAACCGTGTATGGGAACTGTGAAGGGGAATATTGAATGATATTTCGAATTATGTGTCAAATTGGAACCGAAAAAAACGTTACGTTACAACTTTAAAGAACACTTTATATGAAAAAAAACAACAAATTTATCATCGCTAATCATCACCGCAAAGCACAGGAGTGTGGCGCAGCTCAACAGGGTCGATCTGAAAGAATGTAGTACATACGTATTCCGTCGTTAAGCAGCCATGTTCGAGTAGAGTTCTCTGGGTTTTTCCATCCACAAAGTCCTCCATCAAAAGAGCAGGACAATGATAACACACCTATAAATAAACAAACATTTAGATTCATAAAGTATGAGCTATTGATGGTTTTCAACCATTCCCAAGAGAATCAAATAACAAAAGACACGGCGGCCATGTTGGAGGACATAACACAAAAGAATTCATTGACAATTCTTTTGTTAAATTCCTCCAACATGGCCGCTGTGAAAACCATCAATACACAAGATCGAAACCTATTTGAATAACCATTGTTCTGGACTGACTAGCCTCTCACACGTTTTTAACATTTCCCTTTAAATAACTTCAAAGCCAAAATTCTGACAATTAGAAACTGATGCATAGATTCATTAATTCCAAAATGAGTCTGAACACAAACTACCAATATGAAACGAATTTGTAACACAAGGATACAACACAACCTTCTTTGGCTTTAACCATTACTTTCTCTTGCTATTATTTCCATGCAAAATATTCAAGCCATATGTTGTGAATTTGGAGTGACAAAGACATGCACACCTATCCACAGCTTTAAATAATTTCCAATCAGTGTTTATAACTTTAGCATTTGAAAAAAAATCTATAAACAAGAAAAAAATGTTTTAACATTTTAAAATGTACAGTGTTTCAAAAAATAAAACATCATCTTGATAGTAATGCCTATTATAGGCAATGGACATTTGAATATTCAGCCTAAAGTGATACCATCATTATGCAAAAACATATTCGCGTTTGTTTACCTTTCGCATAGCAAACGAAGATAAAATACGTCGTCGCCAACTTGAGTAGAAAGGTTTTAAACTTCTCCATATCAAAGAGCAACTTTCAGCTATCCCTGAACACTGTTTGTGGACTTGCTTACTAAACAAATTATACATCCGTGGTGTCAATATGGAACCATCTGAGGGATAAATGTAGCTATAGTAATTGCTGGTTTTCAATCATTCCCAAAAGAATGAAATTACAAAAGACACGGTAACCCTGGTGGATGATATAACAAAAGATGCCAATGAAAAATCTTTTTGTTAAATTAATTCTGTGTTTTCACGTGAACACGAGGATAGTCAGTGCAGAACAATAGTGATTCAAATTGGTCGCCATGTTTCGATTCGGTGTATTGAGGTAATCAAAAATAATCTCCGAAAAACTAGTAATTTTACTATTTATTAAACAGAGTTTTCGTCAAAACAATACTAAACCCATATAACTGTCATAGTTAATGGAGCGCTCCATTGAGTATGTTTCTATTTGATTTTTTATATACAGCTATTTCAAAAAGGTTGCATACTGAAAACTGCATACTGAATAGTGCATTCCAAGACCGAAGTGCATTGTGGGTCAGTGACATTGTCTAAAGTAGAATTAATAATGTACACCTATTTCAAAAAAAGTTGTCATCGCCAAAGGCGATAGGCGATAAGCAAATTCCACTTCCACCCTTCTCCCTGATAAAAAAAATTGGTCTCTTATGAAAACACAGGTAGAGAAAAATGGCTGACCCAGTTTCGTACCATTTTCATGTGCAATATTTAAACAGTAGCAGATTATTTATTAGTGATTTGTGTTAAATAAATACTTATCATCATCGAAGCTGAACATCTGTTCCCTTTCTAAATATCAATATATTCATTCCTAGCTATATAAACCAAGATGCCCCGTCTGTATTTTTACAGGTTTCCATCTGTACTGTCCTGCGGAGGATATAATATGAGAAATGGAAGAAAGGTCAGTTCTGTGTATTTTATAGAAGTCATTCCTTCAACATGACTTCTTCAACTCTTCTCTGCATATTTGGGATCTCCCTCATCGCTGGGCTTACAGAAGGCAAGCTATATGATATACAGTTTTTAAAATATAATCATAATTATTAGGATATATTTAGGATAGAAACTCTCGGATGAGGACATAAAGCCGTAGGCCCTGTATCCCAGTTCTTATTAACCTGCTGTAAAATGGTGGACATACATAAACGAACCAGTTGAATTATTCGTCTAAGAGTAGGGGATTGTCTCCCGGTTCAACAGCCTATCCCAATTTTGGGGCATAATACTGATCTATTAATTATTCACTCATGATTGCAAGCCAATAATTCCTTTCCATCTTGGAATGACCTATCGCTTATCGCCTTCAGTGTCTTCTTGAATACTTTAAAGCAAGAAATCATATAAAACTTAAATATTAGTAAGTGTAATGTAATCATGAGCGCTGTCATTTAGCAATCCTCTCGCAATAAAGTTTACAGGGTGATGAATACAAGAAACTAGCCCAAGAAGTAAACTTCTTATTTCCAACAACTAAACCTTAACCTTAATTGTTTTAAATACATAAGCACCACTGCCTTCCAGATATTTCGTAAAACTGCCAAAATTCTACACAGGCTTTTTGTGCAAAGAGAGCCAAACGGTCACATGCATCCAATTCCACTTGCTAATGAGCCACACTAATGTGAATGTCTTTTCATACAGGATACTGTGGTGTAAAACCAAATGTAAGGATCGTTGGTGGTGCCGAGGCTCCTAGAGGTGCATGGCCGTGGCAAGTGATGCTTAGGACGAAGAATGGTGGTGTAGGACAGTTCTGTGGAGGATCATTGGTTCATCCTCAGTGGGTGGTCACTGCTGCTCACTGCGTCAGTAACCTTTCACCCAACCGTTTATTTGTCAGATAATTGATATGTGTCCTTCTACATAAATATGTCATCATTTTCCCATTTCAGACCACGTTTTATATTTTATTCTCTAAAGAATAAGATTATTTGTTTTAGTTGTATCCATATTCTTGTGTATTTTCATACGCAACTGTTAAAAAAACAATGCTCTAGGGAATGACACGTGGTAAAGAGATCTATTCCATTTCTTTGTTTAACGGAATCTTGTTCTCGATGGAATGATAGTTGGTCTGTAATGGGAAAACTTTACACCAAGGCGAATAAGGTCTATAGAGGCTTTGCGCCATCATTTGATGGCAGCCATAACAAAGGCAGGAACAATTGAATCTGGTCTAATCTGATTTACACGACAAAGAATTCAGTTTCCCAGGGGAAAAAGACGTTATTGTCATGACTGCCATCACGTGATGGTGCAAAGCCTCTATTGATTCACACTTGCTATAGGCTGGGAGCTCATTATCGCAACGGCGTCACAGGAGTAGAGCAAGACGTGGATGTCGTACGAATCACTATTCACGAAGACTATCATAAGCCCATCACGTACTCCAATGATGTTGCTTTGTTAAAACTGAGTCGACCAGTGGTCTTGAACAAGAACGTTGGCCTAGTATGTCTTTCAAGTAACAGGATGTCTCAACTTTTTGATGGAAAGAAATGTTGGGTCACAGGTAAGTTTTTCACGGGTCAGGAACTTTTACCTCTTACCACTGCGACCAGGATTCACTTTTTTTCGAACTCGGGGTCCATCGAACGTTATCAGAGATGGTGTATGGTTTCCCCCTGTATTTTTTAGGGTCTTCACAAAAAAACAACTTTTAAATTCAATTTGAATTTAGAGGGGGAAAAAGGACTCTTTTGCCACATTTTTTCTTTTAAATTTGTAACTGGCAAAGACCACATGCTGCAAATACTAATGGACAGTAATTCTTAATTGTAATTTGGTCTATAAGAGCTGAGATGAAAAACACTCTGTGCAATTGTAGTACTTACTAACAAATGTATAATAATTAAAAGCCAAAACCAGTCTAATCCTTAAAGTTTCTTTATAAAATAATTGGGATACTACGCGCGCTATGATTGGTCGAAAACCATGTTTGATGAGAGTATCAAAACACGCTATCGTCATTTTTAATCTATCGCGCGCGCTCATTGGTCAGTTTGAATAAGACGGCACGTAGGGAGAATTTACTTAGACTTTGCTTTTTTTCGATCTTTTCGCGCGTTTGTTATTTTATAAAACAAATCAAAAACAGTTTTCTGTGTTTGATACTCTGATCAAAACACTTGGGATGTTGTGAGAACACTCAAGAAGCTGGAAACCACTCCGCTACGCGTCGTGGTTTCCTAGGCTCCTCTCGTGTCCTCCCAACATCCCGCGTGTTTTGATCAGAGTATCAAACACGGAAAACTGTTTTTGATCTGTTAATTCGATTCAGCATCATTACTTCGATTACCTATTTACTGTTATAATCTGAGCATGAGCTGTAGATCATGATTATTTGTTTTAAAGTTTTTTGCTTCATGTTATCATAAACAGGTTGGGGCAAACTGTCTTCCGGCGGTGCTTCACCAGGTGCCTTAATGCAAGTATCCGTACCAATAGTATCCAACAAACGCTGCTCCTACTCCTACCCCTCTCGCATTCATGACTCCATGGTATGTGCAGGATATGACCAAGGTGGAAAAGATGCATGCCAAAACGACTCAGGCGGACCACTGGTGTGTGAGAGCAATGGACGGTTCTATCTTGAAGGGGTCGTTTCTTGGGGAGAAGGATGTGCATGGGAGAGAAAGTATGGCGTGTATTCACGTGTCCGTTATCTGAGGCAATGGATTGATCGTAATATGTATTAGTGAACAAGCAGTCAATAAAGAAAATTATGAAGATTGTAAGCGTTTTAGCCTTGGGGCAACCGAGGAGGGCGTGCAGGCGAGATTCGTATCGACGAAAATCCCACGTCCCAGGCGTCGCGACCACTGACTAAGATGCTTTTGCGGGCGAACTTTACTGCGAGCGATACCAAATATTCACGCTACCAGGACGATCACTGAGTAAACGCAAATTTATTGATACCAATACGTAAACTGCAATACAACATTGTAACAGCTCACATTAAAAACTAATTACCAACATGATTTGAATGAGAAAACTGGCATTTTATGAATACATTTAACAACAACATAATAAATGAATATTACTCGCAAGAAAGATAATATAATAAGTATAATCATGGCATAAAGCAGTATAAAACTCATTTTGATAGCGTGGGCGTTTTGAGTTTTCCGAACAAAATATCTAAATAAGAAATAAAGGAGTACTTACATATCGATCCCGCTTGCCTCTAAAAACCAAGGATTTACCAAAGGAACGTATTCGAAAGGAGTTTGGATACACAATCAATATTTACGAGTAACTATTTGGAAAAAACTGGCTAATAGGGACGCTTATGGCCTTTTATATGCGCGTGGTGACGCTAAAGGATCATTTTACAACGCTAACAAAAGCGGGAATAAACAAAGAAAAAACAATAACGTAACTAGGTATCGTAACTAGGATTAAACCATAAAAATATGATATTATGAATGTAAATAAGCTAATTAATAAAAGAAAGAATGAATTGAGGAGTTGTCCTTTACAAAGATCTTGGTCAGTATTTAGATTATTGTCTAATGCATTCACCACTTTTCATAGTCCGGTACTCATGTTAAATACAAAGTATTCAGTCGAGACTGCAAAGCTCAATTTTGAATAATCGTTTGAAACTAGCTAGCATCCTTGACTGCTCGAGTGTAGGTTTGGCTGAATAAAAATTTTACTGTCTACAAACTTGTGTCCCATGTCTTCTTAGTGGCAAATTTTACCATACACAATGAATCCAGTTCAGCTTCTCTTTAACACTGGACATTGTCATTTGCTTCGCTTCACATTTCTTTGCAGTTCTGCCATTTGTATCTATTTTGTCGCTCTTCCCTTTTCTCTCCCAAAAGGGAGTGCATTAGTTTCTAAGGTCGTTCAGGGTGATAATAAATCTCGTATGTTTAAAGCCTAGATTGATAAAATGAAACAGTATTTAAACAAAGAGAAAAATGGGGAAATACTGAGACTATGCATTGAACTCTTGGTCACTAAGATTAAAGTAGTGTTTCAATATTCAAAGAAAACGAAATAAGAACTTTAAGAACCTATAGCGACAAGCGTGCTTATGTAGCGGGGTATCTAACATCTCTCTCACACGATGCTCAGCCAAGATCATTATTTTTAGTGGCACACTACACTGGTTCGCATCCGCAGTAAGGGGACTATTTTGTTCGTATGCTTCCAAAGTGCAGGTGGAATAGCTTGAAGGATAATCAGGGTTCTTACATACAGCTCAACTAAACGTTTGTGGACTGAGACATGGAGCTTGAAATAATTGCAAGACTTGCATCAGTATTTAAGAGTTTGCAATCTAGTCAACCATATTGAAGATTCCTAAGACTCCAGTGTATGCGGGCTTAGCCTCGAATGCTGGAGTTCCTTGTTTGTTATTCTAATTTCTGTTTTTATTTACCGACTTCAGAAGTGAGGCTAATCCTGCATACACTGGAGTTTGAAGAGTCGTCAATAAATCCTTTGCATGTGACGTCAAAGCAGCTCAATTTGAAGGACAAAACAGAAGAATTTTATTCTCAAGAGAATTGGAAACCTATTGTTATGTCCTCAAAATTGAGCTGCATTCCGACGTGCTGCAAGGGGTCTATAGTGTGTTTTAATCACCAACCAAAAACCTAGCACTACTACGACGTTTGTAACATCGATATAGCTGTATATGCTGAATCAATATCAAATAATCTTTCTCCCGTATTCACTCATGATTTTTTGACATTTGTAATGGATTCTATTGTGTTAGCCTACGTGTTAGAATTGAATCGCACGGTTAGGTTTGTGCAGCCTTGCAGATGTGTACCGCCCTTAAAGGCACATAATAGGCAGCAGTACTTGTAAGGGCACTTGTTGTATCTCAGGGACTCCTACAAGATGGAATCTTTACCTCTTTTCTTAATCTTGGGGCTATCTTGCATTGCCAGTCTAACAGAAGGTACGTTGTCTTACATTAAAAATGTTTCCATCGATTTTTTAAAATAGTGCCTAAAATAAGATCAAATATTGACAACTGTAAACTTGTTGGGAAAAAAAGAAAAGTTTTAGCTAAATATATTAATATTATATAGAGGTGTCGAGAGCAAAACAAAAATGCAGATGAACATTATTCAATGTAAATACATAATTTGATAATCTAGCTTCTTTTATGATGGCAAGATTCTAAGCATACGGATCCGATTTTTTTCGTATATTTTGTTAATTAATTAATTATTTTGATCGTAGCTTTACTAGAAAGAAACCATATATCGATTAGAAAGAAATCCTTTAAACACAGTGGTTTGGAAAGATTTAAAGTATTTTGCATTAGAAACGTCTTGTGTTTTTTTTTTTTTTTTTGGAAATGGGAAGCATGCTAAACTAAACTAACACAAGGCAAAGCGGGCAAAATGGACGGCAACTCCACTTAGCAAAAATGACCGCCATAAAAACCTCCATTTTCTGTTTGCACGTTACGCCATCGACGTACGCCATATTGTGTTATTCATTAAAAGATTTCTCATAAGCCTCGTTTCTAAATAACACCAACATGGCTGCCATGTCTTTCTCTCCTGACTCGCTTGGGAAACGTTGCGACAGCCAATTCGGTGTTCATTATGCTGGACACATTTCATCTCCACAACGGTCACACATCTTCAATTCCACTTGCTAATGAGCCACACTAATGTGAATGTCTTTTCATACAGGATACTGTGGTGTAAAACCAAATGTAAGGATCGTTGGTGGTGCCGAGGCTCCTAGAGGTGCATGGCCGTGGCAAGTGATGCTTAGGACGAAGAATGGTGGTGTTGGACAGTTCTGTGGAGGATCTTTGGTTCATCCTCAGTGGGTGGTCACTGCTGCGCACTGTGTTAGTAACATCACACCTAACCAATTGTTCGTCAGGTAAATATATGTGATCTTGCATGTTATTGAAGTTTTAACTTCGTTAAAACTATGCTCATTGCATGTCTTGTCTTGCATTAACGGAATCAAAAGATGTGACTTTTTTTCCCTAAAAGTTTCTTCGCGACAGAAAGGCTGGTAATTTCCCAATGAAAAGCTGCAAACATTATCATTATCATTCATAACTTTAGATTCCCTTCATGATTAGTGCATATTTATTTAACGTCTCTGGTTTCTCAAGATAGTTGAGGCTAAGAGATGGTCCGGACCTATGTTTTATTAATGAGATTTTTTCTAAAGAATATGCTCGATTCTCTTCCAGACTTGGAGCTCACTACAGAGACAGGGTTATGGGCACAGAACAAGACGTAGATATCGAACGAATCATCAGCCACGAAAACTACCACAATCCAATCACTTTGTCCAACGACATAGCTCTATTGAAGCTTAAGAGACCAGTTTATTTGAACAAAGAGGTTGGCCTAGTGTGTCTTCCAAATGATAACGTGAGGAAAATTTTTGAAGGAAAGAAATGCTGGGTAACTGGTACGTATAGTCCTTTTCACAGTTCCCTGCGCTATTCTCACCCTCACCAGGAAGATACTGGTGTAGGAGGGACTATGAACAGGTAGTACTGGATTATATGGTTTGACTTGTGGCTCCATAGCAGCTCATCCTTCCCTAGTGACGATTAATTGATACTCACCCTCACCCTCACCCTCTCCCTCTCCCTCTCCCTCTCCCTCTCCCTCTCCCTCTCCCTCTCCCTCTCCCTCTCCCTCTCCCTCTCCCTCTCCCTCTCCCTCACCCCTACCCTCACCAGATACTGGTGGGAGAGGGTCCATGAACAGGTAGTACTGGATTACATGGTTACCAGTAGCAAAACATTCTGTTCTGACCTGACAATAATTGCATTATTAATTATTCATGCTTACTCATATTTTCATAATATCTAGGTTGGGGCAAACTGTCTTCTGGTGGCGCAGATCCAGAGAAACTAATGCAAGTGTCTGTACCAATCGTATCCCTTAAAAGCTGTCAACGAGCTTATCCTCAAAAAATCCATCAACAATCCATGGTCTGCGCTGGCTATGACCAAGGGGGGAAAGATTCATGCCAAAACGATTCAGGCGGACCCATGGTGTGTGAGAGCAATGGACGGTTCTATCTTGAAGGGGTCGTTTCGTGGGGAGAAGGGTGTGCATGGGAGAGAAAGTATGGCGTGTACGCAAAGGTTCGTTCTTTAAGACAATGGATTGATCGCAATATGTATTAGTGAACAAGCGTCAATAAAGAAATTCCGGCAAAAGATATATATCTTGGTATTTAGTCTATCGTCTAGTTGATCCTCATATACTAAGTGCATTTACTACTCACAAATTACTCTAAAGATTTCTTCTGTTACACCATTTAAAAAATAATTTATTTTTTTTAAATCCAATAGAACAAGAATAAATTTATTGATCTAATGTTTGAGCAACTCTGAAGAGGAAATTTCTTTATAAAGACCCAAGGTAATCAGAGTCGCAAGAAACTTAAATATAAATTTAGAATAGAATATAAAACATTTTGAACTTAGACGAAGCAATAGTTCAAAATAATTAGGAAAATATGGTTTTCAGAAACGAAGAATAAACATATTTCAAAATTCTTAGTTTTCCCGTAGTTTTGAATAGAATTCAAGCCTGCAAATTTAGCGCCGGACATCGGACATTTTTTGCGGTAAATTAGTGGTTTTGACTGGTGAACGTTCAGTCTAGCATGACACACTGACCGGACTCTTTTGTTAAGGATAAGAAATATGAAAAAAATATGTTCACTCAGATTTGCAAAACTCGAGGCAGAACGTTCCTGTTTATGTGGCCAGGGTCAGAAATTATGAGTGAAAGGTGAATCCAATCGGTGGAAAGAACACTAACAGTCCAATACGTAGGGCCGCCATGTTGTTTCAGCAGTCTCACCTGACAGAATTACCACAGGCGTATATAGCATTAAGGTTTTTTTCTTCGTTTTCTTCGGTTGCAGTATTTGATAGAAGCTTTTGGCCGAATAAACTGGCTGCGTGTCAGATCAACCCTTGTCCCTGATCTAACATATGACAGCGTTATAGAAAAAAAACATTTGCAGCCTTGTTATAACAGCTCATTATTGACTGTCGTGTCCCTTGGACAGATCATTTGCTCGTTTTCCATTGTTATAGAACTTGGAATCATATTGAGATGGTCGTCCTTCTTGTGACGACCGTGGTCGTTGCTTTGCTTCCTGTAACCAAGGATGCTGTAGGACATCTTCTAGTGTTGGTCGATTAGAGGGATGTTTGGCTAGGAGACGACGAGTGAGATCTTGTGCATCTGACAACATCAAAGTAAAAAGAAGTATCGTAAACGAATGGAGAGACTGACAGATCTAGATGAACAAATGGATATATGAACGTTAGCAATGGATGGAATAGCGAGGGAAAATAAAGAGGATGGGTGGATGGCATGAATGCATAAAGCTATGGACACTTGGTGCAGCATTGCGCGCAATGTTGCATGCAATTGATGTTGCAAGCCATGACACACGACGCAATTTGTTGCTCGCAACGTTGCTAAAGTAGAAAAGTATCCTACTTCAGCAACATTGCCTGCAATGTTGTGCGCAATGTTGCCCCGTGTGTCTGCGCCTTAAGTGAATGGATGAAAGTCATGGATGCATGGATGTAAGAAGGCATTGAAGGCGTGGGTGGAGGGATATGTTGACGGGTTAATGGTTTTTAGCTAAAAAGAAGAAAAATAAAGCCGTAGACAGAAGAAAGCAATAAATAGATGAACAGGCATTACCTTTACTGACATCATCAGTGAAGTTTAGTTCAGCCCTTACTATCTCTATCTCATTAGTAAAAGGAACATCCCCCATTAATATGTTATATAGCAATACTCCTAGCGACCAAACAGTGGCGGATCTGGCATAATAACGGTGAAAACGAAACCACTCCGGAGGACAATACGCACGTGTTCCTGAAATTATAAGTTTTTGAACGTTAAATGATGTATCATTTTAAATAAATCAATATTTATTTATCTCTTTTATGGGACGATTGTTGAAACAATATTTCACAATAATTACATCAGAAATATTTTCAAAACTATTTTCTTTCGACATTCAAATGACCCTGTTATCTTAGGCGTAAGGTAAACCTCTTTCAGAGTACGTGTCATTCTCTTCAGAATAACATTCTTAGTTTGAGGTGTATCCATATTCAACCGTTAAACAAGAAATGGTACTCTAGGGAAGGACACGTTGGTCTAAAATGGAAAACCATTACGCCCAAGGTAAAAGGTAATTCAGATCATATGACATTCCCTTGAGAAGTGTTTTCTTGACAGGACGAACATGTTAAAATATTTACACATGAAAGAATCAACTCTCAAGAGTGGCATCATATGGTCTGAAATGGGACAACACACAACGAAGCTAAAATGTCTGTCGCAGGGTGTCTATTACATTTGTGAGGGCCAAAGAGATATTGCCTATGTCACGTAACTAACCTTCATAATCTGTGTACAACGTGTTCTCGAGAATGGTTCCCGACCCAAAGTCAAACAGCTTGACTTGGCCTGTCTTGGTGTCAAGGAGAATGTTCTCGTCTTTGATGTCTCGGTGGAAGATTCCTTTAGATTCGCAATAGATTGCAGCAGACACTACCTGTTCAATACAAACATATATACCATATAAGGGCTTTGTACCACCACGTGATGGCAGCCATGACAGGAGGCCCAAAAAGAGTCTTTTTCCCCCTGCGAAACTAAACTATTTTTCATATAAATTAGTTTAAAGATACAATTATTTTTTCTGCCTCCTGCCATGGCTGCAATCGTGTGATGGTGCAAAGCCTCTATTTCAATTTCATACTGAACTGGGGGAAAAAAAAGAAAAAAAATGAACGAAATATATTGTTTTATTTTTCCTATGAAAGTTCAAATTCTGAGAGCGCTAGCGGGAAAAAGACGTTAGGGTTTTAAATACTCTAAGTCAATGGTATTTCGATCAATCAGAGCGCGAGAAAGAACTCAGTTACAGTATTAAAAACAAAAATAAATAAAAAATTTAAGTCAGAGACAAACATTTCAAGTATTAATAACATTACCTGTTTGAATATATCCTTTGCGTTTGGCTCAGCCAATCTCTTATGCTCTGTTATAAAGTCAAATAGATCCCTATAATGTGTTGGTCTCTCGAGGATTAAAACATACGCTTGGTGATATTCAAAGTAGTCATAGAGTTTGATGATGTTGGGATGGTCCAGATATCGCTGAAGATACACCTCCATTGGTACAGACACACCGTCAATCTGGAAACGAATAATAGGTGTGGTCAGTGATAAGTAAGAAAAATTAGGATCACTTAAAAAGGACATAAACTAATTCTTGAACATTAACTAACACTGAAAAAAAATGTATGGGCTGATCGTATCTAAGTCAGGGAACAGTTAACTTACAGATTGAACCCTGAAACAACCTCTGGGCTAATCTTAGTCAAGGCACGGCTAACTCACAGGTTGAAACCTAAAACAACCTCTGGGCTGATCAAGGTCAGGGCACAGCAAACTCACAGATTGAACCCTGAAACAACCTGTGGGCTGATAAAACTCAGGGCAAGAATAACTTACAGATCGAACTGGGATTTAGCGTGTTAGGTTGTACGGAGAAGAAAACGGATCAAGCATATGAGTTATTTATTCATGTATTTTTAAGTAGGTGAATATTGAAATATATAAAAAAAGCCAGCCCAGTAGCCAGCTATGACCATTTTTAGGATTTTTATAACTCTGTTAGAATTTTTTTTAGCATTGATGTTCAGAAAAGATGTCTTTAAAAGCCAAGAAAATACTTTATTCATTGCTCTTGGAATAACCCATTTTCTATCTCCCTTTTCTCTGAGACTTTTTTTCTAAAAAAATCCTTTCAAAGATAAAAGGTCTAGCAGTGTCCACATTTTCCATCCAAAATAGCGCGCAATTATCACGTAACCAATCAATTAATGGAACAATCTCCGTGTAACTTATCTAATTAAATCTGCGTTATTCACGTTTATCTTAGTATCTTTACCACACTCTTCTAGGATATACTTACTTCTTCAAATGAATAGACGTTATTTTTCGGTATCACTTTGATTGCGACCTTAAAAAAGAATGATTAGTCGATTAGTTTATTGATATTCTTATCGAAAACATTTCCAAACCATAAGATAAGAGAGAAGAGAAGAGAAGAGAAGAGAAGAGAAGAGAAGAGAAGAGAAGAGAAGAGAAGAGAAGAGATATATGGAATACTCTTCATTCCAAATCGTATTTTTATTATCAATGCGGGTCAATAATTCTACACCATTAACCTTATCATCTTTACCTCCCAGTATCAATGAATTAATCCAGAAATCGTGGTTTAACAATAGACACGAAAGAACAGCTCTCTTTCGTGTATAATATTTTAACTTCTAGGAAGACTAATGTGTAGGATATATTGTTGTTCTGTATCTATATTGAAATGATTGCAAAACGAAATGACTTTTTTGTATCTTTTTCTAACTTAAACCCACTTGAGTGCCTACTGTAAATAAAGAATAAAGCATGAATAATGTATATATAATCTTGTTATTCGAAGGTTACTCTTTGGGAGGTCATACTTATTTCGGTTTATAAACAAAGATAAGTTTGCAAAGATTGCACACTTGACATTCATTTTGACATTTAAAAATGATTTCAAGGCAAGCAATGCTATAAAACGTTTTATTAGAAATTTTTTTTTTGATATTCAAATCATTTGTGGACGCGAATGAGGCTTTATAACATACTTTTGAAGCTATATTTGGTTTATTATATTTGGCTTTTTCCAGCTTTTGTAGGCAAAGGTAAAAATAATCTGGAAGAGAATTCCCTTTATTCAGGTCAACAGAATGAAAAAGAAAGAAAAGAAAGAAAGAAAGAAAGCCATAGAGTAAAAAATGAAAAGAAATCTATATTTTTTGTTATCTTATAGATGACTTAGGAAAAATATTCATTCATTGATAGATGTGGTCACAACGGAATAAAGCAAATGATTGATGTTTTTGAAAAGACTTTTTCTAAAACATGGCCTTAGGCAAATTTTAACGGCCTCTTATTCGAAAATGCATGTATAGAACTTTAATTGCTTTATATTCATTTTAATATTATTTTCACGACTATTTTGTGTGATAAGAAGAAATAATGATAAGAAGATTGCAAAAATGGCCGAAATAAGAAAATCCCTCACGCGCGCTTTCAAAACAAACCTAGTTTTATAAATATATCTTAATCTCCTTTTCTAAGCCCACTTTTTACACCGTTTTGGAAGTGTAATTTTTTATATTTCCTGTTTTCTTTTGTTCGTGATTATAAATTCGTAGTAATAAGCGTGTCAAAATAGTCTTGGAAAGCAATCAATTATTAATGAAGAGACTCTTAAAGCCCTTAGATAAGGTTTTTCTTGGACTTTATTTATTTCAACCGGAAAAATTATTGAAGCTCTTGAAATGAAGTATTCTTTCATCCGCTACGATAATTATATTTGAACTATCTGCTGGAGTTAGGAAGTGGAAAAATAATGCAATCAAAGACTAGAGGAGCTCAGTAACTGGTATGAAGTTTGATTTAAGGTTTGATGTACACGTTTGTGGTAGCAAGTGTGTATCAGATTATGAAAATATAGTATTAAAAGAGAGAGAAAAAGGCAGACGATAGACAAACAGAGAGAGAGAGAGAGAGCGCAAATAAGAGAGAGAAATGAAATAAAAATAGGAAGGAAGGAAGGAAGGAAGGAAGCAAGCAAGCAAGGAAAGAAGAAAGGAATGAAGAAAGGAAAGAAGAAAGGATGCAAGGAAAGAAGGAAGGAAGCAAGGCAGGAAGCAAGGAAGCAAGGAAGCAAGGAAGCAAGGAAGCAAGAAAGCAAGATAGCAAGAAAGAAAGAAAGAAAGGAAGAAAGGAAGCAAGGAAGCAAGGAAGCAAGGAAGCAAGGAAGCAAGGAAGCAAGGAAGCAAGGAAGCAAGGAAGCAATGAAGCAAGGAAGCAAGGAAGCAAGGAAGCAAGGAAGCAAGGAAGCAAGGAAGCAAGGAAGCAAGAAAGAAAGAGAGACTGATAAGAATAGCGATTAGGCAACTGGTTCTGACTCCATTGCAAATTAAAATATAACGTTTCCGTCTTCGACACTCCTATTGATGGTTTTCAACCATTCCCAGAGAATCAAATAACAAAAGACACGGCGGCCATGTTTGAGGATATAACAAAAGAATTCATTGGCAATTCTTTTGTTAAGTTCCTCCAACATGGCCGCCGTGAAAACCATCAATACGAATTGACAATTTGGTAAGATATAAAGAAAAGCCAATCAAAATTACAAACAGACATACAACCAACCCCCCACCCCCCCCCCCTTCCCTCCCCATATTTAAAAAGATTAAGAAATCAAGAATATGAAAGAAAAGAACGAAATTACCATCTATCTTTATCAAAATCATACGTTTTTTCTTTCCTCTAGTCGTTTTTGTGCTCAAGGTGAGTGAGATGATGAACGAAATGGCAAATTCATTAAAAATCGTCTTAGACGTTTTTATTTCATAATTCTTCATCCAAATCCACCTTCAGACGTGAATTCATATATATTGATAACGATACATAATAACTCCACCAAATAGCAACACAAAAATTTAACAGCATCACCAGAATTATTTCACTTGCTTATAAAAACCTGTCATTAAGTTTCTCAAAATTAATTTGTTTTTAAACAATTTTATTTTTTTTTGTGAGAGAAAAACCATCTGTGTGGGATATTTTTTCTTTAAAAGTCGCTTCCTGTATAATCTTTAATATCGGGCCGTGTAAGTATTGGAGTGTGTTTAATCAGTATATATATGTCCTTATGAATGATCAGAAATACGCAATCCTGAAGCACTGCAAGTATAACCAGTTTTGACTTTCAAAATTTCTGGCTAATTGATTCCTGACTTACCGGTTTAGAGTCTCTAACTCGAACTCCAGAATAGACCATCGCAAAACCACCTCTCCCAACCAGATGTAGAAGTTCATAGGTTTCATTAAATCTTTGCTCAACTGAATTAAAAATAGAAAGAAATTTTTTCCAATATTCATTCCAGTTCTATATTCCAGGTTTAGATTTAAATTTAAATTTAATAGGGATCTAGTTAATTTTTGGATCCGGATACGAATCATGAATTATATTATTTTTCATATGTCTATATAGCTTCCACTGAATAAATGAAAAACCTAGGACTGAATACCTTGATCTAAAGCTGTATTTTCATATCCATTATCTGGTTGTATCGTAGAACTTTCATTTCTGGCAGATATTTTCCTTGGCTCTTCAACCACCGGTTTGCTTTTCCTAATTCTCGCTACCCTGTTGGCCGACCTTTTAGCCGTTCGACAAATTACCGTAAGTAGCGAAGAGAATCGTCGTTTTGTAGATTCATTTGCCATGTCTTGTTGGCATTCGTAGCTCACAGGACAAAAACCTTTGGTAATTCCCTGCTCATCATCTAGCTCAGTTGTCAACCCTTTATTTACCCGTGCTTCCTCTGTGTTCTCAGCGTTTTCACCAGACTGACGAGAGAGATAGATAGTATGCTCATAAATTAACTGTCTATGGTCGAGCTATCACCGAATCAAATTGCGAATTTCTCCCAATTATTTTCTTCTTGATATATTACGTCATAACTCTGTTTTGTGGTTGACCAATGACGAGCAAGTCAAAAAGCACGACTCATCTAACACCCTTGGCGAAATTTGACAGATACGCGTTAAGAATTAAACCTGTTTTCTTTAGCCAATGAACTATATTCTCCAGTAACATCGAGTTAAAAAAATATCTTCGAAATGATCGATCGATATACAGAACGTGATGAAAATAAGAAAATGCGGCGACTAATTTCATTTTAAAATATATAAAAATAAAAATATGTCTTTCTGGATTCGAGATCAGACATTTTAGATTAAATGACTTAAGAAATTGATTTTCAAAAGTGATCCTTTAAATAATTCAAAAGTCTATATCTTAGCCGCAAAGGATAAAACCTTGGAGACTCAATCAGCTGGAGTCGGAAATCTATAGATCACTGTACTGATTGGCGAATGCCAAACTTAATGTCTTCTATTCATTAGTATTTTTTTCCCCCTTCCAAAACAATTTCATATACGCTCAATGGTGGCATTAAGGCTTAAATTTCAAAGTCCTAGAATTTCTAAAGATTATTTTTAGTTCAAAAGACTGTTTTGAAAGAATAAATGAGAGTGAATTGCGCAATTAACTTGGCTTCCTCTGTTCAAGGAGATAGCAGGTAACGATGAAAACCTTGATATTCATTGAGTCATTTGTTTGAATGTACATATATGTGCGAAAATTTCAACACGAGTAAATAAATTTGGGAAATGGTTTTCAGATGGTGCTGAAAAGAATGGGTCTTGGAAATTTCGTGGTCTCTAATGTACCGAAAAATATATATATCACTGGCAATTACATACACTTATAGGTAAAAATTTGTGTTACGACAAATGTTAAAAACGGGGGTCATTCTTATCCAGTCAGAGAACGCCACAGATTTAAAATTTCTAGAACATATTATCGGCTACGAGTATTTCTGTTTCAAGAATAGATAAATAGAGGACGGTGATATCTAAAGTTGCCGAGCTGATAATCCTAGTTTTATAAAATAGCGTTAATTGCAAACTGAATATTCAAGAAAATTTTTCGATAATTTCACCTTAATTTTTTTACTAAACTTCAACGAGTCGAACATCAAAAGTAAAGCTGTTTTTAGTTATTTTATGCGAGGAATTACAAGACTTTATTTGTTTTACGCCTACGAATTAAAGAGTTTTAGACTCAAATAATGGTGCCTCTTACAAGAAACCCCTGAAGTGTTACGCGCCCTGTGCAAAAAACCATTTCTGGAATTTTGAATATTTCATTCATAAAATCTACCATTTTTTTCGCTTCTCAAAAATGCAGACTTAAACGGTTTGTATTTTTAGATGTTTTTGAATAATCAGAAAATAAGCTATATGCTTCGTTTTTTTTGAATTGAAAGCGTTTTATTTTGTTTTTCAATGATAAACATTCGTCCTAAATTGTTCTGCTTAGTGTGCTCCATCTAAGCCTTAATTTCAAATCTTATTGATATATAAAGATCTTCATAAAAATCAATTCTCCAATTGAGCTACAAAAATATATACATTTTTAAATAAAAGAAACAAAAAAATAGGTATTTTTACCTTCGGATCTGTGAGCGGCTCCATGCTGAAATATTTCAGTGTCCAGCTTGGAAAAGCGAACATGCAGCCTCGACTAGCCATGAGCTAGAAAATAGTCTTATGCTTACCATAGGCAAGACATTTTATTCCAACGAATTAAACTGAGCAATAGCTCAGACTGATAAGAAGAATTTCCCAAAACAACAACTGATTTACATATACATATTCAAGACCTAGTGCACTTGCGCGGATCGATCGGAAGCGGAGATTGAAAAGCATAATAGCCTATTCAGTGTTTGACAAAATGTCGGCGCTTTGATTCGTTAGGAAAATATGTAGTTTGAGCAAACTTCACGGATGACACAAAGGAGACCTAACAAGCTTATGGGTCTTGAAAACCGCTTATAAATGAAAAGAAAATTGATACTTGATCCACTGGATAAATCAAAAGTAGATTAAGCAAAAAGGCAAAGCTTCTCTTATAGCATCCCATCCTGACAGCTTAATAAAGGCAGAAAAAATAAAATAATGAAAAAATAAATGAAAGTGAAACTTTATACACACATAAAAAAAAATTCTAGTAAAAAAAAAGAAAAAAAGAAAAAAAAACACGAGAAAAATAGTATTTTTGTCCAAAATTATTTATCTACTTTTTTCGATTATACTTTCTTTATATAAATGCAATTACATTATAATATCAATTCAGCTCAGGAATATTGCTCCAAACTTGAATTTAGCCAATCAGCGCACGGTCCGTTTGATAGATATTCGACGAACAGAATTCCTTCTTTTGACGTCCGACAACTTGTCCCCAATTTTCTTCCCAAAAAAACGTTTAGAATTTGATTTAATTTATGAATTTCATATCGTAAGAGATAAAGAGCGGAATGCATACAAGCGTGAAAACACACTTAAGTTTGGAGCACTCAAATGGTTTTATTGTCACGTGACGGAAATAATAGAAGCTCAGTCGTGATTTGTCTTTAAAAAAATTTTACTCAAATATTTCTAATTGTAGTCAATATCTTTTTAATCTCAGATTTACTGATATGCTAAACTATAATCAAATAATAGAAAAAATATTTTAAAAACTAATTTATATCGATTCATGTCCAGACAATCATCTAAATCTCTCATTTTTAATGCAATTTATAGCTGATAAGTGGCCTTTGTTGGGTCGCCAAAACATTTTACTATATTATTATAAATTTTAAATGCTTTTTTTCTATTTGCGACATTAGGTGATCCCAGCTCTAATAACCCATTGGTCAAAAAAATAGCTGCGAACCAAACCGTCTGTGATTGGCTGTATTTTTAGGACTGAGAGAATTCAAACATATAAGGCTGAAAACTGAAAATTAACGCTCAAAGATCAATATTCCAAATCAAGTATACAAAAATTATAAATGAGGGGCATACATAAATAATTTTGATGAAAAAGATAGCTGTTTAGCTATGGCCAAGGATCGGACAGTAAACATAGTTAAAATTCACGCAGACATTACGAAAGATCAGATATTGAGCGATTTCAAAAGTTCAATTAAAATATTATCCAAAAATCTTGGGGGAATTAAGAATGCTCGCATTTTGGACATATTTTTTCCATAATGTACATTTTCAAAAAAGGGTAATATTTCTTTGCATTTCATAAGCACCGTTCAGACTACTAAGCCATTCGAAAAAGTATCTAAGAGCTAAATATCTATATTTTCATCAACCCTTTTGGTTTAAGATCATACATTACTCCATAACAGCCACTCTTTACGGTAAGTGTGGTTTGAATTCTTATCTAACCAAGTCTGTTAAGTACATGTGATTGGCATTGGCTTGTCCGTTTGAATTCTATTGCTACGAAAGCGCATGTTTAAAATTCAACAAAGTTGAATCATTCAAAGAAATCAGTAGCATCGACCATCACGAAAAGTTATACAAAACGTAGTTCAATCAGTGAAAATATAACAGCCTTTAATATAAATTCCAGAAGAATTTGAATCCACACGTAATCTTCGATTGTTCATGATAAAACGATTTTTTAACCATTGATAATCCTTGATCGATACAAAAAATATCTTATGTTATCTGTGTGGGATCAAGAAGTCATTAAAGCTTAACCACGTCTTTTACTCAAAGTCATCGAGATATGACACGAAAGGACTTGACAGAACTGAAAAACATACGTGTGAGAATTTCTTTAGCTTTAGCAGGCGGTGAAGTAAACAGTGCATTCTTTATATGATCACGTATATTTCTAATTTTCCATCATACTGCTTGGGGATATACACTAATGAAAACATATATATATATATAATATATATATAACAATAGTTTTGGGAATGTCTGTGTTGAAATTTAAATCATTAATGTTTATGATCCACAACTCTACGCCCGTGGAGGAGTTAAAAGGAGACTCTGCTCGCAGGGTAGTAGATTCTTGAATCGTTGACCGAAAATTCACACGCATAAATTAAATTCTAGCGTTTTATCGATTCCATAAAGCAATCTCTGGGCTGATCAGTGTCTGGGCATACAGCTAACTCACTGATCGAATTGAATTTAAGTGTTAGGTTTTGCGGAGAAAAACGGGGAAAACATCTCAAATCAAGTGAGAGACGAGCCCAGGAATCGCACCCAAGATCCCCAGGTGCATGAGAGCACCACCCTTGATTGTAATGGAAGATTAGCTTTTGAGAAAGAACGAAGAATAACGCATTGGCACGAAGTAGTGGACCAACTAAACCGGTAAGATTAAGTAAACTTTGCCGAAGGTCTTAAAACGCGACAAATTCCTTTTCGAGCTGGATGTTTTACGTTCTTAGGCGAAGAGACAAAGCAGCTCAAAGCAAACAACAAGTTACGCAAGAAGCTGCAAGAGTGTAGTACGACTTCAGTAACCTTAACCTGAGAAATGAAATAATGTCTGGGTTTCGAACTTTGTTTCGTTTCTTTCCGACTCGGAAAAATACGCATCTCTGTCGAATAAATAATATACGGGCTAATTTATTATTTAGTAATTTTATTTATAGAAAAGTAAATGAAGAATATACGTTTGCGAAAAAGACGAAGACGAAGCACTAAAATGAATATATACTTGGTTTGTACATTTCGCGATCCTATCAAATGTAGCGACTATAACTTCTTCTGCAAGAAAGTGAATTTAGTGAAGTGATTGAGACGCAGGCATGTGGAAAAAATACTACTTCATAAGAAAAGACAGTGCCTCCCTCTGCTCCTTCGATAGGAAAAGGTATGGAAGCCATCTAAGTGTCTCCCTCTGCTCCCTCCCTAAGAAAATACATGGAAGCCAATCAAGTGCCTCCCTCTGCTTCCTCGATAGGAATGTGCTTGGAAGCCATTTAAGTGCCCCCGTCTGCTCCCTCGATAAAAAAGGTATATGAAAGCCATTTAAGTCTCTCCCTCTGCTCCCTTCCTAGGAAAACACATGGAAGTCAATCAAGTGCCCCGCTCTGCTTCCTTGATAGAAAAGTGCATGGAAGCCATTAAAGTGCCTCCCTCTGCTCCTTCCAGAAGAATGCGCATGGAAGCCAATGAAGTGATCCATATTTTTCCTCGATAAAAAGGCATTGAAGCCATTTCAGTGCCTTGCTCTGCTTCCTTGAATGGAAGATCCCTTGAAGCCATTGAAGTGCTTTCCTCTGCTCCCTTGAATGGAAGATGCATTAAAGCCATTTATGTGCCTTCCTCTACTCCCTTGTATGGAAGATCAATCGAAGCCATTTAAGTGCCTTCCTCTGCTCCTTTAATGGGATATCCTTTGTAGCCATTCAAGTGTCTGGAATTAAATGGAAGGTGTATGATCGCGCCATTTAATGCCCCCCCCCCCCCCCTGCCCTGCTCCTTCTGATGGAAGGTGCATGAAAGCCAATCAGGTGCCTCCCTCTGCTCCCTCAAGAGGGGGAGGCATGATAGGATCATGTTGTCTAGACTTTCTTCGTCGGGATGCCATTCGCTCCTTCAGCTTCTTTTCTCGACCCTTTTCGTCCAGTAGGTTATGAGATACCTCACGCGTCTCGTCTTCCGAGTTTTCCAGTGAACTGCCGTCCGGAGAAAGCACTGGTGGTGATAGCTGAAAAAATACAACAAAATGACATGCTAATGTTTAAAATTACCTAATCCACAAGTTAATGAACAATACTGGAATGACTGCTGTTCTTTGATTATCAGCTTTCCATCGAACACATTTTCCCATACAAATGCTAATAATGATTTGATGATTAATGATTTATTGATGACAGCTCTACATTCGTCAATGTAACCTTCTCAAATTTGTGTTGGATGAGAAGCTAACATGAAAAAAACAAAAGAAATCACACTTTTTCTCGATGGAATTTGTGACATTATTTTCGTATTTCCATGTTAGCCGAACATTCAAGACAATAGTCCCTTTCACAGTTCGATCCCTGCGCCATCTTGAGAGTAGTCGTACCTTTGCAACGAAGCGAGAAGAACTGTGAGCTTGTAATGATAGAGACCCTTTTTAACAACTTGGACATTTATTGGCATGTCTCTATCATTGCAAGCTCACCGTTCGTCCTGCTTTGATACAAAGGCACGGCTACATTTCAAGATGGCGCAGGGATCGAACTGTGAAGAGGACTATTTTGAAAAGGAAGCATTAATAAAGAATCTAATAATAAAATCTAGTATACGATATACTCATACCACTTGCACGCTAGATTTCCTTCGTTGCTCCGACTTGAATTTCTCTTCCATCTTAGCAGCAATTTTCTTCATTTTTTCGTCTTCAGACAGACCTTTGAGCTCTTCGTCGTCCTGGAAACTGGAGAAGCCTTTACCTGCTCCTTCGTCACGTGGTTCCATCATTGTCTGGGTTCGTTCGTATTTGACGCGGGCGATGCGGTCACGAATCATCGTTATTTGACGTTCGCGCTCATCCTAAATGACAGAATGAAAGCACAGTATTATAATAGATCATGTTTTGCTTGTTGGACCCGGAAATACGTCAAAAATTAAGACCTCTATAGTGGAACATGGTGGTACCTTTTTCTGCTGTTCAACAAATGTCTTCTGTCTTTCTCCTAGACCAAGGATGAAAGCCGCCTCTTCGTCTCTCTGTTCGCGCTTTTCTTGCTTCTTTCTTCTTCGCCTTTTCAGCTGTTTTGTAAAAGGGTATCTCAGTTACATGTTAAAAACGTTTTTAGATCTAGGTCAGGGAAATTGCGAGGATGGTAATCGGAATGGGAAGGGAAGGGAAGGAAACAAAACGAAGCAGAACGAAAAGAGAGCAAAGCAAAGCAAAGGAGACAAAAGGAAAGGAAAGGGAGAGGAGAGGAGAGGAGAGGAGAGGAAAGGAAAGGAAAGGAAAGGAAAGGAAAGGAAAGGAAAGGAAAGGAAAGGAAAGGAAAGGAAAGGAAAGGAAAGGAAAGGAAAGGAAAGGAAAGGAAAGGAAAGGAAAGGAAAGGAAAGGAAAGGAAAGGAAAGGAAAGGAAGGAAAGGAAGGAAGGAAAGGAAGGAAAGGAAAGGGAAGGGAAGGAAGGAAAGGAAGGAAGGAAAGGAAATGAAATGAAAGGGAAGGAAAGCAAAGCAAAGCAAAGCAAAGAAACGAAAGAAAAGTAGAAGGAAAGGGGAAAGGAGTACGAAGGAGAAAAGGGGTAAGAAGTGGGTATAAATATAGAATCGAAACGAAATCAAGCAAAGCAATAGGGAAAGGAAAAGACGAAAAGAAAAGGAAGAAAAGAACGAAATAAAAAGAAGATGGAATAAGGGGAATAGAAGGAACTACGAACACGAAGGAGAGAGACGAGAGAGCCAACAGGCAATCATCGCGCAAAGATGAGATAGGAATAGATTAAAATAAATAAATACGAACAAAAGTAAACTAATGAAAATGTTATCAACTAAACCAGATAGCTGAATCATAAAAATATATTGACTAACCATGTCTTCGTGTCGTGTTCTTTCGCGTTCAAATTTCTTTGTAAAGCTGGTGTGCTCTCGTATAAGCGACGAGACGATTTCACGTTTCTTTTCATCAGACAAGTCGACCTCTACGACAGTCTTCTCGCGTTTCATAGCAAAGCCAGGCTTAGTAAGAAAATAATAGTAATGTTTTCAATTGTTTGTTTGCAATTTTAAAACAGAAAATTGGAAAAATTAATTTTAAATTTATCAACTTATACAACTAAAAACTTTTGTCCCAAAGAATTTTGGTTCTTTTCAAAGACTTGCGCGAACGGCGAACATAAACTAGTGTTCGGAAATAGTGCAAATATAAAGGCGTGAGGCGAATTGTTTTCAACAGCGATGCTTTAAGGGCGGATCCAGCCAAAATTTAGGGGGGGGGGGGGGGGGGCTAATTGAGTTCTTCCGTCAACACAACGGAAAACAATCAAAAAAGCATCTAATTCTTCAGTTTTTTGGTTTTTTTTCTCTGCTGAAGGGGGGCTTCAGCATCCCCCCCCCCCCCCTCTAAAATTAAAAATGGGTTCGATTCCAATCTGAATTGGAAAAGCATTGTAAAATTTCCACAAAATGGAAAAGGAAAAGAAAGCTTGGAACGTGTTTTAAAAAATGAATTTATATATCGGACTCGTGCAAAGCGTCAAAAAGGTTCTTTTCAAAAGAGATGCTTTACATGGAACGGTCCTTACGAGCTAGTTTGAAGTGGAGGCACATTATAAACTTCACAAAATGGAAAAAAGAAAAATCAAGAAAAAAACTTGAAACATGTCAAAATACATTAAGAAATAATGCAAGAAAACCCCAGAGCACAAAAGTAATAATTCAAATAATGTTTAAAAGAGAGAAGAAAAAAAAAGAAAAACAAAATTACTGGTAGTGGCCATTCAGGGGTCTTGCTTCCTCTTCGCTTTTCTGTTGCTGCTGCCTCTTCTTCTTGTACTTTCTCTTCAACCTGCCGCTTGGCTTCTTCGGCTTTGCGTTGGGCCTCTTCTTCTTCAGCTTTTTTACGCTGGCGGTCGAGACGACGTTTGGCAAGCCTGTCCTTGAGCTGTGTGATATATGACAGACAATTACATGAAATTAAAATTCTTCTTAGTCTGGCAGAAGAGTAAAAGGAAAAAGACAGTTTCGTTGTTGTAGTTCACTGTTATGCACTCTTTTGTGGGTGTCGGTTCATTACTGTTGTTGTCGTTGTCATAATCATTGCGGTGATGGAAGTGGTGGTGTTAGTGCGGTGGAGGTATAGCAGTGGTGATGATAATCGTGGTAATGGAGTTTGTAGTGGTGGTTCAAGTTTGTAGTGGTGGTTTAAGTTTGTAGTGGTGGTAGTGGTGTGGTAGGATCGGTAGTGGTAGTAGATGTGGTGGTGGCAGTAGTGGTGGTGGCGGCGGTTAGTGGTGGCTGTGGCGATAGTGGTAGTGGTAGTGGAAGTATCGATGTTCTGAAAGCCACTATATCTTACCGAGTCTTGAACTTCATCTCGTTTGAGCATGGTCTTCTCCCTCACCAAAGCAAACTGTTTCTGTGCCATAGTAACAATAGAAGCAGCCATATCTACCTCATACTGCTGCTCATCACGTTTGCGTCTTCTAGCTTCGAGTCTCTCACGCGCCAAGCGACGCTGCCGCTCCACGTCCTGCTGTAATGCCTGTATCAAATAACTCAGTCAAAAGCTTGCCAGGGATTATATCGGCTATTATATAGGCTACTGCAGTTTTCGAATTTCTGCGAACTCAGTCATTTCAACGAATTTTTTTCTTTTATTGCTGCCGCCAGTCAAGATCATAAAAAATACCGACAAATTGGGTTTGATTGACGACAAGTTTTCAGTGTGCATCTTGCAACTACCGAGTTCACAGAACATCGAAAACCGCAGCAATAGCATGCATTTGGGCATATGACATTAAGTCGAAGTGTATGCGGGCATTATTGGACTTTCAGTATTTTAAACTAGAATTTTTCTTCCACCATTATCCAAGAATTTGAGAACATTAATTAAATTGAGGAAAGCATTCTGTGTTTTTCCTAATGCTTACTAAGACCAGCCATCGCTAAAACTGGAGATTTATAATAGCAAAAACATATAAACATTAGATTATAAAGGCTAAGCATAAAAAGTATACCGTTTTCGACCGAAATTATCATCAGAATGAGTACACTTCATAGAAGCATGTGTTTTCAAGTCTCCCCCTTAGGATTTGTGCAATGAAGCACGTTATTTGTTTGTTCAATGATAGCTTCCTCTGTTGGATCATTTATATTTTTTCAATAAAGTTAGTCACCAAAAACCTAGAAAGCTGAGATCACTGAGGACCATGGGAAACGTTTCATAGCAAAGCTTTTTTGATACAAACTGCAGCTTGAGGATGGTCACAGAATGTTAGACTGTAACTGGTAAAAGATCTTAAGTCCATCAACAGTTATCAAGCGGTTTAAATATGTAAAATGTATCGACCCATAACCCTTGTCGGTCTCAGCTTTGTAGCTTTTCACGTGACTAGCTTTATTGAATGAAGTATATCAATTAGATTTGAGAGAAGAACACTTACATTTCGTCTGGCATCGTGTTGTCGTTGTAACTCGGCCATAGCTGCACTAATTTCTTCTTCCGATGCGCCAGCGAGTTTCTTTGCTTCTTTCTCTTTCTCCATCTCTTCCTCCAGGGCTGCTAGCTCTTGCTCGTGTTTCTCTTCAAGATGTGCTTCTTCTTCGCCTTCTTCACCTAATGCATCCATTGCGCTTGGAGCCTGAAAATACAACGTTATCAAATACACAGTCACACCTTTGTATGGCACTGACACAAATGAAGATATATGAATTATATGCACTGTGTTGATGAATTGCAAGAATGTTTTATAGATAAACTAAATAATGAAAATAAATATGTTTATAGAGGATGACACTTGACAGTAATATTCAACTGATAAACTCGTGGTCCTCTTTTAACGTCTCTAGTTTATTAGGAACAGGAACGCTGAGCCACGTAAAGGTTTAATAATTTGCATTTGCAGATGTAATTATGAAGGCAGCACCTTCTCGGTTATTTTAAGACCCTGGGTGTCGGTCCAATATTGTCCGAGTATTGTTCTGGACTGGGTTATCCTCGTTTTCACATGTATGAGAGTTTAGTCAGTGCGGAACAATAGTTATTCCAATTGGTCGTCCTATCATTTCGATTCGGTGTACAGATCGACAGAGTTTGGAAATAAAAATTCCATGTAAAGAGTTTCACAGATTAACGTACCTCCATGATTGTACTCCTCTTCCTAACAGGCCTTGTTCCCAGAATAACTGCCGCAACATTATCACACCAACCTTCACGACGAGAACGACGTTGATCGTCTTTGATTTGAGTTAATACATCAGCATCCTAAAGACAGATATGCCATCATTAAAGGGTTTGAAATATTTTAGTGTTGGAGAGGGAGGAACGCAGTAAGACAAATGCATCCATTCATTCGTTTTGCCATTCATTCATTCCTTCCTTCGTTTATTCATTAGTTTAGTCAGTGAGTGAGTGCGTCAGTGAGTCAGTGAGTCAGTGAGTGAGTCAGTGAGTCAGTCAGTGAGTGAGTCAGTGAGTGAGTCAGTGAGTCAGTGAGTCAGTCAGTCGGTGAGTCAGTCAGTCAGTCAGTCAGTCAGTCAGTCAGTGAGTGAGTGAGTGAGTCAGTCAGTCAGTCGGTGAGTGAGTGAGTGAGTGAGTGAGTGAGTGAGTGAGTGAGTGAGTGAGTGAGTGAGTCAGTCAGTCGCTCCCAGGAATAGCAAGATCTACATTGATCTCACATTCACCCCACCTTTAGTAACATTCGTTCAAATCAATAATTTATTCTCGCCACACAACACCATACCCCACCCCCTTCCTCTCCCCACAAAAACCCCAATTCCTTTTCTTCGATTAACTTGGGCATATTACCTTATCACTAAGAACACTATTCATAGCCGTATTTTCAGTCTGTTGCTTCTCCTGAAGATCTGCCAACAAACCCACAGCAACTTCATCATTGAGTTTATCTTCGGATACCCCTTTCTCAATCAACAACTGCTTGCAACTCTCGACTCGTAGCAACAGTGCATTGTGAAGTAGCTTGTTCTGGCGAGAACGAGCCTCGACAATACGAGCTGCGTATGTCTGCCTTTCCTCCTGTAAAGTATAAAAGGTTTATAAAATGACTGTTATATGACTGAGAAAGTCATGCGTGCTTTGTAGCGACCGTGATGTTTTCTAGAATTTTGATTGGGGGATTTTTTCTCGCGTAATGTGATTGGTCTGGCAGTGCCGTGACATTGGGGTGACCGTGACCACGCCAAGTTCCGTGTATTTCATTGGATGGAGAGTAAATTCTCGTTCAATGCGATTGGGCTGACGTATGCCTTGCGGTGTCACAACCGTGTTCGTACCGTATGCTTTTCACAGGCATACGTAAACTGCACAAAGAGAGCCTATAGTACGTGCGCACACTTTATATGTCCACATTCGTATCTAAAATAACGGCTATTCAGAAAATAAGTTTAAAAAAAAACTAGACTAAACTTAAGAGAAAACTAAATTGAAAAGGAAAACCGAAAGCGCTTTAAAACATCCGCCGAGATGATAGAAGACACTGCGATGACTTATAGCCAAAGGAGCAAGAAACGAGTCACCGTTCGTCGTGTTTCAGTTGTCCATTAACATAATTGATTCAATATGGCAGAGGAACCACAATGAAGGAGACGACTACTCAAACCTCTTGTTGCTGTTGTTCTGGTACTGCTTTCAGTGCATCCCTCATGCTGTCCATTCGCCAGTTCTGCCTGTCCTTGCCAATCTGCTGGATCTTGGCCTGTCTCTCCTCACTTGCTAGGTACCTTGCTGCGGCGACACCTTCTGTGTCTTCTTCTACACTTTGCAATAGGTCGTTTAGGATCTAGGAAAAAACACGAAACATGAGACTACAGTATACGTACATGCCTGTCTTAGTATAGACATTTATGGCTCCCTATTTCAGATCAATGTATGTGATCATTCCAAGCTGTCGTTGTTGTCGCTGTACACTGCTATATTGCTGCTACTGCTACTGCTACTGCTACTGCTGCTGCTAGTGCTAGTGCTAGTGCTAGTGCTAGTGCTAGTGCTAGTGCTAGTGCTACTGCTACTCCTGCTCCTAATGCATTTACCACTAACAGGTTTTGCAACCCAATTGATAAGGCAACTGATAGATCGAATTAGAATCTACTCCTACTACTGCTGTTGCTGCTGTGTTCATAATTGATGAAGCTGCTATTTCGGAATGAGATTTTTCGCAAATACATGCACTAGAATTTGTTTTCAATTATATTGATTTCAGCCAAATTTTAATAATATTAGTCTAACCTGTTGTTCAGATTTATGCTTCTGTTCTAACTCATTCAATATAGCCTCTTGAATCCCTGCAATCCCTCCTTGGTGAATATCAATGGCTTGCAGTTTATCTGATTCTAAATCTGCCTTTATCTCTTGTATCACAGCTTCCACACTTTCGTTTTTCTCGTCTTCTTCGCTCGCAGGTTTATTCTTAGCGGCCCGACGTGCTTTGAGTGCGGCAATACGTTCACGAGCAAGCTGTTCCTGCCGTGAACGATTCTCTTTATAGCTGCAAAGGTAAGGACAAGACCGGTTGTTATATTAGTATAGGAAATCGCACGATCTTCTCGTACAATTTGGAAATTAATAGACACGAGTAATAGGCGAATGCAATTAAAGAACTTTCAAAACATTATGAGTGTCTATTAATTCCAAATTGTACGAGAAGATCGTGCGATTTTTTGTTTATAGTTCACTCAACAAAATTTCAGTAAAAAATGCGAAGCGACGCCGTTCATCTTTGTCTATTTGGCGGCCGATTTTCAGTCCATCGCGCAACTGAAATGCATAAAAAACATTAGTTCTTACGGCTTTAATATTTTATTTATATGTTTTTTAAGTACAAAATGATAGAAAATATTTATTTTGACATTGTTTTGGTCGTGTTGCCATAGCGACTTAATTTGGTACTCCTACGGAGTACAATTAACGCTATAATTGTACTCCTCTCGACCAATCAGAGTCGAGTAATTTTGTTGAGTGTACTATAAAAGCAAATAAAAAACATTTTCGATATTTCCAATGTGGAAACGTAAGGAAAAGCATCGTGTATTGACCATTTTAGTTTTGGGCTTAATGTATTTCAGACAATGCGTCATTTTCTTGTGAATAAGATTCTTTGTTTGAGTTGTATGCAATCACGAATTTAGAGTGAAAACTTGAGCCAATCAGGGAAGAGCATAGTGACCTCGGCCAATCACATCCTAAACCAAATTGGCGTAAAGTTTTCCAAATTCAAACTACGTGTCATTCTCTTGAAAATAATATTCTTTGTTTGAGTTGTCTTCTTATGCGCGAACCGTTAAACAAAGAAATAATACTCTAGGGAATGAGATGTGGTCTGAAATGGGGAAACCTTTACAACCAAGTTAAAGAGGTTTGTTAGTCTACACGTATGTCCTGTCAAGGAAACCCTTCACCCACCTCGAATCTAATGCCTCTTTCTGTTTCTTCGCCATGCTCAACAACAGCACAGCAGTATCAACGTTATCTTCTAGCTTCAGTTTCTTCTGTTCACGTCGAAGCTTCGCAAGCTCAAGTTGTCTCGTCCTCTCGTTACGGAAACGTTCGTCTTGTCCACGTAACGCTGCAAGGAGCGCTTCTTTCTCCTCTTCATAACGAGACTGGAACAATGGAAAGGACTTTTAGAAACGATGTTCTTAGGGTAAAAGTATAAGCATTTGGGTCTCATGTCATCGATTTTTTTGCTTAACCAACATCAGTCAATCATCATCATCATCATCATCATCCTTAATCATCCCCATCCCCATCCCAAAGTATAAGCATTAGAGTCTCATGTCAGCGGTTTTTTGTTTAATCAACACCAATCATTATCATCATCATCATCATCGTCGTCATCACAATCCCCCTTTCCATCCCAATTCCCATCACCATCATCACCATCATCACCATCATCACCATCCTCAACATCATCAACATCATCACTATAATCACCACCATTTCCACTTTAGCTTCTACATGTTCCATTTTCTTAACCTGACAATGATTATGCAATTTAGTGTATCTTATATAATGACAATGACTCAGCTTCTTTTTGTAAACGAGAGGACATAAAGGGCACCCTCCGTAGCTAACCTGCAAGTCGTGTGCCAAGTTAGCAGTAGTAGCTTCATCACTCTCGACTAACGCCTGATCAGTGATGTTCTCTAGTACAGTACTATCCACAGCTTCTAAGCCCTGCTCTTCAATCAGTTCGAGATTTGCTAGTTCAGCTTCGTTTACTTCTTTACCAGCCTCTTTCATCTTTTTGAGCTTTTGGAGCCTTTCTTTTAGAATGTCTTGTTGGCGGGATTTGGATTGTCCCATCAGCGCGCGAAGACTTGCTTCGTTTTGGAGTCCTTCGCCAAATAACCTGATTTTAAAGTAAAGATTCTTAATCAAGAAAAAAAAGGGTACCATTAAAAAAAGTTACCATTATTATTTTTTTAATATTTTTTCTCACAATATCGCTTCTAAGGACATCAGCCAATCCCTGATAGTGTGTGAACTAGATATGTCAAATGTATTATATGCTATAGGTTTTTCTGCATATCTAGATGTACTTTTATTCACTTGCTAAATCGAATGACGCAACGCAAATATAATACAATTATGTCAAGTCTATTCAAAGTCACAAAAAAAATTTAGAGACGTCCTTGCCCCTATGTCACAAGCAGAGTTGAATATTAATTCTCAGTTTGCGAAATATATAATACTTGAAAACGATTATTGACATGGGTCTAAAAAAAAAAAAATCCGAGAGATTTTGCATCTTTTTTTTTTTTTTGCACTTGATCGTAGATGTTAAAAGAGGCGTTTGCCATTGCACTTCGGGCTTACCTGCTTGCTTCGTCAAATTTCCCTTCCTCTCTTAACTTTTTCTCCTGTAATTTCAACCTCACGAGTTTCGCTTGTCTTTCTCTCTCCGACAAAGCAGCCCATTCTGCTTTACCCATTTGCTTCATCAAAGCGTCTGCCAACAGTTTGTCCTTTAGCGCATCATATTTCTCTTCCAAGGCCTCGACTAATTCCTCTTCAGTTGGCGCCTGCGCAGTAGAAGTGTTGAGTAATGACCTCTTGACCCCAAGTAATGCTGCTGCGATGTTGTCGTACCATTTTTGCTGCCTGGCAATGAGCTGGACTTGTTGGATCTGTTGGAGGGTTAATGGTGTCTGTGGAAAAAAGCAAAAGAAATAAAAAAATGCATTTGAAATTATAAAAAACTGTCTAAATAACGCGAATTGAAGAACAGCTGAATTGCGAATGCATTATTTGAATTTAACATAAATGGATAAAATGCGATGGATAACAATGTGTCATTGAATAGATAAGATTTTTTACTATTCTGAGTAACGGAAATAAAACAAGAAGGAAATCTAACAAAGATATTCCACAATTCCTTGCGATGTTTAAATTACAATTACTCCTTCGTTCCAACAAAATCAAGAATATGCGTGAATATCCCACCCACCTTCAAGCATGACGTACACCTGGATTTACCGCTGTGCACTCTAGTGGACAGCAGCTATTTTTAGCTACTCCATATCTCATTGTATATTCATGTGTAGTGTAGGTACTGAGAATATAGTACTATGTTCTATTAGCTTTCTGTCCTACGAAGACGCTGTTAGTGTCGTCAAGCAATGTTTCAACGTTCTCTAGGAGAAGGCGTTGCGTGACGACTTCAAGTGTGGCTACGCATGCGTATGACGCTAATATTGGCGGAAAATGGTATTTGAAGTACTAAGAGTGGATTTCAGGACTCACGGACGATAGTAATAGTACATTTACCTTCGATGCCAAATCCTGTAAGAGGAATTCTTGTTCCTGATCTTGTTGCTGCTGAAGATCTGCTAACAATGCCACCGCAACTTCTTCTTCAGTAGTTTCCCCAGTTTCTCCTTCCTGCTTCTTTTCAGCCAGCTTAATCTCGATCTGGAGTCCTGTGGCCTCTCTTAGATTAGCTTCTTCTTCATCAGCAGTCTCTGCCATCTCATCAGTACTAGAATCGCGCCACTGTTTGCGCAGTTGCTATAGAATTAGAGAATGGTTTTACGTGAGACACACACTTTACCCCTTTACTCCAGTTTTGAGTTCTCTGTTGTTCAGGGTTTGCCTCGATTTGTGCAGAATATCCACGTGTTCCAGTGAAGGTCCGTGAAATTTCAAAATGTTTGTATTGTTGAAGTTGTGCATTCTTTACCTTACCGTTAGTATTTGTGAATATTTAGACACTGATACGAGACTAACCCTGAGTAAATGAGTCTGTAATCAAGGAACACAGCGGTAATTTAGAACAAGAAAATTGTTTATTGCTATTTTCAATCAGCTGATCAAAGTCTTTCAAAGTCTTTTTTTAAATAGGTATAACCTAGAGTAGCGCACATTATATCACGTTACCTTGAGTTCAAACAGTCGATCCCTCATTTGTTCAAGGCTCAAATTCTTGGTCGCTTTGCGCATGGCACTGTCCTTTTCCTCGTTGAGCATAATCTCAAACGCTTCTCGTTCACAGGCGTGTTTTAATTCCATTTCTTTCACTGCAGCATCCTAGTATCAGACAAAACACACAAAAAATTGTCTTACATTTTACTTACTATATTGTTTCTGATTGGCTGAGAACCTTCAGCCAATCCCTGATATTACGTGACCTCGACATTATAAATGTATTAACTGTAGGTATTTCTGCAGATAATACATTTGTTATGTCAAGTTCATTACGTAACGGCGGAGTTTGAAATACATTTGCTATGGACCAAATCCACTTAGGCGTAGTGTTCTACCATTTCAGACCACGTGTCATTTCCACAAGATTCTTTCTTTCAGTGGTATCCATTATTCATGTTTCTTCTCGTGCGCAACCGTTAAACAAAGAAATGATACTCTAGCGAAGGACACTCGGTCTAAAATGGGAAAACATTACGACCAAGCTAAAAGGGCTCCAATTCTCATGAGATTGGAATTCTTTTGTTTTGTCCCCCAGATGGAGCTGCTTTGACGTCACATGCAAGAGGTCTATTGTGTATGTATATCTAGCTAACCAAACATAACAATCACGAGTTATTCAATGAATTGTCGTTCTGAACTTTTCACTCAAGTTACCTGAAGAACAGCAACGTTGTTTGGGTCTGTCACTTCCACTGCATTCTCCATCTTCTCAGCATTCTTTAGTTTTTCTTTCTCCTTCTCGACGTCAGATTTGCTTCGATTTCGACGCGCTTCCAGCCTCTCACGGGCCAACATTCGCTGGCGTTCCTGATCGCGTTTCCTCCTGATTTGTTCAACATAAATTGTGTAAATAAATGAAAATACAAATAAAAGATAAACTTACATTTAAAAAATAACCAAGAGATCAGTAGTTGAACGTCATAAATTCAAATTTGATCTCGTGTCATGAGGATCGTTATAAATTCAAATTTGATCTCGGCTGCTTTATCAATTGGGTTGCAAAACTTGTTAGGCATTACGCCGTCCACCAGGAGTGGTAATGCATGAGACATTAGAAAAACTGCGCAAGCGCGCTGTTACTTTAAAAATACGCCAATCACATTGAAAGACCCGAGATCTCAGAGGTGAGAGGCGAGTGCACTACCACTACACCACCCTGCACTACACCACCCTTGCTATATTTGCTTGACATTCCTGCGCGTTTTTATTTGACCCAACATTAATACATATTAACAGCAAATATTTTAACTGACTTACACTTCTTCTAGATTTGCTTGCATAGTCTGTGCCAGGCCAAATACCATGGCTGCTCTATCAAACGTATCTTCTTGTCTAGCGCGCCGTTCATCTCGCCTGAGTCTTGCCAACTCAGCTTGACGCTCTCGTTCGCTCAGGAACCTTTGATCTGCACCACGAAGCCCAGCCAGTAAAGCTTCCTTCTCTTCTTCTAAGCGTTTCTGATAGACAAAACGAGGCAGGAAGCTTAGCACTCCAATTTACCGTTACTACATAAATTACTGATATCAGAGTTACTGATTTCAAACAATCGTTTTAAGTCGTGGCACTTGGGTCAGTTTCTATATATTTAACTTATTGGTCTCCCAAATGCATCGACCTGAAACAATTGTTTGAAGCCAATAGAGTGTACTCTGATATATACTACTTACATTGGAATAGGACTTGCACACTCATTCAAAATTTGACGCTTGGTCGTAAAATTTTCCCATTTCAGACCACGTGTCATACCCTTAATATCATTTCTTAAAGGTTTCATATGAGAAGACGCATGAATATGGATACAACTCAAACAAAGAATCTTATTCTTTAGAGAACGACATGTGGTCTGAAATGGGAAAATATTACACCCAAGCTAAAAGGGTTATTCATTTGAAGGTATATAATTTCCTTGCTTAACATTTGCACATGAGAAGGATATGAATTGAATATATGGATATGGATACGAAGAATCATATTATCAAGAGAATGGCATGTGGTCTGAAATGGGAAAACATTACACCAAAGCTAAAGAGGTCTATACCCCAAAACCACTAAACAAAGAAATGATACTCTAGAGAATGACACGTGGTCTGAAATGAGAAAACATTATGCCCAAGGTAAAGAGGTCTATACCCCAAAACCATTAAACAATGAAATGATACTCTAGAGAATGACACGTGGGCTGGAATGAGAAAACATTGCGCCCAAGGTAAAGAGGTCTATTCTGTGCCCTACACAACTTACCTCAAGATCCAACAACGCGTTACCAGTTGACGCCTTCTTCAATTCTTCCTCGATCTGTTTGTCTTCTTCTGCTTCTAACTGACTCACTTCTTCCTCAGTCATTCCAGTCTGCAGTCTCTCTCGTCGTTTCTCTAGCCTTTCTTGTAATCTCTTCGCATAGTCTTCTTTCTTTTCGCCCATTAATGCTGCTAAACTTGCTTCGTTTGCCAATGCGTCTCCAAAGACTTTTTGGAGCTCGTCTATTTTACCTGTTTTTAATAAATTGAATATTTTTACGCTGACAGTAAAAAGATTCTCTGATGATGAAACAAAGAAGCAGAGTTCTTTATAGGGGCATTTGATGAAAATCGATGAAAATTGGAAATTACTTGAAACTTGGGTAAACCTATGTATATGGTCCCAATAGTAGCCAAGCAACATATTTCTTGACAGTCAAAAGTGGGGTATAATCGTTGTCAGTTTTATTCAGCAACTATATTGTGAGTAAATGACGTCATTTACTCAACCCTATTGTTCTTTTTGCTTTTAAACCAAAATTTCTCAACAGTAAGTGGCTTCCAGGCTAAAATGTTCACTAATCTGGTTTTCATAATCATAATTGAGTCATATTATCCTAAAATACTTCTATACAATAAAATACTTGAATTATTCGAACTTTCAAAAATTGGGGCGTTTTCATCCAAGTGCTCCTTGGTCTCTCCCTTGATTACAGGGTTTTCGTTTCCGGAATTTCCGGAGTTTTTATCCCTTTTCAAAACCTAACACGCTTAATCCCAATAAGATCTGTGTATTACCCGTGCCCTGACTTAGATCAGCCGAGAGGTTGTTTCAGGGTTCGATCTGTGTATTAGCCGTACCCTGACTTAGATCAACCCAGAGGATGTATTAGGGTTCGATAAAGTTTTAAAGTCATACCAACCTTCTTTCTTGAGTCTTTTGGCCTCCAGTTTTAGCTGTACCAGCTTCGCCATGCGATCTCTCTCACTCATGGACTTCCATTCGGCTTCACCGAATTGTTTGATCAGTGCATCAGCTATCAGTTTATCTCTGAGCGCATCGTACTTGTCCTCTAATGCCTGGACTAGTTCGTCGTCTTTGGCATCGCCTACAGCCTCTCCTCGCGTTACCGTGGTGATGACATTCTTTAGTGATTGAGTTTGATGTGATTGGATGTGCTCTTGTTGTAGTTCAATCAGTTCGTTTTTGTCCTTTGAATCATGAATGGATAAGCAAGTTAATTTAGTCATTCATAATGGTATTGTGGATATACACCTATTTCAAAAAACGTTAGTCAGTCGGCGATGTGATATCTGAAATCTAAGATCGAGTAGCACCCAATTGTAATATATTCACAGCCGAACAACGAGCGTAGTTTCCTTTTCGATTGGAATATAAAGCATAACCTTTAAAATAGAAATATGATTTCTTTGTATATATATATATTTTTTGTCAGAAAACATTGAAGCACAAACATTGTATTTAGTCTCAGATCGCCCATCTCAGATCTCCGACCGACAAAGTTGTTTGAAGTAGGTGTATAAGCCGTGCAACAGATAAACAGACAGACAGACAGACAAACAGGCAGACAAACAGGCAGGTAAGCAGGCAGGTTAGCAGTCAGGCACACAAGCAATAAGACAAACAAAACGACAAAAAGAGATGCTTATAGACAGACAGACAGACACAGACAGTCAGTCAGTCAGTTAGACCGACAGACGGACAAACAGGAAGGTAAGCAGACAAGCAAACAGAAAGACAAAAAGAAAGGCTTAGATACAGACAAACACAGGTAGACACACAGTCTCACACAAACCAAAATCATCTTCTCACCTTTTCTTGCATAGCTTCAATCACAATTTCGCTCTCCTTATCCTGTTCCTGTTGTAGATCAGCCAAGACAGAAACGATTACATCATCCCTCGGGACGGGTCCTTCTTCCTCGCGGGATTTCTGTAGGTGATTTCTTCGGTTGACAAACTTAACGGCCGCCGCTTCAAGTAGAATACTTTGCCTTTGTTCTTGGTCAGCTATTACAAAAGAAAATGTCAAAATTATGGTAAATTACAAGGATCATCACAAGATACGTCACATTATAACATGCAAATAAGGAAGAGGGCACATTTGTGACCAGCTGTAAGTTGATTAAGTTATGCGCACGCACATGTCGGGGTCAATTTTTGCCTGAGGACGATTTGGTGTTTTACACATCATCAGAAGGATATAGATTCTTTAATAAGACAGGGGTGGATCCATGGGAGGGGTGCAGGGGGTGCGCACCCCTTCCTGGTTCCACTTTGTACCCCTACTTCGAAGATAACCAATACTGTTTTTTCCCTTTGATTCTAAGGGTGCACCCCTCCCTGGAATAACTTTGTGCGCAGCACCCCTCCCTGAACAAAATCCTGGATCCGCCCCTATAAGATATTCATGGGAAGCGGGAATACTATAAAGTCCATGCGTCTACTTTGCTTATACCTGGGTCCACGGATGACAGTTTATCTTTGAGTTCTCGTAATCTCTCCTCGCATTGTTCTTGGGTCCAGTTGTCCAAGGTAGAAATCAAATCTTGCTGATCTTCTTGAAGTAGATCCGCCAATACCTTGCAAAAGGAAAGCAAACACAAATGAACATTGATAACATAGACGTTCAAAAAAAAAAAAAAAAAAAAAAAAAAAAGAAATGCGATGCACTTCCGAGGAATGGAAACTAGCCCCGACATTACTTAACAATTGTTCGCCGAAGGCGAAGTGAATATCGGGGAATACGAACGAAGTTGAGGTTATTATTCCCGATACTCACTGAGCCTAAGGTGAATAATTGTTTTAGTATAAATACACAGGTGATTCTTTCAAAATGAGGGGGAAAAAGAAGATAAAAGACATTTTTTCCCGGTAACAGCAACAAAGCAACCGATCGCCATTTTGGATTATCGCTGGAGGTGATTATCGGGGAGTGTGATAATCTGAGTTTCTCGACCAATCAGCGCGCGAGATTTTCAATAATCACCTGTGTATTTACTAAAATGCTGTATACTCTTAGATTATTCCAATGAGAGTTGCTTCTTTTGTAAATATAAATTTATCCCAAAGCATTGAAAATACTGCCAATCAGAATGAAGGAAATCCGTTATATATTCAGCAGTTCACTATTTCTTCCCATCAGTCATTGCGCCCTGTGTTTTTAATTGTTTGAGATAAAATATGTATTCAACTCTTTTTTTATTACGCCATGGAATATCCCACTTGGACATGTATCTTCTTATTAACACACTTGCCTGAAGGCTCATGGGCATACTAGAAAATACAATAGGCCCTTTGCAGCTCAGTAATCACGTGCTGATTAATTCACTGACAGCAAATGAATGAACATCTTGATTTCCATGGGTGAAATATACTGGTGAGCAAACAAACTTTCTACAACCTGTTTTGAGAGATCGTAATAAAACTGCATTTCGTAACACACTGATTACACATCGTTTCATTCAGTTCTTGACAAGTAGCTAAAAAGAGCACCAATCTAATATTGAAAACATAAATTTTGCCCTCCAGTACAGACACGTGACCGTTAACTGCAAAGGGCCTATTGGCTCATAAGATATTCCATGGTATGCCCTTAACAACATTGTATACAAACCTCTCTCTCATGCTTGTATTTGTTTTCTAGTATTTTCAGCAGATTTTCCTGCATGGCAGTGACGCCACCCTCGGTAATCAGCTTATCTTCAGTAAGTGGTTCTTTAGATTTACGTCCACGCCGCTGAGCAAGACGTTCGCGGGCTAACTGTTCCTGGCGTAATCGATCTTGTTTTAGCCTTAAAATCAATAAAGAAAAAAAAATGAATACATAGCTTTGGGTAGATGAATCGGATAAAACGTTAATATTCAGCAAGCCAGACTTGATTAACATTTGGTAAACGACGTTAACATCGGTGAAAACGCAAATATTTTGTTCTGGAGAGGACAAAAAGAATCGAGCACTTTTAAATACTGAATTTTTAGGAAAGAATAAAGTCATAATCAAAAACTTTATAAAAGTCTGGAAGTTGTTCAAGTAGAGTCTGATCATGACGGGAGATTCATTTAGTATATGTAGCCTATGATATGACTGTGGGGGCAAAGCGCGTCCATAATTGTAGGTTAGTAATACGAAAAATGAGATTTATTTTATTTAATTCAAGAAAATAGAGCAGTTTTGGTATGACAGTGTAAAGCTCGGTGTCGTTTATGTGCCTTGCCACGACCGTGACGTTTCCTAGAATTTGGCCGATTGGCTAATTTCTAGCGCAATGTGATTGGTCTGGCAGTAACGTGACCGTGTCCGCGCCGTGTTCATGACGTGTTTCGGGTATCTGATTTGATGGAGAGTAAATCATTGTGCGATGTGATTGGTCTGACGTATGCCTCGCGGCGGTGTCGCGACCACGTTCGTGCCGCGAGCGTTACATATTCAAACGAAAACTGCTCTATTAAGAAAAGCAAGACACGTGGACCAATCACCTATCAGCAGCAGCAGCTTGGTTTCTTTCCGCTAGTCCCAGGACCAACGCAGCAGAATCGAACTTGTCTTCCTGCTTCGCTTTTAGTTGTTCTCTTCTTAACCTTGCTAATTCTGCTTGTCTTTGACGTTCACTCAAGAACCTTTCGTTGTCTCCTCTCAGTCTTGCCATCAAAGCATCTTTTTCTTCGTCGAACCTAGAGAATCAGAAACTTTCACATTGCTTCTTACATACAAGAGGCGAAAGAAGTTTGTACCGAAGCTACACCACAATGCACCATAATCGCTATCTCAGAAAAAGGACTATGCAAAACGATTAAACAAAGAAATGATACTCTAGGGAATGTCACGTGGTCTGTAATGGGAAAATAATACTCCCAAGGTAAAGAGGTTTCCATAATCTATGATCTTAATATTTGGTATTTACCTTTTATCTAGAGCATCAAGTACATTGATGACATTAGTAGGGCCTTCCTCTCCCTCGTCTTCGTCTTCGTCCTCGCTGTCATCTGGAGGAAGACCTTGTGCAAGACGCTCCCGTCTGCGAGCCAGTCGTTCTTTTAACTTTTCCTCGTGCCTATGTGAAATAAAATGTAACTCTATAAAACCTCTATTAAATAATTATCCTATTCTTATCAACCATAGAACAGGTTCAGGTAATGTGAAAAGTTATCATACAATTTCTTTTTATAACGTCAACCAATTCAGTATGAATATTGGTTTTCAGTTTTGGCCCACTGTCACTCACAAACACTACCATTTATTATTCTATGTGTACGACTCTAAACTCACATATCAGTGATTTTTACGGTGAGAGGAATATCGAAGAACCCGGAGAAAAAACCCTCATTGCAAGGGAGGAAACAACACGTCAACGAACTCTGTGTTTCGCCAAGCATCGGAAAAAGCCACCCCAAGTTTGAATTATACGGCGTTGAGAAGCAGTACTGTATCAGTGTCATGTCACCCAATTACAAAAACGATCGATGCCCTGAAACAACATCTGGGCTGATCTAAGTCAGGGCATGGCTAACTCACAGGTCAAACCCTGAAACAACCTCTGGGCTGATCAAAGCCAGTGCACGGCTATCTCACAGGTCAAACCCTGAAACAACCTCTGGAAAGATCAAAGTCAGTGCACGGCTAACTCACAGGTCTAACTGGGATTTAGCGCGTTAGGTTTTGCGGCGGAGGGATGAAAACCGGAGAACCCGAAGAGAAAAACATCGAAACAAGAGAGAGAACAAAAAACCCACATGCGATATCGAGTCTGGGAATCTAACCTGAGGCCATAGAGCCGAGAGGAGAGTGTACTATCACTACGGACCTTGATTTTTACCATTGATTTTAAATATGAGGGATAAACCGTGAGAGACGGCATGTTTACCTTGCTTTGTTATCTCCCAATAACTTTCTAAGATTGGCATCCATAGCAAATCCTTCACCCAGTAAACGAGCAAGTTCGTCCATTTTCCCCTCCTGGCGTAGTCTTCGTTCCTCGAGCTTGAGCTTCATTAATCGCTGTTGTCGCTCTCTCTCGGAAAGTCTCGCCCATTCAGAGTCTCCTACATGGGGAAAAAGAAAATGAACACTGTTCAGATATGTGCTTTTTTTATTTATATGGGATTGGGAAATTAAGAATAAAATAAAGACAACTGAGGAAGGAGAGAGAGAATTATAGACAAACAATAAATCAAAAGAAGGAACAAAAAAAAAAAAGAAAAGAAAAGAAAAGAAAAGAAAAATTAAAAAAAAGAAAAGAAAAAAAAAAGACCGAACGAACGAATGGATGCGGAAAAAATAACGAATGGATGGATGGATGGAAGGACGGATAGGTAGATGGACAAGGAACGGAGGGGAAAAAAGGAGGAAAGGAAAGGAAAGGAAAGGAAAGGAAAGGGAAGGGAAGGGAAGGGAAGGGCAGAGAGATGTCCTCAGTTTATATGTCTATATTTAATGTCTCGTTGTCAGAGTCTTAAGTAACTTCAAAGCTACATAACTCATAGGCAAGCCTTAATCTTGAATGCATTGGATTTAAACAAAAAATCTGACAGCATAAATGGAATGAAAAAGGTCGGTGAACTAATAATGACTAATCCCTCACCAAGTTGTTTCTTTAAGGCTTCCAGTAACAGTTTATCCTTCAGAGCATCATATTTATTATCCAAGGCCTTTAGAATCTCGTCATCAGTACCTAGGCCTTCATACCGCAGAAGAGTCGTAGCTACATTTTCGGCTACTTCGTCTTTGCGCGCTTGAATCTGTGCCTGACGCATTTCTGCCAACTGTGGCTGAGTCTGAAAGAGTCATCAACATACTATAGTCAACGTAATATCTAGTAGAATAACGGTCAACATCGGTTGTCTTTCCATGTTCTCAGAGCCAGATGGACAAACACTTACCACCTACTATATCAAAGAGGCAGGCAAGGAGGCAAGGAGGCAAGCAGGCAAGCAGGCCAGCAGGCAAGGAGGCAAGGAGGCAAGGAGGCAAGGAGGCAAGGAGGCAAGGAGGCAAGCAGGCAAGGAGGCAAGCAGGCAAGCAGGCAAGGAGGCAAGCAGGCAAGCAGGCAAGCAGGCAAGCAGGCAAGCAGGCAAGCAGGCAAGCAGGCAAGCAGGCAAGCAGGCAAGCAGGCAAGCAGGCAAGCAGGCAAGCAGGCAAGCAGGCAAGCAGGCAAGCAGGCAAGCAGGCAAGCAGGCAAGCAGGCAAGCAGGCAAGCAGGCAAGCAGGCAAGCAGGCAAGCAGGCAAGCAGGCAAGCAGGCAAGCAGGCAAGCAGGCAAGCAGGCAAGCAGGCAAGCAGGCAAGCAGGCAAGCAGGCAAATAATTTACTCGCCACTACTACTATCATCAGGTCGGCGCTTACCTTATCTTGCAGCTGGATCATGATATTTTCCACCTCTTTATCTTGTTCTTCCTGTAGATCTGCCACAAGTGAAGTATGTACGTCATCGTTGGTTACCTCTTGTTCTCGCTCACTCGACATCTTGTGTCGACGAATTTCAACGCGGTAAGCTGCAGCCATATCAAGAATGTCCTCGTGTAGCTCTTGATCAGCTGTTTAATGAATAAGACAAGAGAATTCCATTAGCCAGTCTAATAAAACTAATAGTAGTAGTAAACTAATAATATCATTGTAATTTCCCTTGGAGAGAACAATGAGGAAAAAATGTGGTTAAAAAACATAAAACTAGATCAGCATAAAAGACCTATCTAGGCAGACGTAGTTCATTCATTCTCTCGCGAACAGATAAATTATAGTGATAAAAATCAATTACCAAACGGGGTTGTTCAGTCTCAATAGTTTCGCTGAGATATGTGAAGAGAATGATTCCTCAAACTGAGGTCGGATTTGGTACCAGGGCCTTTGACTCTCGCTTCCCTTATTATGACCTAGATTGGGGTCCGAAGATAATGGTTTTACTTTGGTCAAAAAAGTAAATGCGAAAAGGATTCTTGTAGTAGGGGTATCAAGACTTAATAAGACTTAATAATGAAAAATTGTCATTGATAAAACAATGCACGAATGAATTTGCATTTAGAACAGTTTTCGAATGACGGTGAGAAGCACGCGGCACAAACACGGACGTTACCGACGCCAAGGCATACTCGGCCAGCCCAATAACATGGAATGAAAATTTGCTCTCCATCCTATCGGATACCGGAACACGGGATGGACACGGTCGCGCCAAGATCAAGGCACTGCAATCACATTGCGCGAGAAAAATATCTCCCAATCAAAATTCTAGGAAACATCAATCACGGTCACGGCAAGGCGAGCACACGGCACCGAGTTTTTCACAGTCATACGAAAACTGCACTATTGGTAACTGAATAGCCTTAAACCTATATCAAAGATACCTTTGACTCCAAAGTCCAGTTCATCCCGTTTTTCTTTCAGTTCATGTATTTGTTTGTGCCTCTTTTCTTCTCCAGCTTCTCTGGCCTCTTGCCTCAAGTCTTCACTGCTTTCGTCTAGCAACAAACTCATCAACATCTCCTGCTCGGCACGGTGTTTCTTCTCGAGGGCTTTGAGAACGGCGTCATTCCAACCACTTATGTCATCTTTTTTAGAAAATATTAATAACTATTACCACGATATAGTAGTTGCATTACACCTTTTGCAACATTACAGCTATAAACACGTTTCATTTACCTCATCATACGGAATGATACAAATTAAAATGCTCTTTTTAAAAGTTTTAAATGTTTTTCTTTAAGAGTGATGACGGTGGTTGATGACTATAATGATGAGACATGATGATGATGATGATAATGATGATGAAGACGATAATAATGATGATGACGACGATAATGATGTTGGTAATGATGATAGATGATGATGGTCATGATAATAATAATGATGATACATGATGTTGATGATGGTGATACATGATGATGATACATGATGTTGATGATGGTGATACATGATGATGATAGATGATGATAATGATGATGATACATGATACATGATGTTGATGATGTTGATACATGATGGTGATACATGATGCATTATGGTGATGACGATGATACATGATGATGATAGATGATGATAGATGATAAAGATGATGCCAGAATTGCCAAGAAGATTTTTGGTCCCTACCTTTATCGGGTTCTGGTTCATCGGAATCATCTTCCACTTTACCCCTCTTTCCTTTCCTATTGGCCAACCTCTCCCTCGCCAGTTGTTCCTGTCTTTCTCTGTCACGCTTGAGCCTTAGTTAAGATATGAGTAAAGTTCAAACTATGAAAATTGTATTTGGAATATTAAAAGAATGCACGATTCTTCATTTGATCCATTTTGGGTGTGGTAAAGGGGTCTCTCTCCAGTTTTTTTCTTGTTTCTTTTCTTTCTTTCTTTCTTTCTTTTTTCTTTTTTTTTTTTTTCTTTTTTTTTTTTTTGTACACATATCTGTCCTAACTTTTTCGTAGTTGAACTGATTTGGAATTAACACGAGCGTTAATCTTAGATTGCAGTTTATGATGTACAATAAAAAGTAATGGAGAGACATCTAAAACATTACATAAGATTGACAATCACCAGGATTCTCCTAAGCGTGAGGGACAAATTCGAAAATTCGCCATTTTGTCCAACCTGTGTGAGCCCCTAACACGTCGAACCCCCCTACCAAAAAAAAAAAACGGTTTTGCTCGTCAATTTTACAAAAATAAAAGACAAATTTGAAAATTACCGTTTTACCGATTTAAAAAAGCCGGCACTTTGTTGCGCCACGAAAGGATGGGGGGGATGGGCTGGCACCCTTGACTTCCTGATCACTAAGTCAGAACCCCATACTAATCCGTTAAACACCGAATAATCAAATATAATCGAAATCATATTTTATTTACCTGTCTTCAAAGTTTAGTCTGTTTCTCTCCGCAAGACCAAGAACTAGAGCAGCCGAGCCAAATTTGGATTCCAGTTCTGTTTGTCTTTTCTCCCTCCTCAAGCGAGCAAGCTCAGCTTGCCGTCGTTTTTCAGCAAGGAATCGGTCTTGTTCTTCCTATTGGTAACGAAAGAATTTCAACACTGATTGAATATCACGAGTCAGTCAATAAAAGATTCCTTGATTCCCATCGCGGAAAGATTGAAAATAAACTTACACGAAATTTATTATCTATTACCAAATATTTACCATCGCCTGGACTTCCTGGAGTTTCCTGGAGTTTCGAATTTAAAACGAGCTATGGGATTGCATATTATATTTACCAACATTTCATAGCTGGAAACAGCCAATAGTCCCCTTCACAGTTCCCTGCGCCATCTTGAAAAGTAGCCGTGCCTTTGCATCGAAGCGAGACGAACGGTGAGCTTGCAATGATAGAAACATGTGGATAATTGTTCAAGGTGTTAAAAAAGAACTCCATCATTGCAAGCTCACCGTTCTTCTCGCTTCGATGCAAAGGCACGGCTACTTTTCAAGATGGCGCAGGGAACTGTGAAGGGGACTATTACTGATTAAGAGATTAGGATTTTAGAATTTTGATGAACTTTCATAAGCTCTGCTAGTGACTCTGACAAATGACAAAACACAAGCTTCCATACCCTGAGTCTGCGCAGTAGAGCATCCTTCTCCTCGTCAAACCTGTCCTGCAAGTCTTTCAGGATGTTACCGCTTGATTTAGATTCCTCTTCTTCAAGCATTCGAAGGGTTTCTTCGTCTTCTTCGTCAGGGTCTAGACCCTCTTCCATACGTCGTTGGCGACGAGCAAGTCTTTCCTTCAGGCGATCCAGGTATCGTTGTCTATTCTCGCCAAGTAACGACTGAAATACATACCAGGAAAAATCAGTTATTCATCAATTCAATTCAGCTGTAAAATAGCCTTAAAGAAGTCAGGGAAGCACGGGTGTTATGCGATGGTAAGCAAGGGCGGATCCAGGCAAAATGTTAGGGGGGGGTGAATTAAGTTTAGGGGGGAACTAATTGAGTTTCTTTCGTCAACACAACGGAAAACAATAAAAAAAGCATCTAATTCTTCAGTTTTGTTTTTTTTCTGCTGAAGCCCCTTTGACCCCCCCGCCCTTGGATCCGCCCTCGGTAATGCACCGCTTCACACCGTTGTCTTTGTGGTTTCAATCCCCAGACTCGCTATCGTGTATGAGTAGAGTTGTTCGTTGGTTCTCTCCTGTGCATCGAGGGTTTTTCTCCGGGTTCTCCGGTTTTCCTCCCTCCGCAAAAATCAACTCCTAAATTCCAATGCAGGTTTTGCACATCACGTGAAGGCAGCAATATTAGATGACAGAAACAAGACAATCTCAAATATATAATTAAAAAAAGGAGAAAATTCAATTCCCAAAGCAAAAGGATTTTATTGTTCTGTCATCTAACCACGTGATGGTGCAAAACCTCTATTTGATCTTGGTGTGAGAATTACAGACTTGTTAGCTTTAGGCTATTAGTATCTACACTCGTACTAAAACAAGAACGATTAAATAAAAAAAGGTTTGTCCTTTCCTTCGAGATTCGTAAATAGTATAAAACATTGCAGCCCAATGTCCGTACGTACGTACGTACCTGCAGTAACTCAGCATTCTTTAAGCCTTCTCCCAACAACGCTGCAGCCTCGTCAAACTTTCCTTGCTGCCTCAGTCTCTTTTCTTGTAACTTCAGCTTCAAAAGCCTGGCCTGTCTTTCCTGTTCAGACAGCCTTGCCCACTCGGCAGCGCCTAACTGCTTCTCTAGTGCTTCCAGAAGGAGCTTGTCGCGCAGAGCATCGTACTTGTCTTCGAGAGCTTTGAGGAGCTCGTCTTCTTGCCCTCGTCCTTCTTCTGTACCGAGTATTACAGCTGATAAATTGTCTAACCATTCTTCGTTGATTGCTTGTTCTTCTTCTGTGCGTATGCGACGAAGTTCTTGCAAATCCTGCAATAAATGAATGGATGGATGAATGAATAAAACACTCAAAACAAATTCACCAAATAGGAGATAATCAAATGATTGTGAACTGTATTGTAGTTCAAATTTAGAGTGCATTGCAATTCATCTCTAACTAGTCTGAAAGACGCATCTTATCTATATTAATTACAAAACCAACCTCCATTTATCGACCACCACTGTTTAGCAGCCACTTGACCTGAATAAACCGGTCGTGGTCGATTAATAAAGTTTCTGCTGTATAACATAGCTAATAACCAGGAGCTTAGCTCGGTCTCGGCCATATGAGCGGCAATGTACCATTTTCCCGCCAATAAAGACGCGTACGCGTTTCATCTTTAGAATTTCCCGCCAAATCCACAGGTTCAATACCCCCACCCCCACCCGCTCTCACAACTGATTTAGACTCTGCGTCTTTACCTTGTTTGGTAAGGTAGCCAACAGTCGGCTTTCCTTATCTTGATACTCCTGTAACTCAGACAAGATGGCGGAAGAAACTTTGATGTCATCCGGGATATTACCAGAGAGCTCCTTCATCTCGTTTTTCCTGTTTTCAAAAACAAGTCCAACTGCTTCCTGTAGAATAGCACGATGATGGTCCCGACTTGAGTACTTGTCGTCCGAGCTGCGATCTTTCCATGCCTGACGCTGCATTCTTAATACTAGAAGCTGATTGGTTCTTTCGTCTGCAAAAAATATACCAAATTAAAATGGGCATAAATTGGGCGTTTTCCCAGTAATGTGTGGATACTATACTTTAAGAGAAGTGGCAAAGCCGCAGTGGAGGGTCTCACGTTTGATTCCTGTACTTGGCATCACATGTGAGTAGAGTTTGTTTGGTTCCCCCTTGACTCGAGGGTATTTTATCTGGGTTCTGCCGGTTTTCCTCCCTCCGCGCTAAAATTCCATTTCATCTGTGGTTGTTCTAGTAGTATCGATTAAATTTAAAAAACCAGGACCACTCTTACGAAGTATTATGCTGTAGAATGAAATCAAGACGCAAGAAACCTCTTTACCTTAGCTTGGGAGTAATATTTTCCCATTTCAGACCACGTGTCATTCCCTAGAGTATCATTTCTTTGTTTAATGGTTGTGCATAGACCTTTTCAGAGATAGTGATTATGGTTGATTATGGCCTAGCTTCGGGACAAACTTCTTTTGTCCATCACGCCTTATTTAACAATTATTCGCCGAAGGCGAAGTGAACATCGGGGAATATTTATCGAGACACGAGTCTTCGAGCGGCGAGGTAAATATTCTACGATATTCACTGAGGCTGAGGCAAATAATTGTTTTAGTATAAATACACAGGTGATTCTTTCAACAACAAAAAAAAAAAAAAAAAAAAAAAAAAGGAAAAAAAGAAGATAAAAGACACATCTTTTCCCGGTAACAGCAACAAAGCGGCTGGCCGCCATTTTGGATTATCGCTGGAGGTGATTGTCGTGTGAGTTTCTCGACCAATCAGCGCGCGAGATTTTCTGTAATCACCTGTGCATTTTTACTAAATGGTGTTGTTTATACCGAAGCTAGACCTCAATGCATCCTGTTTATCGAACTCGGAAAAGGCCTATGAGAAGACACATGAATATGGATACAAGTCAAACGTAACAAAGAATCTTATTCTTAAGAGAATGACATGTGGTCTGAAATCAGGGAAACATTACGCCCAAGAGGTCTATAAGGAACAAGCAGCGTAGCCATAATATCTTTCGAGTATGACAACTTGTCCAAGAATGTGATTGGCTGAGGTCACTATGCTCTTCCCTGATTGGCTTAAGTTTTCACTCTAAATCGTGATTGGTCGATCAATATTATTTTCTAAGGGTGGTCGTACACAGACTCTCCAAAGAGTGTAAAGCTGTCTCACGTAAATACCTCAAAAACTATGGTAAATATTACTAACCTGGGGTTAATTTTTTGGCATAGCTTCGAGCCCGTGAGCTCTCTCTTCCTTGCAGCATGTAAACTAGTACTTCTCTCTCCAAAGCTTGTTTTCTTTCAAGGACCTTTACCACATCTTCTAGTAGATCTACAACCCCCACGTTCCCTTTGCTAAGCGTTTCTCCTGATAATACCTCTTTTTGCAGCTTGCGGCCTTTGCGTTGAACAAGTCGTTCATAGGCGAGCTTTTCTTGCCGAATACGATCTTGTCTGAATTGTAAAAATAAAAATAAAATTATCCCTAAGAAAAATAAAGAAGGCGTTTTTTTAAATAGTTCAGTATACCATTCTTACCCAGCCAAATTCTGATGAAGATCTTCAGCTAAACCAGTGCTACAAGCTGTAGCAAAAAACTGACTCTCTTGCTTCGCACGTAGTTGTTCCCTTAGCAACAGCGAATATTCAACCAGCCGCTCCTCTAAGACCATCGTATGACCATCAGCTCCTCGTAGACATCGACTCAAGTGATCTTTATCTTCAGCATAACGTCTTTCGAGTTGCATCAGCAAAAGATCCGTTGTGCTGCTTCCTTTTGTTGCCTCTTCACGAAGGGATTTTACTTCCTCTTCAATCTCAGTTTCTGATTTTCCTATAGCGCAAAATATATAGAGGAATTCATTCGTATGTGAACAGTGTAGTAGTATGGTTGCAGTAATTTTGTATGTGGTCTTCTCTTTTCGAAGATATAAACATTTGAAATATCAATATGCAAATGACATGACATAAATTCAACCACATACAAAAATACTGCAACCATACTACTACACTGGTCACATACAAGTGATTTTGAAAATACATTTTTTCCCTTGATATACACTTTAACAATGGACTGTGCTCTTTTGTGCTCTTTTGAAAAACTTTACTTACCCTTTTCTTTCATAAGTTCTCTTAGTTTTTGTTCTTCTCTTTGTAGCCTTTTTGCTCCAGCACGACTATTTCCCATCATGGCCATAAGATTGTTACTGAACACCTCTCCTGAACCAGGGAGAGTTTTGACTGAAGTACTATCAAGCTGGCCTTCTTTGCGCAACTTCTTGACTTTGACAACGAGTTGTGAGATTCTTTCGTTCTGTTCTTGTGTTGATAGTGCTGTCCACATCCCTTCGCCAACATGACGTTTGAGCATTTCAGTGAGAAGACTTTGACGAATGAACTCATACCTTCAAATCAAAAAACAGATATAGATTAATTAATACAACAATTTTTTTGCTTTGCACCAATAGTTAACTGGCATATTAGATATAATAACGACATGCAAAAGAGTCCCTCGGTTGTGCACAATGTTGCAAGCAATCGATGTTGCGAGCCATGTCACGTGATGCAATTTGTTGTATACAAAGTTTCTGAAGTAGAATACCATCCTACTTCAGCAACCTTGCCTGTAATATTGTGCTCAATGTTGCAGGCAATCGATGTTGTCAGCCATGTCACACGATGATAGTGTTGCACGCAATGTAGCTGAAGTAGAAAACGATCCTACTTCAGCAACCTTGCCTGTAATATTGTGCTCAATGTTGCAGGCAATCAATGTTGCGAGCCATGTCACACAACGCAAGTGTTGGACGCAATGTCTCTAGAGTAGAAAACGATCCTACTTCAGCAACATTGCCTGTAATATTGTGCTCAATGTCGACAATGGTGTCATTGACCTCTACTACCAGACTCTCTTGCACACTTTCTTTTGTTCAATTAATTAGCATCAATTGTCTTACTATTCGCATGAGGGAACACTGAATTTAAATAAGTAAAAAAAATTTGTAAAGCATAATAGTAGTAGGAGTCAAATGACACCATCTCGCAAACGTACTATTCTAAATTGTAGTTAATACATCTTTACCCTCTTCAAAATAATGGTTACTTATTTATTTATTTTGAATATTCATGTCAAATTTAAATGGTGCTAAATGAAATTTAGGCAAAGTTAAAGTCAAGGCATGCTGGCCAGCGGCCTTTGGTTAATGCGCAGGCATCTGCAGGGGCTTCATAGCACATAGCATGCTATGTTTGTTGATCAGCACGGATCAAAATGTTGTGCTCTATTGCCGTTTCTTATTCCTCCCACCCACCCACCATTGGTTGGTTTTATCAGGCAAGTATCATTCACAACTGACACAGACAGTGTGTCACTGGCGCCTGGAGATGCCGCAGCTTTTCAGGCTCCTCCCTCCAATTCATCCATGCTGATGAGTTTAATATACATAATTTTAATATAATATATAAATGTAATATACACAATTTTGTAACTTTAATAACATTCTTACTTTGTCCTGAGTGCTTGAATAAGTTCAGATGCAGTAACCCTCTGCCTTGCTTTCTTAGCTGCCTCTTCATCCCATTCTTCATCATCACGCAATAATGCTTCAACACCTTCGTGATCCAACCTTCTTGTTCGACGGCTTGCTGAGCGCTTGAGCTTGCTTGCTTTTTCTTGTCTTTCTCTTTCTTCTGCAGCAAGCCTAGCATCATCAGCCTAAAGAATGGATTTATATTAGAATGTAAAATGAATTTGTCAACAGACCCTTGGGCAAAATGTTTTCTTATTTTAGACCCTAGAGTATCATTTTCTTGTTTAACAGTTGCACATGGGATGACACATGATACTTAACTTGCCGATGAGATACATTCATCATTTGAGGGGGAGGGCTGAATTAGATAATGTAAAGTTGGTAAGGTAATATCCGTGATAGCTTACGATTTTCCATCACTTATTACTATTATGGGGCTTTGATCCTGACTAACTTAATTTAGTTTTTTTTAATCTTTGCACATTATTCCCTCAATCCTATAACACAGTCATAATAGACAACAAATGTTTCCAAAACAGATATACATACAATAAGGAATTACAAAACAAAAAAACCTGACAGAAATAGCTTTATTATTTCGAATATGCAAATTGGGAATTATTACAAATGATGTTCATATTAGCACAGAATTATTGAATTGTACAGACTTCAGCCAACTTTTAAACCCTGGTTTTAAAAAGACAAATTACAACCCAAATATACCACTATATATATAAAGCCTCTCACATTTACTAACAAAATTATCAATTTTACAGGAATTAAAGGGGGAAAATTAAGTTTAAGGACGGCTCACCTGCAGTTCTTCCAGTTCTTTGACAGTATTGTACCCTGTAGTACAATAACGTTTCTCCAATTCTTCTCTCTCCTGTTTATATTCATTCTCCTCACACGGTCCCCCTGAAGGAAGGTTGCAAAGGAATAACTTCACTTCATCAAACGATACATCATTTTCTGGTTGACTTCTTTGCTTGAGAAAAAAATTCCAGGTTTTCAGAGAGAAGTCGTCTTCATGAACTGCTTTGAACAAGAATAACGTCGATTCAATGGAAATCCTGTTATTTCCCTCAAAGTCTAGAGCTTTAAAATCCCAGTAGATCTTGTCTTCTAAAGTTCGACGCCTTTCAAGTTCTTTTAAAACTGCAAGGAAGTATTCTCTTGAACACCGTCCATCGTTGTTGTGCCCACACACAGTCATCAAAGCACCTTCAATTTGTCTTGGATCCAGAGCCGAAAAATAAATATCTTGGTAAAATTCTTGAAGCTGGGATGAATTTAAATACCCAGTTACTCCTGTATCGAGAACATCGAACATTAAATCCAAGTCAGGGATCCCCATTTTTACTGATGATTTCGGCAATAAAAAGTAATTTTCCTGAGGGATTGTCTTGGATACACAAACATGTGCCAGGCAAAGGAATAAGAATGCTTGCCAACTACACTTGAACGAAGCTCAAGTCCACTACATTATGAAATTTAGCTCTAAATACTCCATAAGAAAGATTTTCAATGGCTTTTCAGCGTCTATGAATTTTGATTTTCGTCGAAAATCTGATTTGAAGTTCAAAATGGCTGCAGGAGGAAGATTTCGAACTTCTGTTTATGTTCTGACGTCACATCCCCAGGTTACGATCAAATGATTTGCATAAACCACAGGAGTCCCATCACGAGTAAAACATTTATCCTTATCCCACGTGATTATGTTATTAATATAGATTAATGATAAAATGTATTTAATAAAAATAGTTACCTGAACAAATACTGATAACGATGATTTCAGTAACATTATCTGAATACTGATGTCCTTATTTCATCTTAAACTTTTTTACATTACAATTACAGGGTCTATTAGGAATCCTGCATTTTTATTGGTCCATACTCGGTCTATTAGCGATAATTGGCTATAGATAAACCAATAGTATCCATAGCTGATACAGTGGTCTCTTTCATCCCGTTTACCGATTCTTTTAATTAGTGAAACCCGGGTGTCGGGAACTAATGGGGCTGTTGAACTATGGATAGCTGTGACAGACATGCACTTTCAAGTTATGTATCTCATGGTTGGCCAAATTTCTTTCCCAGTTAATTGAGTCCTACACAAAACTTCAGGAAAATAAAGAAATCTTTCCTAATGTACGTTCAAGTTTGACCGGTTTGTAGAGTTTCACTTCTGGTAATACAGGATTTAACAAAAGATTCCCCGAAGAAGGAACTGGTGGTATTCAACAACACCCGTTGGTAAAAGACAAATGAAAATCGAAGCCAAGAAAAACCTGCATTTTTTAACAACTGAAAGACGTCTTGACGAACCAGAACATCACAAGGAGACACATTGCGTGGTTCGGGTGTCAATCAATTGACCGTTTAAAAAAATGTCCGATCAAGATATGTAAATCATATGACGTTTTTTGTCACTAAGGGACATTAGTTTTCTCAAGGCTCCCACTGAAGGTTAAAGATAAAATGACTGCCCAGGGATTAAGTCCACAAATGGAAATGGTTAAACGCTTTCAATCTCGACCAGCTTGGCAAAGCTTGTTGACTGTATTTATTGCTTCAGGTACGTAGTGTTTGCTGGTTGACTTAATGACGTTATAAGTAACAGACAACGTCAGTTCATTTCTCTTTTGTTTCCTTTTAATTTCACCTTAAAATTTTTGGCCGTGGAGTTATTAGCATTAGATATAATGTCAACTTCTTAGCTAGTGAGTGAATTCACTAAACCCGTGAAATAGATATTATAGACTTATATATACACATCGGTAGGCTCTAATTCCAGTGTTTTCTTTTGTGTCTATTCGACTATTTAGTACACATTGACTACAACATTTTTCTAATGAGTTAACTGATGCCTTCACTCTATAAGCTAAATGAAGAGGACTTCAGTCTAAAGAAATTTTACCAACAATAATAGTCATATTATCTATGATTTAAATTCGCTGTTAATGAGAAAAAGTCGCGGAAAACGTTAATGAGATTTAAAAGGAGAATATTTTGGGGGAAATGGGGAAAATTGGGGGAATGCTTTAGCTATTTTATTTAAAAGGCCTGATCAAAAGATCTATTCCTGGGATATAACATGATAAAGGATAACGTAACTGGCATGCCATGCATGGTGTTAGCCGAAATTTCAAGATGACAGGTCGTTTTTTACATAATCAATTCATCTACCAAATCCGGCTTTTCGTTTCATTTCACGGTTGCCAGTTCTTCTTCGCTATCTTCATCATCATCATGGCTTCACAATCACCATCTGATCACCACCGCCATCATATAGCCATTATTACCACCATTATCATCATCATCACCACTACCACCACCACCACCATCATCATCATCATCATCACCATCATCACTTCCACCACCATTATTATCGCCACCATCGCCATCATCATCATATCATCATATAATCATCATCATCACTTCAACCATCATCATCATCACCACCATCATGATCATTATATAATCATCATCACTACTACAAGCACTATCATCATCATTGAAAGCGTTTTCAACGCTATGAAATAGTCATGACTGCTATTGTATTTGTCTGACAGGAATGACGCTAGTGGTTCTGTTCAAGCTCTGGAGTATTCATGGACGAAGGACACTCGATATCCCAGAAACATCGGTACTTGTGCACGATCAGCGAGGATCAGGTATATCAACCGACATGTATACACCTGTATATACCTATTTCAGAAATCGTAGTCGCACGAAAAACCTCAAGCAACAAGCCAAGACTGCAGAGAACGCCGGTACTTTTAGCTGTAATTAGTTTATTCATGGTGCATTTTCATTTATTGACTTCACATATTGCTCCAAGCAAGGCTGCTTGAGATGATAATTAGTGTAGAGCTATAGCCACTTGCATGAACCATGAATAAATCAATTATAATTAAAAGTACGTTCTCTGGAGCCTTGGCTTGAGGCTCTTGGTGCGAGAACGATTTTCGAAATAGGTGTATACGTATGACTGACAGATCCAACCCTGAAACAAAAGCACCAAGAGCTTACGTTTACTTTGACCATGCATGTTTCTAGGTGTTTATCTCACATTAAAGCTCAAATGCTACTATTGTGATGAAGAAGACTATGGACCAGTATGGGCAAATCTAATGAAAGACAAGTCCTGCCAAGACGCCATCACGTCACAGTGCTACGTCAATCAAACTACTTCAGACAGGAAAACCACTCAAGTGCTACGACTTATGCGATCGTGTACACGCAAATGCACGTGTGCTGATGACGAGGGGTGGTGTAAACCACGTGCTTGTCCTACAAGTGTGCAATGCTGTTGGGGGAATGTATATTGTAGCGACAATGCTCGAGAAGAATCGAAAGTTCGGTCTCGAATCGACCATCACTAGATAAAGAGTATACATCTATTAATATATATAATATTCAAGAGGTCGTAGAAGCCAAACGAGAGCTAGCCGATCAGATTTATGATGTATGCCTTCTGGGCGTGATAATAATTTTTTTTTTCCAATTCTCATGGTGCACACGTAAAAACTTAGAATGATCGAACATTCCCACTAACATTGGAATTTTTTTTTTATTCCTTAGACTTCTAGAATTTTAACAAAATACTAGGCCATACCTTTCACTCCAAAGTAAATTTTAGCGAAATAAACGTTTTTAGATTAGACGTTAAAAAAAGCTCAAGGTAATTTATTCTACTTCGATGCGCGGGAAGTGGTTGCCCTAATCTCCCGAGCAAGGGCTCATGTTAATGGGCTCGATAGATATTGAACCTAGCACATTTTATATGTAATTGTTATTTTTATCTAATAAACTAAAAAAGATATTGTTTGTAATATTCTAATTAGTTGTGGTTCTTAACTGAGAATATATCTGGATGCGTTGGGATGTGGTCAAACAAATTAATTGGCAGAGTCTAGCTATAATGCTTCACTTGAGATAACGCACTACTTCCAAGATACGGCGGTCATCTTGCCAGGGGCCAAAACAAAAATGACCGATAATAGAGTTTCGTATGTTTGTTTATTTTTATGAGTAAAAGTGATCGATGTGACGTCTTAATTCATCTTTTGTTATATTCCCTTTTGGCGAGCTGTTAAGATCAATCAACGTCATTACTGTAAAAAAGGTCTATCCCCTCCCCCCCACTCTCTCCAAAATGCCTTGCGATCCAAGATGGCCGCCGTATCGTCGAAGTAGTCCGTTGCTGCAGAACTGATAGTTGCGAGTTTAAAAGATATACATAATGAGTTTTTATTTTATTTCATTCATTTACACGAGTCAGTTATTATATACAATTCTGTTTCACGGGTCAAGTAAAATCACTGTAATAAATATTCGATTTTCAAAAAAAAAAAAAAAAAAGGTTCGCTTGTAAAGCAATGCGCAAAAAAGAATTAAAAAATTGTACAAGAGATCTCGAATTTAAAAACAGTCACTTCTTAACCGTAATATATTTTTTCTTACTTTAAAATCTTTATCTTTATCTTCTTTATCTTCACACATTTTTGAAAACATTAGCATTGCATGTTGGAAAAAAAAACTGCCATTGCAGTGCTTTTTGGGGACAAAATACACGCCAACTTGGAAATATGTTCCCCTAAAACAGCCCTAACATGTCAACTCGAGGCAGACTTTTCTTTAACCTAGGAATGGATATTATGCAAACACTTCCCAAATACTAATTTTGACTACTTAGAATACCCCTAGGATCGATGATTTAACTTTTTGAGTTCGATGTTTTTTCAATTTGGTGTATGTAGAACAGACAGCGAATGATGCAAAAGAAATTAACCTATTTTAGCACTGACTTATTGCAGGAATGGCTTCAGGCTCTGATGGAATGCGGATTTAACTCCTATGTTTAAAACGAAAAGCAAAATAAGAGCCGTGAGTCTTTTCATTTCTCTTATCCCATACAATAGCTCATTCAATATTTTTAGCAGTATGAAGTACTAGAGTGTTCTTGTGTGACTTCCGTTTGAGCTTTCCATACTTCCGTAGTTTCTCTGCTGTAAAATTTCTTTGAAACCACGGCGCCTCCATCCATAGATTATACAATTAAAAAATCCTTGCAATGGACTGATCGATGCCTGTTAGGAACAGAAAAATGATGGTGAGAGAGGACCTCAGAGAACTGAGACAGGAGAGGGGAGGGGAGGGGAAGGGAAGGGAAGGGAAGAGAAGAAAAGGGAAGAGAAGAGAAGGGAAGGGAAGGGAAGGGAAGCGAAGAGGAGAGGAGAGGAGAGGAGAGGAGAGAAGAGAAGAGAAGAGAACCAAAAGGATGTCATATTTTTCATAACCTCAGATTTCACAATGACTTTACTGTCTGTGGAAACTACAGTTATGACGTACCTGCATAATATAGAGTGCGTAAAATGCTGACATTTTAAAATCGCTAACCATGGAACATATTCCAAGAATAATACCTGTATCAAGAACAAGTTAGAATAATTAAGACATGATAACTTAATAAGCACTCTTATCATAGTATCCGGTATTTTAAAAGGGGATTACAATGTGCAAATTGTCCCAATATGTAGCTTGTCTCACTATTTTGTATAGCAACAAGTTGCCAGAGAATTTGGCTAGAATGCATATCTCTTATCAGTGAAAAAGTTAACTAACACAATTGTACAAACTAGTGTGAAATTTCTACGGTCTAAGGTCTACTGAGGTCTGCTGAGGTCTGCTGAGGTCTACTGAGGTCTGCTGAGGTCTACTGAGGTCTGCTGAGGTCTGCAGAGGTCTGCTGAGGTGTACTGAGGTCTATTGAGGTCTGCTGAGGTCTACTAAGGTCTGCTGAGGTTTACTGAGGTCTGCTGAGGTCTACTGAGGTCTGCTGAGGTCTACTGAGGTCTGCTGAGGTCTACTGAGGTCTACTGAGGACTACTGAGGTCTACTGAGGTCTACTGAGGTCTACTGAGGTCTGGTGAGGTCTGCTGAGGTCTACTGAGTTCTGCTGAGGTCTACTGAGGTCTACTGAGGTCTACTGAGGTCTACTGAGGTCTGGTGAGGTCTGATGAGGTTTACTGAGGTCTGGTGAGGTCTGCTGAGGTCTACTGAGGTCCGGTGAGGTCTGGTGAGGTCTACTGAGGTTTACTGAGGTCTGGTGAAGTCTACCGAGGTCTACTGAGGTCTGCAGAGGTCTGCAGAGGTCTGCAGAGGTCTGCAGAGGTCTGCAGAGGTCTGCTGAGGTCTACTGAGGTCTACTGAGGTCTACCAAAACCTTGGTTCGCAATCTTGTAGCAGTGTCATTAGGGTGATGTTACACGAGACGATTTTTATTGCCCTATTATTACGTTTAAAATTGGCTTCGAGCAATATGGCATCTTATAAAATAACTGTTATGAATATCGCGTTCTGATTGGTTTGGAGCGCGTGCTTTATGAGAGCACATTGCACGCGCGCGCACTTACCGTTGCGTCATTCCTATCTATTATTGTAATTTGTATTTTATAAAAGAAATAAAAAACTTGCTTGCTGTGCTGTGTGCAGTCATAAAGCACTTGGGGGTTGGCAGAACACTCGAGAAGTATCGAGAAGCACTCCGCTACGCGTCGTGCTTCTCCTAACACTTCTCTCGTGTTCTGCCAACCCCCGCGTGCTTTATGACAGCACACAGCACGCGCGCGCGTTTTCTATTTCTTCAACAAATCGATGTCAACAATGTCTTGAGTTTTGAAGGTGGTTCAAAACCTGGAACATGTTGCCCCGCCAAAATATTTTTAAAAATTACAACCACGCTTTGTTAAACGAGAATAATTTTTCGAGCAACATTCTTGCGCGAAAAATCGTCCTCTACCAACGTTATCAGAACCAGAATCAAGCTGTACTTTTTGCACTGATACTTATACTTTTTGTACATGTATACTTATACTTACTGGGCAACCAGCATAAGATAAAGACCACTTGATAGAGACACGCCCATCTTCTGACTAGTGTCTCTTGTTTGTACTGATGGTTTGTCATCATACCTAGGGTGGGGTGGGGTGCAAGGGGTGCAAAAGAGACCAGTCAGTCGAACGTAGAGTAATCTAAATATTTATTGGTTCCTTACGAGCCATAAAAGTCATTTCAATTTGGCTCATCTGATTCAACTTTGAGGGGCACTTTGCACAAATATAATAGCTTGTCATATTTCACCTAAACACGAAAACTATTGTATTTAAATGCAAGTACCCCTCAAAGTTGAATCAAATATGGGTCAAAAGAAAGCTGTGTATAAAAAACAACTACTTTGATTTGAATGAAATAGCCTAAAGTTAATTTAAATTTTAAGTTCAATTTTCACCTACCTCCTGACTTTTGAACCCGTCTGAACACATTTCGAACAAGTATGTATATTATCTGTTAAGACAGAGAGGGGAAAAAAGAAAATGCAAATATTGCTACTTTGTTATACTAATTTTTGAAATTTTTTTGAGGTCAGTCCAAGTTCCTTTATCTTTAGTAGAACTATACAGTGGTACCTCTATTGAGCAGACACCACTTATTACACCTTTTGCCGTTCATTAACAGAAAATGTACATTCATTTGTGCCAATAGTTGTATCAATAACGTGTAATGTACTTTCATCAACACCACAAGTAACATCATTAGCGCGGATCAACTTTCAATAAGGACAATTGAAAATGTGTGAACATTCATAGGCATCAATGGACAATCAATAACGCGTTCGTACATTCATATGCGCGGAATGTATTTTCTTGTGCGCGAAATTCAACTTCAATAACACCAAATGACAGACAATTGCATTTATAGACAATCATTTACCCAAAAGTGAAAATTCATTAGTGCTATTAGCATAATCATTGACAATCTATAACGCGCTTGGACAATCGTGAGGGTCAACGTTATATTCTATAGCGTGGTTCGACAAACATTTGCATGATTCGAATGAACAATAAGAGAAATAAAACAATCATTAGCGATTTAAAAAAAAACTATTTTAGCCTTCAATTTCTTCGCCATTTATACATCGTGGCAAATACGTTTGCATATATCTGAACCACTGATCACACTTAGCGATAGTGATGGTTGCCACATTTCTCTGGAACCCTTCCATTAGCAACTGCTTTCTGTAGAGACCTAAAGCAATCCCTTGTCGTCTTGCCTCAGCCCGATCGTTCGTATGTTGTTGGATCTCTGGACGGCTGATGTCGGCTTTGATTGCTGCTTTAAGTGAGCTAATTGCTATTCTCCTACGCAGCCGCTATTATGGAGGCAGTTTCCTGAGTTTTTTATATGTTTTAAAGTGATAAAAAAATCGCTAATGATTGTTTTATTTCTCTTATTGTTTATTCGAATCATGCAAATGTTTGTCGAACCACGCTATAGAATATAACGTTGACCCTCATGATTATCCAAACGCGTTATAGATTGTCAATGATTATGCTAATAGCGCTAATGAATTTTCACTTTTGGGTAAATGATTGTCCATAAATGCAATTGTTTGTCATTTGGTGTCAGTTGAAGTTGAATTTCGCGCACAAGAAAATACATTCCGCGCATATGAATGTACGAACGCGCTATTGATTGTCCATTGATGCCTATGAATGTACACGTATATTCAATTGTCGTTATTGAAAGTTGATCCGCGCTAATGATGTTACTTGTGGTGTTGATGAAAGTACATTATAATTACACGTCATTGATACAACTATTGGCACAAATGAATGTACATTTTCTGTTAATGAACGGCAAAAGGTGTACACTCTGGAAACTGTTTTAAGAGTACAAAGATTAGAGAGAAGTCGAAATAGATCCTAAGAATCGAACCATAGATGCACCTCTAGCTCCAAAGGCCAGGCACTAAACAACTGATGAGCTATGCCTACTCTACCACTGACTGTTACATTAAGCCCTGTCCATCTGCTCACCCTCCAAACACATTTAAATGCTTTTTGCAAGAAGAAAAAGCAAACAGCCATTGATACTTACCACAACTGCTAACAATGAGAGGCCCAAAATAGCTAAAAACATATACTTAAAAACAGAATTCCAGTCGGGTTCATCTGCATCAGTTACCTGAAATGAAATCAAACAAATTAGCAGGGGTAGCAGAAGCTGAAAATCTTTGGGGGGGGGGGCACTGAAATATTATATCTAATGCTATGTGATAATGACCACTGACTGTTTTGTTTGATTGCAGATGAATGCGTCATAAAACTATCGAATTTATGCATTTATTTTTCATTTGAACCAATATTTTGTGGGGGGGGGGGGACCCAGTTCCACCGCCCCTGATTAGTTAGCACTTAAGTTTTCATATTCTACCTTGCCCCACTCCCACTTGGATGGGATGTTTTCAAGGAAAATGTAGTAACTCTTACTTACAGAGCAATTAGATGTTCGATAATGAAAAACTGGAAGGCATCTACACATAAAAATGAGAAGAAAAAAAACATGTATTTACTGTCATTAGTTGCATGTTTACTGACATCAGGTATTATATCAAACCCTAAAACAATTTTTTAAGCTTATAATGCAAACTTGTCAGGGCATGGCTAAACCCACATATCAAATTGCAATTTAGCATGGGAGGAAAGTTGGACTGAGACTAACAAACTCTACTCACATGTGAAACCAAGTCAAGCAAACCAAGTCAAGAGAACCTCTGACCTCAGAGATGAAAGGCATGCATTTGCATTACTGCTCAGTCACCCTTTATTTATACTGTGTGTGTTCATGTTTAAGGAGAGATTTTGATCAAAATTTGTTTTATTTATTTCGTGATTTGTTTTATTTTGCTTTTGCAGGACCTCTCTGAAAAACACCTTGGTGTCATGATAGCTTCCGGTTAAAAACATTGTTGCTGTTGTTGTTGTTGTGGTTGTTATTATTATTGTTATTAAATCATGAGGGGTAAAAAATGGTCCAACCGAGACTTTATGAGACCGCTAGATGCTTAATTTAAAATTAGAGGCAGAGATTTTTATGAGCGGAATCTTTCAAGAAGTGAGTATACAAATAAAACTGGGTTTCAACTGAGAAATGTAGGACTCTTATGCAACAGATTCCAAGTGGAAAACTCTCCTCTCTAATTGAGAATTCAAGAGAGGCTGGGCAACGAAAATAATCGAGACTTGCAAGACAATGTCATTTCTACATGATTTGCAATCTAAGACAACCATGACTTACGTGCCACATATAGCATCGTTAAGAGAACCCTTTCCTTGTTCCCCACTGTCAATAGCAAACAAACACAGAGTCACAGCCAAGGGGAATAGCCTGTGACAGGGAAAAAAAGATTAATGAATAAAATATTTAATAAAGATTTTTAAAAAAATCATCAACTGCTATAATGGCAACTTTAAATTTGCACTAGAAGAGGTACCTCAGTCTACATACCAGGATAATGAATATAGATAATAGATCCTTGGGAATTTAACAGCTTCCTATAAAAAATATTAAGTAAATTATTGACTTCTTTATTCTCACTGTACATTAGAGCATGCGCTTTAAAGCATGTTTTAAAGCATGTAAATAAAATAAAAAGTCAGTGCTAAAATCAGTAGATATTTTTGACGAGTGGAAGGCAAAACACTGAGACACACACACTAATTAGGCCACTAAGGTTTATACTAATAAAAATCTAATGTGTTTACCACTCCTGGTGGACAGCTTATGCCTGGGGGGTACTCTTGCCCATTTAGGGTATGGATGTGCCGCTGAGCCCTCTGAACCCTTACCCTGTTCCAGAGTAAAAATCGCTGAAATTCATACCCTGTTCCAGAGCAAGATCGCTGAAAACTCTGTTCCAGAGAGGAGAGAGCGTGATTTCATATACCCTGTTCCAGAGTGAGCGCGATTTTATATACCCTGTTCCAGAGTAGAATCGCTGAAAACCTATACCCTGTTTGGCGGCACGTACCCGTATAGCGAATATAGGGGAGTCCCCCCCCCTGGAGCTTATGCCTAACAGGTTTTGCAACTCAATTGATAAGGCAGCTGATAGATCGAATTATAATTTAGAAGTTTATTAAACTGTCAATATTTCTAAAACTACCTCAGCATATCTGGACATTGTTCTTGAGATAAGCTCGTCATACATTTTTAAATACACTTCATATCCATAAACCACAGTGAACAGGAATGTACTCATGTAGAAGCTCTAGATAGGAATAAACACAACAGTCATGCATAACATTACATTGACAATATAGAACTAAACTGCCTATAGGTCATGATTTCTGAGTACAATGAACATGATGCATTGTGGTCAAGCTTGGGTACAAACCACACCATAAATTATCCAAGTCAGGGCACATTAACTAACTCAGAGATTGAACCCTGAAACAAACTCTGGGCTGATCAAAGTCAGGGCACGGCATACTCACAGATCGACAGATCAAACCCTGAACCAATCTTTGGGCTGATCAAAGACAGGGCACTAACTATTAGTAAGCAACTAACATTCTCGTACCCAGAGCCTCCTCATAGCGAAATTCGGAGGCTCTGGGAAACCCTAAAACTCTATGGAATTTCATTAGCTGTAAGTTGAAAATAACATAGCAATGAACTCTGATTGGTCATCAGGATAAACAAACATACCAACCGATACCAGACAAAACAAATTGACAAGAATGGTTATGTATATTTGAATCATGAATCAAATCAAATCGAATCTTATTTCCAGTTTCAAACATATAAACTTTTGCAAATAGAAGATGTAAACAAGCTGTCAGAAGGCAGTCATTTTAAAGTCAGTGATCCTGAGATAGAGCATGGTTCTGACCACCTGGTTGAAAGATTCTGGCTTCCAGTCTGTCGGGTTTCCTAGGGCCTACTATTTGGCTAATGAGTAGGGTCTCGGAACGAGAATGAGCAACTCACAGAATAAACTCTCAAACAACCTCTGGGCTGATCAAAGTCGGGGCACATGTAACTCACAGATCAAACTCTGAAACCATTTAGGGCAGGTCTAATTCACAGATCAAATTCTGAAACAATTTAGGGCATGGCTATTAAACTCACAGATCAAATTGGAATTTAGTGTGAGACCCTACTCCACCCTTGATTCTCCTTTACTTACACTTGAAAGGGCAGTGAGGTAGGAACAGATCTTGTTTTGCATAGTACTATGTCCATTCTTCAAGTATAATATAGAACCAATCAGTAAACCAACAGATGCTATCAGGTCTGCCAGTGAAAGATGAAAAATTGGACGAATCTTGAAGAAAAGAAAAAGGATTATTACTAGTATATATGTCATTGGCTAGGGTCAAAGTGGCATTAATTTAATGCTGTTTGAAACTAAGCACAGCCCACAAGCATTTGTTCAAACTAAGAATTTAAGGAAAAAATGCAAAAATGAGAAAATAGCAGGTGCTATCAGGTCTGTCAATGAAAGATGGCACATTGAACAGTTCTTGAAGGAAAGAAGAAAAGGAAATTACTGTGTGATTAATAAGGGTTGAAGTAGGAACAGTCTCATTCTCATTGCAATGGAAAATTTTAGCTCACTTTGAGCCATAATTACCTCAGCATTAGTAACTTTTTTCTTTAGTATAGCAGCAATGACTATAGATGCAGACCCAAAGAAGCTGGAATAAAAATATCATACAATCAGACATTTTATCCATTTTATACCCTTATGATGCATGGCATGGATGGCGTAGTGGTTTACTAATTGCCTCTCACTGCTGTGGTCCAGGATGTTCAAGCCTGTTTGTTCAATGTATTAATGTTTTCTCATGTTTTTTTTATAGATTTTAGTGTCTGTTCATTGATCTAGAAGATATGGGTAGCATGAGTGGCATTCGCAGCTAACGCGTTGTCTTTCACCGCTATGAGTCCATCGGGTCAGGTCGCTGGTTCAAGCCCTGTGGTTGCCACATGTGAATTGAGTTTGTTTTATGTGTTGTTCTGTCCTATGCTACGAGGGTTTTCTCCGGGTTCTCCGGTTTCCTCCCTCCGTAAAAATCAACATGTGAGTGGAGCATTGTTTGCATAGAATATTAATTGTAGTGGTAGTGCATGTTAGCGAAAAGTATCCCCAATTGCCCTATTTCATAATGATGTCACGGGTTGTTTACATCGGCTAAAATGATAAAAAATTTAGGCTAAATTTAAACTTAATACTTCTTCTAAAGTTCAAGATATTCAGTTGTTCTTGCCCTCCCCAGCTCATAAACCAAATTTCATTGTGATTTAAGATGTGTTGTTGTCATTCCATCCCGCTCCAGCGACCATGATCCCTAGCACTAAAACAATAGTTTGTTTTGATGTGACGTCATTATGAAATAGGGCAATTAGTGCAAAAAGTGCTAGAACGACTAGTCACTTAAATAAAAGTAAAGTTTGATGTTTGTCAGCCATTTTGTTTTTAAAGATTGCGCTGCTTGGGCTACCTGAGTCAGTGCACAGCTCAACATGTGCAGTAATTCTTGAATGAATAAAATTCTTGAATGGTTATAATTCTTGAACATAAAAAATTCTTGAGCAGAATTTTTTTCCTTGAATGGAAAAAGTTTTCTGAGCAGATAAAATTCTTGAATGAATATATATCTTGTTAATCTAAAATATAAATCATTGTGGATTGTGGAGGGTTTTAATCAGAACACACTTAGTCACCTTGAATGTGAAAGAAAAAAGGTGATGAATTTTTTTAAATATTGACTTCTTTAAATTTGCACCAAAGCAAGTACCATAACTATATATGGCCTCACTGCTTTGAATTCTTTGAATCAGCTTGCATGTGAGTAAAGATTTTAGGCCTACTCCTTCTTTTCTCCAGGTTCTCTGGCTAAATTTAAAACTCTTTTATAGAGTTAGCAGGATCCTGACTTCAGGTATCGACAAAATTTTGAAAATTTTCAAAAAACCAGTAGAAATACATTTGTGCATATGCAGCAGCTAAAGACTATGACTTGAGAAGTTTGTATTGTAAGGTGGGTTGGGGAGGGGCATGCCAGGGGTAAATGAAATCATGGATCTATGACCTTTGACCTTAGGGAATTAAGGGAGAAAAATATGACAGTTGGCGAGTGAATTTCTTTGCGCAATTTACAATTAATTAATAATATATACAACAAAGTTACCTCAAAGAAGATGTCACAATGTAGATAATAGAAAGAGCTTCCATCTGAAAAGTTAATGATATTAAGGCTGTTAGTGAAAATGAAAAAATGTAAAAGGAAGACTTCGAAGTTATCCAGGAAATATGTTTGAAGGGGCTGAGCTTCATATTTGAACCAACCAAGTATCAAATCCACAGTCTTTTTTAACTCAATAAACTGTTCAAATCAAATTGCTAACTCCTTTTATTCATACTTACCTAAGCTAAGCTTATATGATCATAAGCTGATAAATTCTTGCAAATGTGAATTTATTCATACCCCTTAGGTACTTCTCGAAATATTACTTCAGTAAGAAAGATAAATAAACACATTCTTCAACACTATAAAAACCTCTAATCTTTGATATTTTAAGCTTAAATACAGAATCAAGTGTTAAATAGTTAGTTTATTTTCCAATCAAAAAGCAATTCGAGTTTAGACGTGACAATATACGGAAGACGTTATTAAGGTAGTCTTGTCTTCCAAACGCAAGAACAGCTGTTCAAAGCTTTCATTTATAGTAAAAAATAACTCATTTTTATCGTAGAATCATGAAAAATATCTGAAGAGTAGATAAATAGCAATTTTAAAACGCCATACCTCATTTCTTGTCAGATATGTAGAATTTGAAGAGTTCCTCTCAAACATTATTGTTGTGATCTTAGTCTAAACTGGGCGAAACCAAAAACTACGCAGATCGATTGAAATCGAAAACCTCAAGTGCTGCCATGGATTTTACGATCAAGACTTCATTAACCACAACGTAATATTATGTATTGTTTTCTATCGGATATTCTTAAACTTTCCGTGCAGAAAATAAATTCCAGAGAAACAAACAAAAAGTGAAATCACATGAACGATGAGAGGAGACTGGGTCGAGATGTCAAAATGTGGTCAGCGGGTTTTTAGTAACTATAGCAACAATAAAGATATAAGGTTTGTAGGTTTGTGTTGGTTTTAAAATTTAGGACACTCGAGATGTCATTAAATCAATTATAGAAAAACAACTCAGAGAAAAATAAAGTCAGAGCAATAAATAACCCTTATGAATCATTTATAAACTTAACGATGTATAAAATCAAAATTTACTAGTATTTATCCATACTGACACAACGTAGTTTTTCCTGAAAGGTGCAGTGCTGAATTTTGTTAATAAACAATATTATTAGTATTTTCTATTAATCATGATAATAATAATAACAATAATATAATCACAAAACGATAAGAGACTGGGTTCGATTATTAAAAAGTATTGGTCAGCGGCTTTTAAAAAAGCGCGTGCGTTGGGAGTCTATTTTTAGTAACCATAGCAACAAGAGGGCAATAAGAACAAGAAGAGTTTCGACAAGAAGAGTTTGTTGTTGCGAAGGAGTTTATTTCCATCGTCAAAATAGCCTATAAATATTGTTAAAATGTCGAACGGAGCTGCAAATACTGCTGCTGAAACACAGGTAATTTTAATTTTCATCTTAAATTTAGAATCATCTGTGTTATATTTAAGATATTCGCCTTCAATTTTCGTCTCAAACTCAAAAGGCTGTGTTCGACTGCGCTTTGTTTCCAAGATCAAAATTAAATTTTTTTCGCCACAAGAACAGCTTAGTCCTAAACATAAAGTTATGACAATACGTAAAATACTTTCATTCTTTAATTTAATATTGAAATAAAGGTATATATATTTTATTCTAAAGGTGGCCATGACTCAAAACACTTCGTCCGACCTCGAGAAAACCAAACCAGGAAAAGGTGCGAAAACCAATGAATATTACCGAGTTACAGATATTCCAGAACGCTTCAACAACCCTGGTAATTAAAGCTTTTTTCTTGATATCTTATAGAAGCACCCGTAGGCATAAATAATCTTGGGAATCCAGTATTTTCTTGTCCTGCGACGACTAATGCTACTATGAAAATCGAAGCACCATCAGTAGAAGAAGGTTGGTTAGCTTTGACACTCTATGACCTTGGGTTTTTTATCTTCGGGTTTAATGTAACGCAAACTTATGAATCAGTTCTGTGACCTCTTGAGAAGAGGGGGAGGGTTAGGGAAGAGACAGTGGACGTCCTTCTAAGTAACCATTCTCCTACCCATATACCTACTCACACTGGCTAACTTTTGAACCTTTTATCTTAGATTGTTTTCAAGGGTATGGATCAAAACCTACTAACCCCATGTATTTAACAAGTTCAATGGATTATGGGTGAGTATGAGTTCAAGATAGAGGAGATCTCATATTACTGTGCAACAAAACATGGTATTCTGTGATTGCGCTTTAGATCATAGCTGCTATGTTAATTGACTACTCAAAACATTCCTCATTAAGCTTCTCTTGTTGGATCAACCAACATGGTGGCCATTAGCACATCATAATTCCCCACTCTACACCCTTTCCAAGGGATTAGTATTTAATAAATAGCTATTTTTCCATTAGCACATCATTACTTGGGAATAACTCCTCTGAACAACTTCTTTGCAGGAATCGCTCTCCAACAGTTCACACCATGCCAACGAGTTTCCATGCCAAATGCCAAAAGTTCTCAGCACATTTAGGACAGTGTGGAATGTACAGGAATTATTCTCTCAATACATCACTTGACAAAAGCATTGTATAATTACCATTAGATAAATATAAAATGATAAATTTTGTTTTAATGAAAAATACTGTACAAGTAAAATTTAATCCTGACAAAAAAGCGGTGGTTTGCTGATTTGCAGAAGCTACTTGTTATCAGTTGAGTCATTACTTCATAGGTTCTTATTTATTTTCTACCCGACATTCAGTTATTGGTGCAGGTTGCTACGACAACTACCCTTAATTTGGTCATTAACTTCTCCTGCTGTAAATATTTTTATGGTAATTATTAAAGATGTGTTAAATGTCTCATTTATAAATGTTGTTTCTAAAAGAAATCCATTAAATTGATGAACAAATTTTAACTGACTATGTATCATAAATAGCTCAAAATACTTAGATTTTCCTCAAATTCTTATGTTTAATACATCGGTACTTTGCTCATAGAAAGACCATTTGCATCAGAAAGGCACGATGAGCAATTTTTTCTGCAACTTGTCTCGCAACAGTGTTGGGACACAAGTTGCATTGCAGTGTGTAGGCACAATTAGAAAAAATGTTTGGGTCTCCGTTGCACTGTGAAAACACAAGTACAACTTGTGTCCCAACTCTGTTGCAAAACAAGTTGCTGAGAAAATTGCTCCCCCCTCCCCATGGACCCTTCAATAGACACTGCCAAAATGACTGCTGAGCAGTTATATTGGCTAAGAAAACAGAGGTTTGTACGAATATTGACAGGGATGGGGGTATGCAAGATGTCCCCATTCGCTCAGTTTAATTTTAACTCATCATTGTCAGTCATCGCTTAATTACCACCACAAAGTACAGCAGTGCCGCAGCTCAACGGGGTTGAACTGAAGGCATGTGAAGTTGCCTGTCAGCTGCTATACAGTCCATGTATGAACCCAGAGTACACTTCTAACCAGTTGTTGAATAAGTTAAGATTGATTTGAGAGGAATGAAAAACCAAAGGCCAGGAAAACCCTCGGAGTCAGAAAGGGAACCAATCAAATCAGCTCATATGGGGCAACTGCTAAATCATGTCAAATTGCATTGATTGCCATTTTGGCAAATGGCCTACAGTTATGAGAACCGTATAAGGAACCAACATCATCTTTTACATTTTGTCAATCCTTTCAAGCCAATAAATTTTGCTAAAAAAGAGTAATCATAATACCAATTTATTTTTACAAGAAAAGTAATTCTTATTACACAAAAATTATATTTCCCTAGAGTAACTATTATCATATTTACCAGATGCTATCAAAAAAGAAAATGCAATAGAGGCATAGCCATCAAAAATATAGCATTTTTAATGATTTCCTTTTCACAAGCTCAAAGAAAAACAAGATTGATTCATACAATTGAAGTATGATGAAAAGGTGCTTATGGATAATATAGAAACTTCATTACTTCTTATTGGATTAGTGGGATTTTATCAACAACTATTTAGAATTATCACTAAAAATGGCCAATCATATTTTAATATTTTTTGACTCTCCTCTCCCTTATGCACTGAGGATTTTTTGAAATGTCAGGGGGGAGGGGGAGGATAAGAGGGTGGTGAAGTGAAAATCGCGATATGTTGATTCTACGAGATACTTGAAAATCTGGGCATATTAGAGATCAAGAGAGCAATCTTGCAGGGTGGTCAGGGGTATTTTAGACATTAGGATGGAATCAAGTTCAAATCTTTAGAGGTTAGAATAAACTTAGAAGCCACTACTGATATCATGTGCTTGGAGGGGGGGGGTAAGGATAGAAAATAATACCAAGAATTACAAAACCTGCAAAGAGTTCCATATATGTAATTTAGCTAGCTAGTGCCTCCCCCTCAAAAAAAAATTGAACTGTCTATTTTTATGTTAACTTATGAATTGGCTACAAATAAATTGTTGCATTATTTCCCACTCAGTATTGAGAATACAAAATTAGGTCAAGTAGGCATTAAATCTCGAACATCAATATTGTAATTCCTCTGCAATCATAAAAAGCCATGCATATCTAAGACAATCGTCAAGAGATTTTTTTTGCACTTTGCAAATTAGCAAATGTGAAGGAAGATACGTTTATTTCAATAAAGTTAATCACCTGAAAAGCTATAGAGCTGAGACCGACAAGGATTATGGATGGATACATTTTATGTTTCAACTTAGTGGTTGATAACTGTTGATGGACTTGAGATCTTCTATCTTCTACCAGTTACAAGTTAACCTCCACTGAGTATCCTCAACTGCTGCAGTTTGTGTCAAAACCTTTACTCGTTGGATATAAAACATTTCCCCATGATTCTCAGCAATCACAGCTTTCTAGGTTTTTGGTGACTAACTATTGAAATAAGTATATGTCAAAACAAGACTGACAGCAAATAAATATCCTTGCTGTGTACTTAGTAATACCATTAATAATGGTAATTGAACTGAGTGGAGTGCAATTTGGTCTGAAATCAAAAGCTCGATTACAAAATCACACGACCGCGTAGCGGGAGTGTGATTTGTAATTGCAAGTTTGATTTCAGACCAAAATTGCACGACACGAAGTTCAATTTCCACTTAATCATATCCTTTTTGTAATCATACATAAGAAAAAGGCACAATAAAGAGTGCAGAATAATCAGTTTAATGTAGTAGAAGAACTAACTGCAAACAAAAAAAACATCTAAAAAAATTTTTTTTTCGTTTTTTTTTTGTTTTACTTTATTGTTTAAAAAAAATTTTTTTAGAATGCAATTAAGAGCTTCTAAGGATGCGATTTGGGAATTAATCACACTCCTTTGAACCAATCAGATTGCAGGATTTGGTAGTGATTACAAAAAGGATGTGATTAAGAGATGTACAATGTAATGCAATCTTAAAGTAATATTTAAACCATATAACATGCATGGCTTTCTGGTTTGCATTGGTTAATGAACCTCCATCAATAATTCTTATAACTCTAACTATTCAAAAAGCATCCCAATTACTCCTTGTAGTTCACAGAAAACAACAATGAATTTTTCTCCACTCTAAAATAATTATCATAAATGAATTATAATAATTATCAAGTTCATAAATTTTTTTTCCATGGTGAGATAATTATCATAATTAAATTATAATGATTATTGTGTTTGATCAACTATGTAGGATAGTATCAATCATAATTCTATCTCCATACCAAAATAATTATTATAAATAAATTATAATAATTATATGGTTTGAGGAATCATTTAGGTTAGGTATCAATCATGATTTTTTCTTCTACAACAAAATAATTATTACAAATAAATCAAAATAATTATTAGTTTTGTTCAATTAATCAGGTCTTGGATGTAAGATAATTCAAACAAATATAAATCAATTAAATACCTACCTTTTTTCTACTAGCGCTATTAATAAAGTATGATTCTATTATTTTTAGTCGTTCAAGTATATGCGAAGAAACAATAAATGTTTACGATTAACTAAAACATGTTTTCTCTCCCTCTCTAACTCTTTGATTTACAAGTAGAACTCTGGCTAGCAGTGTATAAAAAAACTTATGGAAATGGCATAAAACATGGATAGTCTATGAACTCTTGAGCTCTTGACCAATCTTATAATTGAGGATCTTGTTCCAGTCTATCTTGGTGCGAGTGATAGGTAATTGTCTTCTCAAGGCTTTGAAAGTCGTGTCAGACATTGTGCTGTAGTTTTCAGAAATTGCTTTCTGTAGAGAGAAAAATGAAAGACAAATTAGTCATAAATATTTAAATGTGGCTAAATGAAATTTAGGCAAGGTTCAAATCGAGACAATACATGCTGCTCAGCGGGCTTAGGGGCTTACATGCTGTGTTTGCAGTGCTAATTGATTTGCACCAAGAGTTTTTCTCCCACCCTCCCTCCCCTGCTAATAGGTTCTCTACAGGTGAGTATATACTTCACTGAATCTCAGTGTGACAGGTACCGGTGGTGAGCTGTGGCCCGGTTGCCATGGTTATCTTCCAGCAGGGGAGGTGATCTGTCGCAACCCGAGCTCACCCTTGTACCTAACCCAAACTTGAGATATTTGAGGCACTGACGTTTGCAAGTTAATGTAACATTTGTTTCTTAGCATGAACCCTGAACCATGGCATTTATAACCCACCTGGTAATCACTTTCGGCTTTTTCCACAATCTCCACGAAAAGGTTAGCCGTTGCTGTTTCTCTCTGTAGAATAACCAAATAAAAAGCCTTCATAAATATACTCCTGCCAGATGTGTTAATAGGATAGAAAAAAATGTGGTATTCCACTTACCGTGATTTTTATCTCTTCCTCTAATTCTTTAGAGGAAACTAACTGTACATTGCCATCTTCATAGTAGTGGACCTGGAAGAAGTAAAAATAGATTGTAAAATAAAGATAAGGTTTCTAAAGATAAGCATTGGCCATGAGTATTGGGACTAGGACTTTTTTTACAGCGAGTCTCCATTAACCAAAGCTACCCGAAGAAAATTTTGAATCAAAAATATTCACAAATCACATTTTCATATATATAGGATGGTGACCAATTCTGGAGTTTAATCCATTTCTTGTTCACTTCTGATCCTACACACACACATATATGCTTTTTAAAGACAAAAAAAAGGGGAACATTTGTGCAGATTCTCTAGATTGTTTAAATACTCTATCCTGCTTGGCTAATTTGTATGAAAATTTGACTGGATTGCCTTGTTTGGTATAGTCACACTGATAACTATTTAAAAATGTTGCGATATCATACAAACAGTTACAGACCGAGTCCAAATTCTTCAACATAATTGAAAACAGTTTCTGGTAATGGGATCCCCATTTTTACAATAGACAACAAAAGTAACAAAAAATATTCTTTTTTACATACCTGAAGCTTCAAGATGCCTTTCAACTCTACAGTTTCTCCTCCATTCTTATTGAATGTCATAGACCACTCTGAACGCCACCTTCCATTCCTATAAACAAGATTTAAAAGTTCAAGATTGTTAAAAATCTCCCTTTGCTTGAGCATTCCAATTTAGACATTTTCGTCATGATATACTGCAAATATCAATTTCATAAAAGAGTACCAGGGTGTTCTTTGATAACAACTTATCCTGGCAACCCTACCCTGGTCAAATATGTACAGTGTAACATTTTTTTTTTTTAATCATTATTAGAAGATCAGGAGCGGCCCTATGATGGGAAGCTCTTCATATCTAGTGAGTTTTCACTTGTTAGTTATGTGATTATGATTATGATTTTCATATAGCGCAGTTTTCCATATGGATATGTTCAAAGGCACTTACAATAAGTAATGAACAAGAGGCTGTTAGTATCTATGGGGTGTAGGCACTGAGGGTGGTCACTGCCAGAGTTTCTTTACGTCCTCAGTGGTTCTTTTATGTCCCTCCAATATTGGTTACTGTAGCAATAATGAAGTGTGGAGAGACAGGACCATCATCATTTAAAGTGGTCAACCCAGCCACTTGAAGGTCTAACCGTTTGCATATGTAATTACAAAGGCAGCACCTTCTCCTCAGTTATTTTAAGACCCTGAGTGTTGGTCTGGCCAAAGGCTTGAATCACAACTTCCCACACAACAGACTGATGCTCTTATCAACTGAGCTAACCAGGAGACAGTCATGTGGCCTGTTAGTGCAAATGGCTTATTGCATAATTTTATTCACTAGACAATGATTCAATGTCCTACCAGAAATTATGTGGTTGAAAGAGATGGTCTTCTATACAAGCAACAATGGTGATTGATCCACCAGAACTCTTGCCGTACACCTAATAATGAGAAAGAATCATAACAGATTACAAATTATACAGATAAGTTAATTACTGAAACAACTAACATTAAGTTTCAGAGATAACGCTAGACTTGGGAAACAGAAGGAAAGATTCATCTCTTTTTCCACCAAGAGAGTCCCCCTTTCACAATAGGTTCTGCAGACTGTATAAAGTAATAAGAAGACCTATTTAACTTACAGTGCAAACTCCATGAGGATAGTGATCTTTAACATATACTCTAAAGGACTCATCAATAGAAGCTCTCCAGGGCTCAGCTGTAGTATCTATGTCACTTGGCTCTAAGTCTTTGGCTTCCTAAAATAAATGAAAAATCCCAGCATTTACTTTGTTATCCCAAAATAATTTACTTCACAACAATCATGCAGGTAGTATTTTTCGGTCTACCAAGCTAGAGCCTCATTACAAAAGGATTTAAAACAAATGATAATTCTATATGATGGAATTGAGAAGTTTACTTTTGCAGTGGGAGGAGGGGGAGGGGGATGGAGAATCCAGGGAAAACCCTCAAAGCGCAGAAGAGTACCAGCAAACAACGCTGCTTATATATGATGGAAGGTCTGAAGATTGACTGCATCACCAGGTGAGACCCAATGCATCAACATTACATGCCACCCATGCTCGCAAATGTAAAAACAAAGGAATATACGCCTATTTCAAGAACCATTGTCATCGCCAAAGGTGATAGACAATAGGTCATCCTGAGATGGACATGGTTTCATCAACTACAAACAACATTGAATCAGTCTCATGGTCAATGTTCTTGACGAGAATAAGAAGCAGAAACACAAGTCATTCCAGCTATTCTTGGATCTTGGAACAATCTATCTCTTATTGCTTTTTGCCTATCACCTTTGGCAATGACAATTTTTTTTGAAATAGGTGTATGGTTTCTAGTATGTGAATATGAGAGACTAGATAAGTGCCCCATGACAGATTGACCTTACAATTACAAAGGTGAATACAATTTGCTATATCTAAGCTTTTACCTTTCTAAGGTGATCATATGTAAACACCTGTTTGGATCTGGGATCAACAAAGCGGCCATCTGGAAGCTCTCCATGTCTTGTGATGAGAACCTTGAAACAATACAACATTGGAATACAACTTAGTCTCAAAACAATTTTAATGCTCAGGTATAAAAATAATAACTGCTCAGTCACCGGTCATGGCTGGTCAAATTAGTTTTAACTCAGTTATAGCTTGCTTCTGGATCAGCATTACAGGTCAAGGCAAAGTTTTTACCAAACAAGTTCCAATTCTGGCCAGAAGTTGTCTGATGACTGGCTGTTATGTTTAGCCCTGAAAGCTACATGTATGTACATATACCTCTAGCTTATAAATATACTTAACAGCATATTTAATTACCATGATAAATGTCAGTGTTTGAAATTTGTTTATACATTAGGTAGACTAGAGGTCACAAATGTTTTTAGATGGTGGGATCAGTGTCTTATTTTATGGCCAATGATCAGCCCTCCCCCCCCCCCCCCCCCCCCCCACCTTTACACGTACCCATAGTGGGACTGGAACTACAGTAGTGAATGAGTGATGCAAAGCCATCTTTTTCTTTGAACAATTTATTACATATAACATGCACTAAGTTTGATAACTCCTGGTGTTATTACATTATTATGTCACCCTCTTAAATAAAGTTTATTGCATTATATCGTACTATCTACATGTCTTACCTGTTCATCAGAAGAGCCCAGCCTAGCAGGGGTAAACTGCTCCTTATTATAATCAGAAAATGCACTAAAATGACAATAATTACATAGAAACTATCAGTCAAATGAGAACTTTATATTACAGAATTTTTTTTTTTTTTTTGCTTTTGCTGCCGTCAGTATAAAAGGTACAGGTTGATTATTGATTGATGGAAGTGATAAACCAACTTGCAGCTACCCCATAATGTTGAAAGCTGCTGGGAACCTAGGATAAAGATTTTTTGGGAATAAAGAGCCTGGATATACCCTTATTTTTCAAAAAGGTTATGTACATTTATAGCAGTATAAGATCAATAGTTTTCTATCAAAACACAAATAAGAGTGGTTATGTAAATGAAGGGTATGCATTTAAAAAATAAGATTTTTAAAGATAAAATTTTAAGTTGTGAAAGGATAAAAAATATCTATGTGGATTTAACAATCGCTGTTACCATTATTGATAATGAATTAGGATGATGATCACCACAATATTCTCTTATTTAAATACTTTACAGCAATCACTTTCTGTTCGGGGCTCTTAGAACACTATGACTACATTCTATATTTATAACATACAACCCTCGACTCAAGAGAAATACGAAAACATCTTATCACCACCAGACACGATCTGATTCACGACTACAGCAATGTAAATATTTTGGGTTTTCAACATCATCCTCATCAACATATTAGTCATATATGTCAGTTTTTCAAAGTATACAATCGTATCATCTTAAGTTAAACTAAGATAAATAGAGGTCTCTACTCTACTTGAACCCACCCACCCCAAGTGGGAATGCAATTTAAAGTTTGAATAAAACTAGAGCAACAATTTTGTTCAAGCTGACAGGAAATGTTTATTTGGCAGAAACTATGAAATAACTTGTTTTATTGATAAATATATGGTGACTTATTAAGTGATAGAGTATAAAAGGCTAAGTGAAGTAGGTTAGAGAGTCTTTAGAGGAATATAAGGGTATTATTTCAAGCAAGTTTTTGACGGATGTAATCGTTTGAGAAAGTGTGTATTGGCATGCAACAGGTCGAAGAAAACACATATAGTTTCCTTACCTTGCACCTTTTTCTTTCAATAAACTGTCGTTGTTTAGAAGCAGGCGAGCATCTAGACACAATAAGGAGAAGCATTAGTCCACTGTGTGATAATTTCAAAGAGAATCATTAAATTTGATCCCAATGAAAGGCTGACTAACCGGTGAACACTTCGTTGAATTCTCCTGGTGGGGCGTGTTTTATGAAATTGGAAGCTATTCGTACCTATGTTTAGAGAAGAATTACTCAGCGTTATTCACAACAAGACGCAACCTATTCTTCAGAATGAGTAAAGTAAGACCTAATCTTTACCTTTTCGTCATCAGAGATGGGTGCATCGTAATCAGCCATGATATTTTCTCCACAGATTTGGACTGAAGTCGAAGGACACCAGGAAGCGAATCCAAGATGGCTGCTTTCGGCACTGGTACGGAAAGGCATTCTGGGGCCAAGGTTGGCCGGCCCTCAACTGTGACCATATATGGAAGATTCGCTGGGGAAGGCAAAACGGGACACACGGAACTGAGTGGTACTAAGCTATCGAAACGCTTACCAACGACAAAAGAATTGGTTTTAAAACAAACATCATGTAGGGGCTTTTGTTTGGAATACTGATAATAGGGAAGGAAGAAGATATGCTTGTGAAACTTATAGGAGATTATTTCGAAGAAGAGAAAGGAAACGAAACGAAAGGAAACAAAACGAAACGAAACGAAACGAAACGAAACAAAACGAAACGGAAAGGAAAGGAAAGAAGAGGAGAGGAGAGGGAAAAATGAAATGAAGAATTAAAATACACGAGAACTATCAAAGAAAAGGAAAGGAAAGGACTGAATCAATAGAGCAATAACTTGCTGAAACAGGAAACTGAGTGGGAAAAATGCAAAGGAAAAAAAAAGTTGTCCAATGACAAGGAAATAAAAAACAAGAAAACGAAAGAAAAAGGAGTAAAAAATAAAAGAGAGAGAGCAAATAAAATAACGAAAACCCTGATTTAAGGGGTGAATGGGAAAAATGAGAAAAATAGAAAAGAATAAGGACTCTGTGGTCGATCCAGGAATTTTAGAAGGGGGCTTTTTAGTAATAGGAATGTGAGGAAAAGGAGGACCGATGGCTTACTAAGGATAATACTTGGAATTTTGAGCAAAACAAACCCCCCCTGAGTCTGCCCCTGGGACTGCAGGAAAAGGGCTGGGGAAATTTCAACTTGTTTACTTTTTGATAAAATCTACTAAAAAATCTACTAAACCACTTATATATCATTTCTAGATTTACCAGAAAATGAAAAAAGTACTTGACATGGAGTCATATGATCTGCAATGACAAAATAATGAGTCTATAATAGAGCAAAATATGTTGTTATTTATTATAATGCAAACATTGTTATGAAAATATTTTTTACAGATATTTTGGCTGCTCTAGCTTATAAATCATTCCTCTTTATAATCTGAAGCACAAAAAATCTTTAATTAGAATCTTTATTGAATATATACATTTTTGAATAAATAATCAAAAAAAATTTTTCATAATTTTTGTCTTTTTAAATCTATTTGCAATAATTTTATAATTGTAATAGCACAGGGAGCCCACTCATGATAAATGTGAAAGATAAGAATAAAACCAGATAAAAAATAGCTTCTTTGAATTTATAGTTATAGTGTATGCAAATTTATAAACACTTGCAATGTGCTGTATTTTGAGCACTCACTTTTGCTATTTGAATGTGTCATTGAGAACAGTACAGGAAAAAAAAACTTAATCAAAAACCAATCTATTCATATTTTATCTTTTTAGCTATAATGTACCTCTTGTAATAAGTTCTTCAAGTATAGAGGGCAAAAAATATATAGAATTTTATGTTTTTCTTTTTGCATACTTGAAAATTAGTTGCATTCCATGATTTTCCCATTTCTTATGACCTTCTCCCCACTTTATACAAGAAGTCTATTATTTTCAAAAACAAAAAACAAAAAAATAACTGTGCACTATTCTATGGGTTGTATTATTTATAACATTCAAAATTCAGCCTTGCTGCTCTGCATGGCTCCCAATGCTTAACTCAAACTCTAACATTGAATAAACTGCCCTAATTGTTGAGGAACTTCAATAGCTTTATCTTCAAGCCAAAAACTGCTAGGATTACTTTCCTCCTTTATTTCAGAACATTCCTCTGGTTTGTTGTTGGCGTTGAATACTTCTAGATACTCCATGTACAAGACTCTCGCTTTAGCAAGAGTTCTACTCAAATCATGTTTACGAAGCATCTTGTCAAAGTACATTGCAAGCGCATTGTAGTCCATTTTTTTTTGAAAGCAATAATCCTTGTGGAGAAGCAATATTGCTAAGCAAACAAACAGTGCAAAAGGATTGCCACTACCCAGCTCGTAAGGCCCTGGAATCTGAATCAGGTTTGCTTCTGGTGTATCACTTCCATTAAAGTTATTAATCATGGTGAAGGAATCTTCAAGATCCTCATCCTCTTCTTCAGGTTCTAAGCCAATATCACAAACTATATTGTCATTTTTGAAGTTTTCACATTTATTTCTGACAGTCTTCGCTGCAGAGTTGAACGTCTCCGAAGACATCCCCTGTGAACCAAATGGAGATGTCGTACTCCATATTACCTCCATGATATTTAGACTGTCAGTAAACTGGAACTCCCTTTTGAGGTCAAGTAAAAGCCAGCGATAACAGAAAAACATATCCTCTGCACCAATGTTCACCAAGTATTTATATAACTCTGGATCTGTTCTTTGTACAAGTAAAGAGAGGTGTTCAAATTTTTGACTCATGGCTTTACTGTCAAGAAGAAAGTGAGTTTTCATTCTGTACATCAATGAGCAGAAACAAGTGTATGCAATAGCTTCATCATTTAATACTACTAGTAATGGAGACGCTAGATCACTCATGCCTTGGACATAAGAAACGTCTGGGTTCACTATGGCATAAGTCATTAAGATATTAAACAGCGATTCAATATTTGGGTGATCCTCGGGTACGTCAAAGTATGGGCACGCTTTATCAGTTCGAACAACATCCTTCCGTATCATGTGAGAAAGTGACTCAATGTCTTTTGGGTCCCTGGTTTGCCATTCTGATTTCAGATGCCAAAAGACTTGGGATTTCATTAATAAATATCTTTCTCTTTCATCACTTGTTAAGTCAGGGGGGAACACGTGAAGGAGATGTGGCCATACTTCTTTCCTTAGAGATGGAACCACACCACACTGGAAAACCCAGGACACAAATTCTTCTGTGTGAATAAGACGTCCTTCACAATCGAGGAAATGATACCAATCGCTGTCTTTTAAAGGTCCTTTCTTGGTTGGTGTAGTTAATGCTTTGGTTATTTGATTAAGGGTCTTTTCCATTTGGTGTTTGATAGATATGTGGAAGGGTACTGAAGGAGTAAGCTTAGAAGATAACACATTATTGGTAGGTGGAGCTTCAGAAATGTTAAGTATTGCCCAGTCATTTTCTTCATCTGAGAAAAAGGAAGAAAAAAAACCAGTTGATATTAAATAATTCAGCCTTTGAAATACTGATTGGATGCTTTTAAACCATTAAGCTATTGTGAGACTGAGGGAGAGAAAGTTTCAGATCTAATGATAAAGATTCAATGCTATATAATATTGAATACCCTGCTGGAATAGTCTCCCTTTGATTTCCCTTCAGCAAAATAAAAAAGAGAGAGTCTGCAGTCTATTTTGTGTAGTTCTTTTGTAATGCTATGAATCTGGATAGTGAGATGCATGCTTTCAGGTTTGACACTGGTTTAAACAGGTTTTGATACTGTAATAAGAGATGCATTTGATAACCAAAACTTGTGAAGCAAAATGGACCACAGTTTAATTATCGAAGCATTACAGCTGTATTTTAAAAAAGGTGTAAAACATGTCTTGACTGGAAAAAAAAACTCAAACCGACTCCTCGGCAAAACATTTTTACAGAAAAGTTGCTAAATTTCCAAAAAGCAATGGTTTGCAAACCATTTAAAAAAGGATTAGCTAGGATTGGGCTTGGGTTACAATGCAGTTTCCTCTGTAGAGTCTTCCTTTTTTCTCTTGCTCGGGGTAAATTAAAGGGAGACTCTGCAAGCCACTTAATAAAATTGCTGAATTATTCTGACTAGCAATTCTGAACTTTGCACAAAATAAAAAGGCAAAAATGTATAATCACAAATTGTTCACTTGTCAAAAAAAAAAAAAAAAAAAATTAAATAAATTTAAAAAAAACTGGCTCTGTTTGTATTATTATTCTAAAAACTGAATGAATCTAGATACAACATATCTTACCTGGCCTTAACAAAGGATCAACTCTCAATGACAGATATGGAAGAGAAGCACTGAGAAACGCAGCATCAAGATCAAAGTCAGACGTCAGTGAAACAAACACGTCAGGCCTCTTCCCAGTGTCACTTGACTGAGGAAGCTGATAAGAGATTTCAAACTCCCTAAAAAACAAATAAAAATGTCATCATTGCATTGTAATGTTGTTGTTTTTTTCCTCTTGCAAGTTTATTCAACGTACAAATGCAAATAATGGGCCAGTAGCCAAAAGCTGACAATAAATTTAAAACTTTCTTAACAAAGAAGAAATTTTTAATATTCCAATATCATCATTGATTATTAGTAAATTATAAATTTGTGATTTCATGACGAAGTAAAATTTGAAAACAAAAAAACTAATGACAATAATTCTACTCCACCCAAAACACTGACAGTTACCTAAATTCTCTTTCACAATACTTCTTTCTAACTCTTAAGATTTATAACCTTCAAGTCTATTATATATATTAGCATTTTAGAGTGAAGGCATTTAACCCGTGAAATAAAAATTATTAGTCAATGTGTAATAGTCAAATAGACACAAAAGAAAACAATGGAATTAGGGTCTACTAATGTGTATTAGTCTAACATCTATTTCACGGGTTTAATGACTTCACTCTATTCCAGAAATTCCGTTACCAGGGTAATGAAATGCAGTGAGAAAAATGTGATAAAGATCTAATATTGTCACAGCAGCATAGAAACAGGTGGTCAAATAGAGAAAGGCAAAAGAAAACAAGAAAAAAAAAACAGATATCACAAGTTTATGTTTATACTAAAAAAATATATGGTTAATGCTGTAATCAAAACATTGAGGAACAACCAAGAAAACCACATTCCCGTTAATATCTTTTAGTCACGTAAAGAAGGAATATAAGAATTATTTAAGAACATTAGGAATTCAAATAAAAGTACTTATAAATGTTCTTTAGTACTATATATCTGTAATTAACACATCATGCAATCATTTGCAATTTAAAAATACATAGAGCTTCTTAACTCAAATATATATATATATATATATATAACTAAAACTGAAATGATTCTATATTTTGACAAAAACAAATAAATGGATAAAAACAGAATAAAATAATTTGTAAATTTATCATTTCCTCGAAGAATTTTCTGTCATTTTGAAATATTTTATACTTGGGTGTTTTTACATTTCAAGTAAACTTTGTTTCATAAATCTACTAATTTTTCGTCAAAATCAAGGCGGTAAATTTAGAGACAGCGTTAGAGTACCTTGGAATGACAATTATAGAACTAAAAAGGGTTTAAAGGTGATAAATGGTTTAATAACGAAAGAAAAAGAAATGGTTGGGTTTCATTATGGAATTCTGAATTCTCCTTACATCAGAAGAGTTTTTTTTAAAGGTATCTCTACTCACCCAGAAAGTTGAAAAGCCCTCTTCAACAACTGACTTAAATTCTCAAACGATGTAATATTCGGATCAACTGCAAAACATCTTAACTCTCTTCCTTTGACATTCTCAAGCTGAGATAAAAGAAAGAATTTTAAAAACCCAGATAAAATTATTTTAGCAAATGAACAGTGAATTTGCGGTTTTTTCCAAAGATTCTACTCAATTATCACCCCAAAAACTCACCAAAGCTTTGACTCTGATAGCATCTCTGTCTTGAAAACAAGATGTAGTAGACATTCAAAGGCTTTTAAATGGCGTTGTACCCATAAAATATAGCTTTAGAAGGAGTTTTTCCACCTTCTGTTGAGCGAATATGTAAACATAAATTTCGATGTGGCACAACCATGACGTCATCTGTCAGCGGTGAGGGTCACGGGCGCAAGCAATTTCGTTATGCTAATTTTCCATTTCTCTATTATTTTTATCTATCCGTCCTCATTCCATTTAGTCTTTTCAAGCAAAAAAAATGAAGGTCAATCTCCTTCCTTACTGAAATACCAGCTGTGTTCTTGAAACAACAACTCGAAGAATCCGGTGACATCAGAATTTGAACATTTAATTCGTCAATAACGATAATCACTGTAAACGCCCAGTCGGTAAAAACGATATGCAAGGATTCAATTAATATGAAAACATGCAGTAGTACGTTCTCTTAACTTGTTAGTTCAATGTAGGGAGTAAAGCAAAAGTACGTATATGTTTTTTATCGAGATTTTTCTCAAAAACTGAATTTTCTTATAAAATTTTGTATATCCTTTTATGGTCACAGTTCAATGAAGCGATCAACGTGGTTTACCATAGACGTGACGTGGGTAGTGTGTTTTTGTTTTTACTTTGGTAGCGCTAAAAAATACGACCACAATAAAGAGTATACATAAGTTTATAGTGTCGTGTTTATAAGGGGTCATGGGCGGGACGGTTAGCCTTCGGATTAAACATTAAGTAGTAATATATCATGCAACAAAATGGTGTGGTCACTGCGCTTCAACCCTGGCCCTCCGCTTTAGCCCCCTAGACACCGCTGTTAGATTCGTCACGCAAAGCTCTGTGCACCCACTTTTACTAATTTTAGGCCATTTTTGAGTTTACTAATTTTTAGACCAATTATCAGTTAACTTTCAAACCCTATCCACAACCTCCTAAAATGGATGCCCGAGGGACGAAGACGATAACGAGCTAGGGGAAAGAGACTGGCAAGAATTGTAAGACGAGAATAGTATACATGAGTATGTATAGATACATCCCAAGCAAGAATCTTAATCTCAATAGAATTATACGTGGTCTAAAATGGAAAAATACTATTCCTAGGAGGATAAGGTCCCTTCTGGAGTAGGGGTGGTGGGGAGGAAAAAAAGCGTTGCGTGACGACGATACTACGACTGAAGCTGACGACGTTCGTGAAAAATACTTTAATTACGACGCGAAAAGAACTCACATTATTGATAACTTTAAAGTACAAAACTTTAACGGTATCAAAAATAATTATTCTTTCTTGATTGTTCTTCATATATTATTTTAGAAACTAGCAGTTGCAACAATCTGGATGACGTTGGTAGTAAAACGTAGTCTACGTAACAAAAATATATTTAATCGGTTCAATTCATTGGTTTGATGAAAAACTCTTCAAGGTCCTCCTCATCACTAGCATCATTGGGCGGCAGTGACGTGTTCATCACGTGAACACAAACGAGTGGGTCATCCACAGGTAGCCCAAGTTCTGAAGTAGTAAAATCCACCTTTAACTGAAGATTGGATGAGTCGACGTTTTTCATGACTTGGTTTTCACGATGAATATTGCTTGATGTAAGTGTATTGTTAAAGTTAGTCAAACCGTGGCAAGACGAATCCGGTACTTTACAAGTTTGATCACCTTTTGAGTTGGATTTTTGTCCCTCAGTAATTACTATACGTCCATTTCCCTCATCATTTTTCGTTGTTACGTTTCCTCCAACTTTGTGATATACTTGATTCTCCTGCGATTGTAACAACGATGCTTTTGACGCAAAAATATCAGTTTGCTGACTCATCGTTTTTTCAATGCCAGGCAATCCGCGCGAAAAACCACCAATATCCGTTGGACTTCCTGTGGTGGCCTTCAAAACATTTTCACTGTAGACTCCATTACTGGTACCATTAATAGCATCTTCAAATAAACAAGCTGATGAAGTGCGGTAACCACGGGGGTCCGGTTCGTCGTCATAACAACTGCTTTCCTTATCACGAGTCTTCACGCAAGACTGATGTTGCTTAGCAACCAAACTGAGTTCAAAAGTATTTTCTAGTTTTTCGGACGCACTTGAATTTAACTCATTTAAACTGTGCTCAACTAAATTTTCATAGTTTTGATTCTTATTTGCGGCATGTTTACCTTGCTCGCTGATTTGGCTGTCCTTTTTCAGCAAATTTTTATCAGATAAGTGCATAGTAGTAATTTGCTGCGTATTGTTTGAAGCCGTGACACTACTACTGACACTAGCACTTGCATCAACCTTTAAAGTAGCGCAGACCTCGTCTGTAATTGTTTCTTCGTCGTTTCCATGATTACCAGATTCGCTATTTGATGCTATCTGACTTATTACGTTCAATGCGTAATGAAACTCTTCCTGCAAATAAAGACAATTAATGGCGATGAAATGGGATATAAGGAAAAATTGAATTAAGTTGCCTAGATTCGCCATGGTGCATTCTGCCACCTTGCACTGGGAGCCCCTGGAAATAATTTAACCAAGGATATTTTTTCCGATTTTATTATTGTTTTACACTCAGTTTTATCTCGAGTGGGCTCCCTGTGTCCGCAGCTACTAAGACAAGTGCGCCTTGTTAAAAATACTGAATACAAGGCCCTGGGGGAGGGGGAAGGTCGACTGGTTAGAAGAGGAAGAGGAAATGAGAGGCTCTCTTCTTCCCCTATCCCCGTTCCCCTCTCCGCAAGAGAGCCTGATACTCATGTTATGTTAAAAACCAAGAAAAGTACGAAGTTTGTGATTACCTGGTAGAGTTCGCTGTCCAGATCTGGCAGGTCACACCCAGTGTAGACATCATTCATGACGCAGTATTGGACAAGGCTGCACCAATAGGGATCCTGTAGGGACAAAGGCCGTTGAGTTAAGAAAAAATGAATTGCCATATAGATGTGCCCAGAGTCATTAAATGAAAAGGGTGCATTCTAGCCTTTACGCAATACCAACGAACTATCACTATCTTATTCTCAAGGAAACATTGCGCCCAAGGTAAAGACGTCTATTATCTTACGGAAAGTTAAAGTAAAAAATCAGCCCATGCAGCTTGTCAATTGTAGACTGCGAGCAGACCAACTTTTTCCTCCAGAATGAGTAAAGACTAATTTTCAGGAGTCCTTTGGACGCGCGCACGTAACTCACCCCACTCCCGCGCTTACCAAATAGGAAGAAAAAAGTAACGGCTCGACTTCCGTTAAGAGGGAAAAGAGAGACTGTTAACAGTCTATATAGCTTGAGGTCCGAAGAGAGACTGTTAACAGTCTATACAACTTGACGTCCGAAAAGAGACTGTTAACAGTCTATACAACTTGACGTCCGAAGAGAAACTGTTAAAAAGCCTATACAACTTGACGTCCGAAAAGAGACTGTTAACAGTCTATATAACTTGAGGTCCGAATACTTCGGTCTTTCAATTCAATCTTACCTGACAAAGAACATGGGGGTTGCCAATCACGATGAGCAGGGCCTGAGCTCTAGTAATGGCCACGTTAAATCGCTTTGGGTTGCTAAGAAACCCAATACTGTGATCGACGTCTGACCCGATATAGGACTGGTCAGAGCGTACCTGGAGCAGAAGATGAAAATGAGATTTCAAAAAGTTATTAAAACGAAGTATAATATAAGAAAGAGACAAAAAAGTTTGTCGTACAGTTGAAAGAATCACATCCCTTATTTTTAGAAATAACATTCCTCTCCTTCCTTCCTTCCTTCCTTCCTTCGTTAGTTAGTTAGTTCATTCATTCGTTCGTTCGTTCGTTCGTTCGTTCGTTCGTTCGTTCGTTCGTTCGTTCGTTCGTTCGTTCGTTCGTTCGTTCGTTCGTTCGTTCGTTCGTTCGCTCGTTCGTTCGTTCGTTCGTTCCTTCCTTCCTCCCTTTTTCTTCTTTCTTTCCATTCCTTCCTTCCCCTTTTCTTTTCAAATCAATGTAAGACTATGTAATTATGGGTTTTTAACATGATTTGTTTCATGCTGAGTCTGATCAGTGAGATCATTCACTCGTTCGTTCACTCCTTCTTTTTTCCTTCTTTCTTTCCTCCTTTCTTTTTCCTCCCTATCTCCCCTCCCCCTCTTTTTGGAAGTATTGCATGTGCAATGACTAATAAATGATGAAAAATACTAGTTGATATGATTACGCATGCATTGAAGAAGCGCGCGCATTTACCGTAGATATGATTATGACTGGTCTTTCTTGTCCCTGAAATTCTTCGACTGAGCCAACCTTAACATCGTCAATCCCCACGCGCCTGAGTAGAAGGCGAATCTTCTCCACCTAAATAGAAAAGAGGCGAAAATTTTCAGCTGGTAAAAACCTTGAAGCTTGAACATGATGTTAGGATCACCCGTTGACGGGTGTTTGATGGCCTGTTCACTCGTTCTTTTATTCCGTCCATCCACCACTACATCCGTGCATCCATTCGTTCATTTGTCCGTCCGTCCGTCTGTCCGTCCACCCGTTGGCTGCATTCGATTCAAGCGTTTATTTCTTTGGTCATCCACTCGCCTTATGCGCTTTTGGCCCCTCTTATTGTCATGAATGTTATAAACATAGTGGTTAAGGAAGTTTCCTCAATTCCCTACCTGTTTTTTGTATGGGCTTATGATACCAATATCGGTAGGTTTGATCGAACAAGCTTCGCTTTTCTTGAGTCCCTGGATATAACGTATGATCTGGACTGCTTCAGCAGGGTTGAACCAAGATGGACTGTTCCCTTCGCGAAGATCCTCTCCCTGATATCAAAGACAACACAGAAATAATCAGCATTCTTTATTGCATGGGTTCTCGCAGACATGATATTCAATGTTATTAAGGCGTACTCTGCCTGGTCGATTGGATTATTCGTTCAGACTTGAATTGCGCAATAGGTAACTTCTTGAGTTAAGAGCGCAAATATTATGACAATAACAACAACAACAACAACATCATCATCATCATCAACAACAACAACAACAACACAGGGGCGGATCCAGGAATTTGTTCAGGGAGGGGTGCAGCGCACATAGTTAACCAAGGGAGGGGTGCACCCTTTAGAATCAAAAGGTGAAAACATTATTTTGTATTGGTTAAAACTTTGAAGTAGGGGCACAAAGTCGAACCAGGGAGGGGTGTGCATCCCCTGCACCCCTCCCCTGGATCCGCCACAGCAAAAACAACAGTCACCAACTGACAGCAGCAACAACAGCAGTAATAAAAACAACAAAAACAGGACAGATGCAGGGTGAGTGTGAAATTACGCTACAAAACCGAAGGCAAACATCGCACTGACTACAATTCGCAAAATAGTTACTTAAATGGGAATGCAGTTGTCTATCCGGTTTATGTTTGGTAGGTTGGCTGGTCCCACAGTTGGGCTTTTTAAAAATGAATGTACGATATTCCATCCTATGGACCGTTCCTTTTTTACAAGCGGTGGGATTTTGGGGAATTTTCTATTATTTATGGGCCCTCCTTCCCTAAATCCCACCAGCCTATCCCCCATGCCAGTGAAAAATGAACGGTCCCGTAGAAGGAACTTTTTACCTTGACTCCATGGAACACAAGTGGCGCTCCTTTCTTGGGCAGCATCTCAAACTCACCAAACCTTTCTCTCATCTTCTCGTCTGCATGAACCCGAAGCTCATTATGATAGAACAACGCAGAGGGGAGGTGTAGAAGAACTGGGTGTGACCTGTAGTTATTGACCAGCTTTGTAACAAGTAGTGGATCATAACAACCATGGTCAATGAACCTCGCCTCGTCACGGGTATAGAGGGGTCTGGACATGAGTCGCTCTAGCAAAGATATATTGAGCCCATATTCTAAGGCTAATGTAGAGCGTAGGACTGGACCGAGTTGATGGGGATCTCCAGCAAGAATAATCTATCGAGAAAAACAATGAGTGTCACTTTGTGTAGTTATGCACCATTTTCACGCTGATTGATTCCCATGTAATCAATGATTCAAAACTGAAAACCGAAATGGAATCCTGAAACAACTTCTGGGCTGATCAAGTCAGGGGTGGCTATTTATCTGATCTCAAAGGCTATATATTTGTTATTAGTCTAATCCATAGTTACCTGACCCTCTCCCCCTGCGGCTAGTCCCATTGGTATAAGACAGTCTGGTTCGGTGGCTTGTCCTGCCTCATCTACGAAAACGTGTGTGAAATGTCCAGCGCGCAGCCCAAGAGAAAACAGCTGACCTGAAGTACTGCAGGTGCAGATTATGATTCGGTAATGCGCAGCTAGTGTTAGGCGGTCAGTGTCTAAACAATAAGGCACTATCGTTTCTGGTATGTCTTGAGCTCTTTGGACAGCGTTCAGGCGAACCATATCACCTTCTTGTATAAAACCACTGCTTTGTAAACGAACAGCCTGGTGGATATAACAAGACAAATCTTGAAATTTGATGCTAATAGAGGCTTTGCACCACCACGTGATGGCAGTCATGACAGGAGGCACGACAATAGAGTCTTTTCCTACTGGCAAACTGAATTCTTTCTAATGTATATCAGATTTGACCAGATTCTGCCTGTTCCTGCCTCCTGTCGTGGCTGTCCCCACGTGATGGTGCAAAGCCTCTATAGACTTTGTCTTGGCGCTGCTACGTTTGCCCATTTCAAGCCTCGTGTCATTCCCTTGAGAATACTATTCTTTGCTTGAGTGGTATCCATATTCATGTGTCTTCTCATGTGCAACCATTAAACGAAGAAATAATGCTCTAGAGATTGACACGTGGTTTGAAATGGGAAAACATTGCACCAAGACAAAATAGGCCTATTCGCAGGAAGATTTGAAGCCCAGACTCGGAGTAGCCATGATAAAGCAATGTTTAGGAGGTAGTTCATCGACTCTTTACATGGGAAAGCTCCTATTTGAACCAGTGAACCATCGCGCATAACAGAGTAAAATAAAAGGAACAAAAGTAGTTTAGTTTACGAATTTCCGCATAATGAGCATTTGAATATACTCCCATGCATTAAATAGAAACATTCCTTACCAGAAGATCTGCAGCGCTGTTGGATGGTGCGCATGCTATAATCCTACTGGACGGGATCCTGTGAAACGCCTGTAAGAATATTATCAAGCTAGTATTACCATTATTACGCAACTGTAGGATAGGTTACTCTAGGGTAACACTTCACATTCCTGATGGATATCTCCACCAACGTCGTCTTTACCAGAACAAGCACCACCATTTTAGCCGTGATCGTTAACAAGACAGTGTGCAAGGGATTCTGGTAGTGGTAGTAAATGACGCCATAATTAAAGTGTCCTATTGTCCTTATCATCCTGTCCACCCCAACCTCCATCGTCACTTATCACCGTCTTTATAACACTGACCCTCAGTACTCCTGCCTTCATCACGTACCCGTAAGATAGCACCCACCAGAGTAACAGTCTTCTAACTCCTTCACCATCAACATCAACATACCCACCTACACAACAATCATCTCCATCGCTATCATTAAAACACTGACCCTCATTACTGTTGTCTTTATCACGTACCTGTAAGATAGCAGCCACCAAGGTAACAGTCTTCCTACTCCTTCGCCACCAACATTAACATACCCACCTCCACCACCACCATTATCATCACTATTATATCACCATTCTTATAACACTCGCCCTCATTACTGCTGTCTATATCACGTACCTGTAAGATAGCTTCCACCAAGGTAACAGTCTTCCCCGTCCCTGGTGGTCCAAACAGTATGTAGGGAGTGGGGCGACTCTGACCACTAAGGATACGAGATACTGCAGCACGCTGTCGTTCATTCAGATTCGAATTATATAGAAAGTCTTCCTCTTTATTCGATGTTTCGGCTGAAGAGCAAAGAACAAAACGCCGTTAGTTTGCCTGACTATTACAGGATAAGGACCCATAAACATCACCTTCAAATTTTATCGAACCCTGCAACAACCTCTGGCGTGGCTAACTCACAGATTGAACCCTGAAACAACCTCTGAGCTGATCTAAGTCAGAGCACGGCTAACTCACAGATTGAACCCTGAAACAACCTCTGGGCTGATCTAAGTCAGAGCACGGCTAACTCACAGATTGAACCCTGAAACAACCTCTGAGCTGATCTAAGTCAGAGCACGGCTAACTCACAGATTGAACCCTGAAACAACCTCTGAGCTGATCTAAGTCAGAGCACGGCTAACTCACAGATTGAACCCTGAAACAACCTCTGAGCTGATCTAAGTCAGAGCACGGCTAACTCACAGATTGAACCCTGAAACAACCTCTGAGCTGATCTAAGTCAGAGCACGGCTAACTCACAGATTGAACCCTGAAACAACCTCTGAGCTGATCTAAGTCAGAGCACGGCTAACTCACAGATTGAACCCTGAAACAATCTCTGGGCTGATCTAAGTCAGGGCATGGCTAACTCACAGATCGAATTTGAATTTGTGTTGCGGAGGGAGGAAAACCGGAGAACACGGAGAAAAATCCTTGAATCAAGGGAGAGATCCAAGAAACTCTAGTAGAGGTAATGCCGATTCAGGGAATCGAGCCAGAGACCCCAGAGATGAAGACGAGTGCACTGCCGCTGCACTACCCCCTGCACTACCCTTAAAACCTTTGATTCTGGAAGTCACCTCGTTTGGTTGAACCAACCGGCAGTGTTTTAGCTCGGTAAACTCATCAAGGGTCTAGTGTTCTTTGCAACTGCCGAGGTATTGCCGACAGCGAACTTCTGTCAGGAGTGAATGCCAGTATTTGCTGGAAAAATGTTACAAAATGTGACTTGTCTTCTCACCTGTGTCTTCTGCGTTAGAGGATCCTAAACACAGATTGACCACTGGCAATTTAGGTTCCAGTTTTCTTGGAAACATTACTGCGGAGAAAACAACATTGTATTATCACAAGTCTTGAGTAACATACGTTCCTGCAACAACTGCTTTCATGTGAGCAGGCAATGGACCCAAATAGACTTGGGCGTATTTGTTCCCTATATCAGCTCACGTGTCATTGAAAAAAGTCTCTCGGCGTACAGATTTTTTACCAAGAACAGACAAAACCCAATTAGGCGTTTTATTTTCCCAATTTAGACGAAGTGTCATTGTCTTAAGAATAAGATTCTTTGTTTAAGTTGTATGATGTGATCATGTATCTTCTCGTGTGAAACCTTCAAACAAAGAAATGACAAACTTCGCGTGCATGTAAAGTCCTTTGGTCAGTAGTTTTAGCATCAAAGTGAAAGAATAGAACTAACGCACCCTCTGGTCCCAGCTGAGCAGCAAATTCCACTGCTTGATGAGCACGTCTGATAGTAGACCTGGGGAAATAAGAAAGTCGTACATAGAGCTGTTAAGTGTGACGTCAATACACCAGTTTCGCATTCAATGCATACCGCTGTTTTTGAAGAACAAGAACTCATTTGTACAGGCTTTCTTAACATGCAAAAAAAAATTCATGAGACATCACGAGTTCTAAAAGTCCTTCTTGCTGATTTGAAAATAAGATAAGGGATTTTCCCAAATAATTTTTTGACTGAACACGGAACAATAGCTCCAAATCGAGGATGGACTTAATACAATCAATACAGTAAATTTATGAATACATCAAGTCAATCAATTTTTTTAATATTTAAATGGTTAATTAAATTGAAGAAAAGAAAAAAGGGAATGAATTAAGAGACGACAATACTGGATATTGTTACAATTTAAGCTGACACACCTGTTAAAGTAGAACGTGACGTCACAGCTTTGCAACCCAAAATTTTTGTGAAACTCCTCGTTGAACTTGAGAAGAATATCGTCTTTCCTCACCTGTGGAAGACAGCAAATTGTTTCAAAAAATGCACATTATAGATGACACAAATTTCATTTCTAGAATATCTTTACATCAGTGAGGTGACTATGCTTTGTGCCCTTTCATCATTTTTAATGCGCTTTGAGGGAAAAAGCGCATGTGTGGATATGATACAAACTATACCTAATTACAATGCGCATAATTTTGTATATGAAATTTCATTTATTTATTGAGTTTAGAAGCCCCGACGGGAAGGCAGGGCAAACCAAAAATTAGTTTAAAGACTCGTAAATTTGTTCCCCTCCACGGAAATCTTTAGTAAAAGGCGAAAGATTTATACGCTTTTGAAGGGAAACCAGAGTGACGAACAGTGATGTCCACAGAAGACTCGTACAGATACAAGTTTCTTCCACGTATGGGATGCTTTGTGCTCTCTCATGCATCACATCCTTTCATTCATGGCTAAAATCCTTTGCGCATGCGTGCGTTACTTTTCACTTTTTTTTAGAAAAAGAGAAAATTAAATATTTCACGATTGATTATAGATTAAACAAATTTCGTTTTTAGAATATCTTGATATAAGTGGGGTGACTATGCTTTGTGCTCTCTCATGTATTACATCACCATTTCTAATGCGCTACGATATTCTCATGCACATATAGATAAATAAATCGTCACGCATTCGTGGTTTTGAGTCCAAACTATACCTAATTACATTCCGCATAATTTGGTAGATGAAGTTTCAATCATTTATTGAGGTGAGAAGCCCCACCAGGAAGGCAGAGCAAACAAAAAATTAGTCTAAAGACTCGTTAACTTGTTCCCCTCCACGGAAATCTTTAGTAAAAGGCGAAAGATTTATGCTTTTTGAAGGGAAACCAGAGTGACGAGCAGTGATGTCCACAGAAGACTCGTACAGATACAAGTTTCTTCCACGTATGGGATGCTTTGTGGTCTCTCATGCGTCACAACGTTTTATTAATGGCTAAAATCCTTTGCGCATGCGTGCGTTTCTTTTCGCTGTTTTAGAAATAAAGAAAATTAAATATTTCACAATTGATTATAGATTATACAAATTTCATTTTCCCGTGCTTAGAATATCTTTATATCTTTACATCAGTGAGGTGACTAACCTTTGTCCTCTCTCATGTATTACATCGTTTCTAATGCGCTTTGATGGAAAAACGTTAGCGCATGTGTGGCTTTGATTCCAAACTATACTTAATTACAATCCGCAAAATGTCGCTGAAGATGTTTTATTTATTTATTGATGTGAGAAGCCGCGCCTCGAAGGCAGGGCAAACAAAAAATTAGTCTAAAGACTCGTTAACTTGTTCCCATCCACGGAAATCTTTAGTAAAAGGCGAAAGATTTATACGTTTTGAAGGGAAACCAGAGTGACAAGCAGTGATGTCCAAAGAGGACCCGTACAGATACAAGTTTCTTCCACGTATGGGATGCTTTGTGCTCTCTCATGCATCATATCGTTTCATAAATAGTTAAAAAAGTTTGCGCATGCGTGCGTTCCATTTCACTTTTTTAGAAATAGAGAAAAATAAATATTTCACGAATGATTATAGATTATACAACTTTCATCTTCTCTTGTTGAGAATATCTTTATATCAGTAAGGTTACTATGCTTTGTGCTCTCATGTATTACATAATTTCTAATGCGCTACGATAGAGAAAACGTTTACCCATGCGTGGATTTGATAACAAACTATACCAATCTCGTACCTAGAGCCTGCGTTTCTTCTGGCCTGCGGCGAAGAACGAGGGCTCTGGCATAATCCATTTTTTGAGACCAGTATTTCTTGGACTTCTGGTATAAGAGCGTATACGTTAAAAGACTTGCAAAAAATTTAAAAAAATATGTTCCCGATTTCTAATTCTTATTTTGATCGGAAGTAAACACAGAACTCTGTTTGAAACAAGGTTTGAAAGCATGATTTTCATTGATTATGTTTCACTTCCGGAAACCTGCGCATGCGCCAAAAATGGATTATGCCAGAGCCCTCGTTTTTCGCCGCAGGCCGAAAGAAACGCAGGCTCTGGGTACGAGATTCAAACTGTACCTAATAACAACCCGCATATTAATTTTGCTGCAGGAACTTGTGGATGAATTGAATCACCGTAAAAAGCTTTGTGGAATTGACTTTTCGGACGTTAGTCCTTCGTCGGAGTAAGATTAATTTTTACCTAATGAAAGCCCGCATATTAATTGTGCTGAATGAATTTCAATTATTTATTGAGGTAAGCCCCGCCAGAAAGGCAGTGCTAACAAAAAATTAGTCTACAGACTCGTTTAATTGTTCCCCTCCACGGAAATCTTTAGTAAAAGGCGAAAGAATTATACGTTTTGAAGGGAAACCAGAGAGACGAGCAGTGATGTCCAAAGAGGATCCGTACAGATACGAGTTTCTTCCACGTATTGGATGCTTTGTGGTCTCTCATGCATCACCTCATTTCATTTATGGCTAAAATCCTTTGCGCATGCGTGAGTTTCGTTTCAATTTTTAGACATCGAGAAAGACAGATATTTCATCAATTATTATAGATTAAACAAATTTCGTTTTTAGAATATCTTTATATCAGTGAGGTGACTATGCTTTGTGCTCTCTCATTATTTCTAATGCGCTATCAGGGAGAAAATGTTTGCGCATGTGGATTTCATTACAAACTACGCCTATCGAAAACCCATTCTCAATCACACGCGCTTTCTAGCGAGTGTTTTTGTCGCGACGAAGTAGATTTTGGTGGACGTCAATCAAAGCGTTTCCATGACATTCTATAGGCACGTGCCTTTATAGCTTTGTGTTTTCCGACAATGTTATGGAAGCGCCTTGTGATTGACGTCCACCAAAACCTTCTTCGTAGCGACAGAGAGAATCACAAGATGGCGCGTGTGATTAAGAATGCCTGTAATTTTGCTGACGATGTTTCATTTATTTAGATTAGAAGCCCCGCCTCGAAGACAGGGCACACAAAAAATTAGTTTAAAAACTCGTTAACTTGTTCCCATCCACGGAAATCTTTAGTAAAAGGCGAAAGATTTATACGTTTTGAAGGGAAACCAGAGAGACGAGCAGTGATGTCCAGAGAGGACCCGTACAGATACGAGTTTCTTCCACGTATGGGATGCTTTGTGGTCTCTCATGCATCACCTCATTTCATTTATAGCTAAAATCCTTTGCGCATGCGTGTGTTTCATTTCACTTTTAGAAATCGAGAAAGACAGATATTTCATCCATGATTATAAATTAAATTAGATTTATCTTATCGTGTTGAGAATATCTTGATATCAGTATTTGTGTTCTTTCATGTATTACATCATTTCTAATGCGCTACACGGGAGAAAACGTTTACGCATGCGTGGAGTTGAGTCCAAACTATACCTAATTACAATCCGCATTATTTTGCTAATGAAGTTTCATTTATTTATTAAGGTTAGAAGCCCCTCCTCGAGTGCAGGGCAAACAAAAAATTAGTTTTAAGACAATGAAAATTTCATTTTGTCGTGTTGAGAATATCTTGATATCAGTGAGGTGATTATGCTTTGTGCTCTCTCGTGTATTACATTATTTCTAATGCGCTACCGTAAAGAAAACGCTTACGCATGCTTTGCTTTCAAACTATACCTAATGAAAACCTGCATATTGATTTTGCTAAAGATGTTTTAATTATTTATTGAGGTGAGAAGCCCCGCCAGAAAGCTAGGGCAAACAAAAATTTTGTCTAAAGACTCGTTAACTTGTTCCCCTCCACGGAAATCTTTAGTAAAAGGCGAAAGATTTATACGTTTTGAAGGGAAACCAGAGTGACGAGCAATGATGTCCAAAGAGGACCCGTACAGATGCAAGTTTCTTCCACGTATGGGATGCTTTGTGGTCTCTCATGCATCACCTCGTTTCATTAATGGCTAAAAGCCTTTGAGCATGCGTGAGTTTCGTTTCAATTTTTAGACATCGAGGAAAACAGATAATTCACCAATTATTATAGATTAGACAGATTTCATTTGTAGAATATTTTTATATCAGTGAAGTGACTATGCTTTGTGCTCTCTCATTATTTCTAATGCGCTATCAGGGAGAAAACGTTTGCGCATGTTGATTTCATTACAAACTATGCCTAACGAAAACCCTTCATATTACAGCCATTCTCAATCACACGCGCTTTCTAGCGATTGTTTTTGTCGTGACGAAGTCAATCAAAGCGTTTCCATGACATTCTATAGGCACGTGCTCTTATAGCTTTGTGTTTTCCGACAATGTTATGGAAGCGCCTTGTGCTTGACGTCCACCAAAACCTTCTTCGTCGCGACAGAGAGAATCACAAGAAGGCGCGTGTTATTGAGAATGGCTGTAATTTCGCTTATGATGTTTCATTTATTTAGATTAGAAGCCCCGCCACATAGGCAGGGCACACAAAAAATTATCCTAAAGACTCGTTAACTTGTTCCCCTCCACGGAAATCTTTAGTAAAAGGCGAAAGATTTATACGTTTTGAAAGGAAACCAGATTGACAAGCAGCGATGTCCAGAGAGGACCCGTACAGATACAAGTTTCTTCCACGTATGGGATGCTTTGTGGTCAATAAGGCATCGTATCGTTTCATTAATAGCTAAAATTCTTTATGCATGATCGCGTTTCATTTCACTTTTTTTTAGGAACTGAGAACATTAAATATTTAACGAATGATTATAGATTAAACAAATTTCATTTTTGGAATATGTTTACATCAGTGAGGTGACTATGCTTTGCGCTCTCTCATGTATTACATCATTTGTAATGCGCTGCGAGGGAGAAAACGTTTGCGCATGTGTGGATTTGACTGCAAACTATATACCTTATTACAATTCGCATACTTTTGTTTAAGAAGTTTCATTTATTTATTGAGTTTAGAAGCTTCGCCACATAGGCAAGGCAAACGAAAAATTAGTTTAAAAACTTCTTTAATTGTTCCACTTTACCGTGTATTTCCCTTTTTTTAGAAATAGAGAATATTAAATATTTCACGAATGATTATTTCAACGAAAATTTCATTTTCTTGTGTTTAGAATATCTTGATATCAGTGATGTGACTATGCTTCGTCCTCTCTCTTATTGCTAATGCGCTATCAGAGAGAAAACGTTTGCGAATGTGGATTTGATTAAAAACTACACCTAAAAAAACCCTTCATATTAATTCTGCTGACGATGTTTTAATTATTTATTGAGGTTAGAAGCCCCGCCTCGAAGGCAGGGCAAACGAAAAATTAGTCTGAAGACTCGTTATCTTGTTCCCCTCCACGGAAATCTTTAGTAAAAGGCGAAAGATTTATACGTTTTGAAGAGAAACTAGAGTGACAATCGATGATGTTCAGAGAGGACCCGTACAGATACAAGTTTCTTTCACGTATGGGATGCTTCATGGTCGCTCATGCATCACATCCTTTCATTTTTGGCTAAAATCGTTTGCGCATGCGTGCGTCACAATTTACTTTTTTTAGAAATAGAGAAAAATTATATTTCACGAATGATTATAGATTACTTAAATTTCATTTTTTAGAATATCTTAATGTCAGTAAGGTGACTATGCTTTGTGCTCTCTCATGTATTACATTCATTTCTAATGCGCTACGATAAAGAAAGCGTTCACGCATACGTGGAAATCCAAACTATACCTAATGAAAACCCGCATATTAATTTTGCTGAATATATTTCAATTATTTATTGAGGTGAGAAGCCCCGCCAGGAAGGCAGGGCAAACAAAAAATTAGTATAAAGATTCGTTAACTTGTTCCCCTCCACGGAAATCTTTAGTAAAAGGCGAAAGATTTATACGTTTTGAAGGGAAACCAGAGTGACGAGCAGTGATGTCCAGAGAGGACCCGTACAGATACAAGTTTCTTTCACGTATGGGATGCTTTGTGCTCTCTCATGCATCATATCATTTCACAAATAGTTTCAAAAAGTTTGCGCATGCGTGCGTATTATTTTACTTTTTTAGAAATAGAGAAAAATAAATATTTCACGAATGATTATAGATTATACAAATTTCATTTTTAGAATACGTTTACTTCAGTCAGGTGACTATGCTTTGCGCTCTCATGTATTACATCATCATTTCCAATGCGCTAAGATAAAGAAAACCTTCACGCATGCGTGGATTTGATTAAAAAATATGCCTAATAACAAACCGCATAATTCTTTCTTAAACTATGAAGTTTCATTAATTTATTTATTGAGGTTAGAAGCCCCGCCAGGAAGGCAGGGCAAACAAAAAATTAGATTAAAAACTCGTTAACTTGTTCCCCTCCACGGAAATCTTTAGTAAAAGGCGAAAGATTTATACGTTTTGAAGGGAAACTAGAGTGATAATCGATGATGTTCAGAGAGGACCCGTACAGATACAAGTTTCTTCCACGTATGGGATGCTTTGTGGTCTCTCATGCATCACATCCTTTTATTAATGGCTAAAATCCTTTGCGCAAACGTGCGTTTCATTTCACTTTTTAGAAATCGAGAAAAACAGATATATGATTGATAATTATTATATACATTATTATATTCGTTATCATATATAATATTTTATAATATGTATAATTATCGATGAGAATGAATATATCAGTGAGGTGACTATGCTTTGTGCTCTCTCGTGTATTACATCATCATTTCTAATGCGCTACGCTAAAGAAAGCGTTCGCGCATGTTTGGATTTGGCTCCAAACTATACCTAATGAAAACCCGCATTTTAATTTTGCTTAAGATCTTTCATTTATTTATTGAGGTGAGAAGCCCCGCTGCATAAGCAGAGCAAACACAAAAATTAGTTTAAAGACCCGTTAACTTGTTTCCCTCCACGGAAATCTTTAGTAAAAGGCGAAAGATTTATACGTTTTGAAGGGAAACCAGAGTGACGAGCAGTCATGTCCACAGAGGACCCGTACAGATACAAAAATCTTCCACGTATGGGATGCATTGTGGTTGATCAGGCATCATATCGTTTCATTAATGGTTTAAATCTTTTGCGCATGCGTGCGTTTCATTTTTCTTTTCTTTTTTTTTCAGAGATAGAGAAAATTATATTTCACGAATGATTATAGATTAAACAAATTTTAACTTCTCGTGTTGAGAATATCTTGATATCAGTGAGATGGCTATGCTTTGTGGTCTCTCATGTATTATATCATTTCTCAGATTGTGACAGTGACAATGTTTGAACCCTTTAAAGGAATAACTGAGCTCCGTAAGTAGAATATTAAGCCCTGAATATAAATAATAATAAATAATAAATTACATTTAGAAAGCGCAGATTAGCACAAGATTAGCACAAGAATACGAGTGAATATTCTACATATACATGATTCAAAAATGCTGCTGTGTATCTATCAGCAGTAGACACATGTACTCATCAATTACGTGTTTTTAGAATGTGTTTACATCAGTGAGGTTACTATGCTCTCTCGTGTATTACATTATTTCTAATGCGCTACGATAGAGACATACTCCATATACTCTCATCTTTACGATAGAGAAAACGTTTACGCATGCGTGGATTTGATTAAAAACTATACCTAATAATAACCCGCATATTAATCATACTGCAGGAACTTGTGGACGAATTGAATCACCGTAAAAAGCTTTGTAAAACTGACTTTTCGGCTGTATTCCTTCGTCGGAGTAAGATTAATTTTGCTGACGAATTTTATTTATCTATTGATGTGAGAAGCCGCGCCTCGAAGGCAGGGCAAACAAAAAATTAGTCTAAAGACTCGTTAACTTGTTCCCCTCCACGGAAATCTTTAGTAAAAGGCGAAAGATTTATACGTTTTGAAGGAAAACCAGAGTGACGAACAGTGATGTCCACAGAGGACGCGTACACATACAAGTTTCTTTCCAGTATGGGATGCACCGCTTTATTAATGGCTAAAATCCTTTGCGCATGCGTGCGTTTCATTTCACTTTTTTAGAAATAGAGAACATTAAATATTTCACGAATGATTATTTCAATGAAAATTTCATTTTCTCGTGTTTAAAATATCTTGATATCAGTGAGGTGACTATGCTTTGTGCTCTCTCATGTGTTACATCATTTCTATTGCGCTACGAGGTAGAAAACGTTTGCGCATGTGTGGCTTTGACTCCAAGCTATACCTAATTATAATCCGCATAATTTTCCTGACGAAGTTTTTTATTTATTGAGGTTAGAAGCCCACCGCATAGGCAAGGCAAACAAAAAAATAAAGGTTTGACATAAGACGTTTTTTAAACGTGTCCTTTAACGTACTAACCTCATGGACGTAACCCTCATACTTAGGAGCATCATAGACACCATCTAGTTTAAGAAAAATAAAACAAGAGAAGGGCTAGTTAATAGACATTATAAGATAACAGTTTTGAATATCGCGTTGTGATTGGTTTGGAGCGCGTGCTTTATGAGAGCACATTGCACACGCGCGCACTTTCCGTTGCGTCATTCCTATCTATTATTGTAATTTGTATTTTATAAAAGAAATAAAAAACTTGCTTGCTGTGCTGTGTGCAGTCATAAAGCACTTGGGGATTGGCAGAACACTTGAGAAGTGTCGAGAATCATTCCGCTATGCGTCGTGCTTCTCCTAACACTTCTCTCGTGTTCTGCCAACACCCAGGTGCTTTATAACTGCACACAGCACGCGCTCACGTTTTCTATTTCTTCATCACTAGCTTGGGTGTAACGTTTTCCCATTCCATACCACGTGTCATTCCATAGATAAAATTCTGAGCCTTGAATGCGAGGCCAAACCTTTTGCATGTTTTTTTTTCGTAACGAAAAAAAAAAATTCCGCTGGTTTGGCGTGGTATGTCCTCTTATTTACCACGATATGACATTTTAGATAGGTGAAGACTGATTTGCACAGGCTTAGCCTTGTTCAAAAGCACTAAATCATTCCAAGAGTCAACTGTACAGTAAAGAATGTGCAGCTTTAACAATACCAATGTTTTAAAAACCCATGGAATTTTAATTGTATCTGTGGATAGCTGACTAATAAACGAGGCTAAGCCTGTGCAGATGAGCCTGTAGTCTTCAAAAACAGCGGTATGCATCGAATGCGAAACTTTCGAATTGTCACGTGTCAACCAATCTTCCTATTTTTTCAACAAGAACATGCGTAATAGGTAAATTACGAGCCTAGGCACATAATTTGCCTATTACGCATGTTCTTATATGATTTCCGAGCCCATCCCACACGGCTTACTGCCTCATCTATCATGTACTACTTTTCCGTGGGATTTTCCAGTTCACTAGATACACCGTGCTGACGAGGCCCAATACCGGCCGAAACAGCTGTCCACGGTTTCTAGTTGAGCTGACCCATTTTTTACGCGACTTGAAGTTGTGAAAGGCCCATTGGCCCTCTTCTTCAGTTGTTTCATACTACGCTCGTAATTTACCTATTAGACATGTTCTTATATAATTTCCGAGCCCATCCCACACGGCTTACTGCCTCATCTTTTCAACAAGATGCACTCAGTGAATAACACATACCAGTAAGGGAAGCCACTACAGTGTCACCAATCAGAAGTGAAGGTCTACCCTCTGCAAGACCAGGAACACGTAGGCTTAAATACTCTCTATACAAATCCATTGTTACCTAGGTATTACGTAGACCCAAAATGAGTTTGAAAAATGATGCAATAAAACACACAAAATGGCATTAGAATATATCATCATGCCAGCAATTATATCTTAAAGGGGCAATTCACACCTTGAACAAGTCTATTTTGAAATAAAGATTCTTAGGCTCAGGTCAAATGTTGAACTTCACATGAGCCCAACCAAATAGTCCCCTTCACAGTTCCCTGCGCCATCTTGAAAGGTAGCCGTGCCTATGCATCGAAGCGAGACGAACGCCGAGCTTGCAATGATAGACACATGTGAATAATTGTCCAAGGTGTTAAAAAAAGGTCTCTATCATTGCATGCTCACTGTTCGTCTTGCTTCGATGCAAAGGCACGGCCACCTTTCAAGATGGCGCAGGGAACTGTGAAGGGGATTATTGAAACAATGGATAACAAGGCGGTCCTCTTCGATGTTAATAAGTTCTGGTTGTGAAGTTCAACATTTGACCTGAACCGTAGAGATGAAAATGTGTTCGCAAAAATTTGGTTGTCAAAATACTTTTTTGGGAAATCGAGGTTCAAAGTTTGAAATAATGGTACTTAGACTGCAAAATACTATTGGCAAAGAAACTGGCAGTGGCTAAGGTCCATAACATATACTGGACGCATAGTGTAAAAACAAATAAAAGCTTTTTTCATGCTTACTAACAATTGCAAGTTGTTTCACCCTCAACCAGTTTGTTCACATCCTCATTACAATCTTTTCACATCTGTCCAGAAGGGATGGAACATCTGTGCAACAACTGACCCATCTGAATATACCACTTACATTTTGCAGGTCAAATTCTCTCATATCAAGCTCCATTTGAAGTTCTTCTGCATACAACAGTGTGCCAAACTTTGCTGCATGGTTTTGCATCGTTAGTGGCTGAAAAGTATGCAATAAGATGATTGCAGAATAATGCAATAACAGTGTAACAGGGCTTAAATAACGGCAGGTCAGTCTTTGTTCATGATCACTTGCCAAATTAGTTTTAGCTCGATCATACCTCATTTCAGTCTCAATGTTACTGAGCAGTCTGAAGAAAATGACCGACAAGGCAAAGATTTAACCAAACAAGTTCCAACATTGATGGGACATTGTCAGATGACTGGCTGTTGTTTTAAGCCCTGTGACAGCAGTCCAAATAATAGTCAAAAACTGGGCAATGTTTAAAGTGGCAATGTCAAAGAGGACTCACCTCTGTTAAAACAGGAACAAGAGCTGTCAGATCTCTGTCATCCATGATGCAATTCCTGATGTCTCTTGGAACGCTGTACATTTTTAACTTGATGGGGAAGATTAATTTGGTCTTTCTAGAGTAAAAAAAGAGATGATGTTGATGTCAATGTTGGTGATGGTAATGATTATGAAGATGATGACAATGATTAGGATGATGATGGGAAGATGATAATGATGCCAACGATATGAGGGCAATGATATGAAGACATGATGATGGCCTGGCTATGTTCCTGGTCGTAATGATGGTGATGGTGAAAATGATGATAATGATGATGCTGTTGCTGAGCTGCTAATAATGATAATGATGGCGATGCTGCTGCTCTGATGATGATGCTGCTGCTGCTAACGATGGTGCTGCCGCTGATGATGATGATGGTGGTGATGGTGGTGATGCTAATGATGATGATTATGCTGATGATGATGCTACTGTTGCTGTCTGCTGCTCAGTGATGATGATAATGATGGTGATGCTTCTGTTGCTGCTGATGATGATGATGGTGGTGATGGTGAAGGTGGTGATGCTGATGATGATGATGATGCTACTGTTGCTTTTGCTGTTGATGATGATAATGATGGTGATGATGCTACTGCTGCTGCTGCTGATGATGATGATAATGATAATGCTGCTGTTATACTGCTGCTCAGTGATAATGTTAATGACGGTGATGATGATAATAACATACCTTGTTGGTCTTTCTCCAGGTACAATCCATCTTTCTCTAGAGCCGCTCTCAACAAATCTATCCCATGCTTCTCTTCCTCTATTCCTGTTTCTCTGGTAAGGAGTAACAGGTGCCAACATATCTTGATGATCGTCTACCACATTACTGGTGACATGACGACCTATCTCACCACAATCAAAGGCTAAGACCACCAACTGCTTCACTCTACCTAAGTTTCTAGAATCAAACCAAAAAATCCAATTGGCCACTTTAGAAACAAGCACGAGACTGGGGCAAGTTTTTCATTTTATTCTTGTATAGTTCCAGAAATCATCCATACCCGCCCCACAGAGGAATTTGGAATTCCCAAAGAGTAGGGGGTTCAGAGAAAGAACAAAAATTACAGAGTTTGTATGGAAGAAAATTGAAATTTCCGGGGGGTAGGGGAGTGTCTTAAAAAAATTCCTCCGTGAGGGGGGTATGGATAGTTTTTGGAACTATACTTAGCAAATAAAGAGTTTTGTCACCTGATAAAGCATCTCAAATTTATTAAGTCTGTAAAATTTGAACACATTTCATTTAAAAGAACCAGAGTTACGAGCCCTCAAAAGTGTAAACAATTTAGTACCAAAAAATGTATGGTTACAGTGGACACTCCTCTTAAAAGAACTAAAGCAACCAAAGAGTAAAGAAGAATCCTTACTTTGCAGTAAACTTAATGTTAAGATTTCTTGTTTCTTGTGATGGTATTTGCATACCACAATACAGCATTCTTGTTGCACTTTCACTTGTTTTTCTCTTGGAATTTTGAGGTACAGGTGAATGGTTTTCCATGCTTAACAGTTGGATCTCAAACTGAGGGTCTGCTCTTACAAATGACCAAGATTTGAAGGTATGTTCCTTGTCATCTGTATTTCTGCAAATTAATTTATAAATATATAATATGTACTAGCTTCTAGTAAACACATGAGGCCTTGGTGAATAAGCTCTACAAAAAATATGAGTGACAAGCAGGACAATCTATTAAATATCCAACTTGTCAATTGTACATACTTCCTTACATAGTGAGGACATTTTGCTGAATACTCATGTTTATGTCTAGAAAATGCCTTATGGGAAATTCCATATATGGTACATATAGTATGCATATGCCGCTCAATTCCATTGCAACAATAAGTAATTATCAGGGTTGGATCAAGGGAGGGACAAAGTGGCTGTAGTCCCTCTCTTCAGCCATAACCAACAGATTAGCTCAGTTGGTAAGAGCGTCGGTCTGTTGTGCGGGAGATCATGGTTCAAGCCTCTGTGAAGCGCATTAAGATATTTGAAATGTGCTATATAAGAACCCATTATTATTATCATTATTACAGTAAATAGTTTTATTTGATCAGAGTAATAGATTTAAGATAAAATGAGCTCTTACATACAAGAAGAGAAATTCCGTCAAGCCCCCTCTTATATTTTGGCTGGATCTGCCCCTGTTTATACACTTATTTTCATTTCAGGTTAAGCTATACTGAAGTACTTACTTTATATTTATGCATAATGTTCTTGATTGGCCTATTGCTATGTCCCCAAAGTCAAGATTACCAGAGATTACTATTCCATGTTTGTCAGATAAGAGCTCAGCCATTTTATTCCCCAAGAACTGCTGTAAGTTACCAACACATGGACTGAAAAAGAAATAAGATAGCTGAGCATTGATTATTTATCAAGGTTGGCATAGAGGTACGTTTGTAGTGCATATCTTACCTCTGTCATCTCAGGTTCTATTTCTGGACTCACCATCACATGTAAATAGAGTTTTCTTTTTTTTTAGCATGCAACACTAAAACCCACATGTCAATTTTTATGGAGGAAGGAAAACCAGAAAAAACTCTTGAGGCAAGGGAGAGAACAATACATAAAACAAATTCAACTCACAATCAAACTAATGACCCCACGCATGAACTACACAGGGGCTATTAGAGACAGTGCCGTAGCAGCTAATGTCACCCATATTCTATATAAACACAGCAGTTTTATTTTAGAAACAATATGATTTGTTACCTATTTTGCTTTGGAATTTTCTTTGGCTCCACATTCACAGCCCTCCACTTGCATTTCCCTTGTACTGACTCAACAGCTGTCACTTGCACATCATCCCCTCGGCAAGGCCTATACCCTCTAACACATGCACCAAATGTGAAATAAACCTCTTCGTTTATATACCCATAACCAGGGAAAACACTATTGACCTTCCCTGATAGATTCTTCTCTCTCAAGGGTTTCACCCCCCGGATTTCAAGACTATCATCTGTGAATCTTTCTAATTCTACTTTGACCCAGTCACCCTTGCAGGGGGAGTATGGCTGGTGTTTTAGTACTGACATATTAAAACTCATCCCATTGTTCAGCTCTAAAATGTCTCCTTTTAAAGCAGTTGCAAACCCAATGGCGTTTTCTATAACTCCGTTCTCTTGAAATGTTCCCCATTCCTTGAAGCGCCTCACACGGGTTGCTTTCCATCCGCTAGTATTGTTTTCTCTCTTGGCTTCAAAATGAACTTCGTTACCAACTTCAAGACGAGAACCGCCAATTATCACATCAAAAGTGAAGTAAACTTCATCATCTATGACTCCCGCACCATCATAAAGCCTTGAAACTTTACCATAACAGGATTTTCTAAGCAAATCCTCGTCTTTCTTGACAGAATTTGACACTTTCTTTGAACTGTTGTCTTTGGGATTTTGGGGAGATTTGTCCTTGTTTTTTGCAATAGAGGAATTTCCATCTTCGTCGGAGCCGAATACATATCCCGTAAACTTAGAAATAATATTGAACATCGTAATATTTTTCTAGATAAGAGAAAACTATCAAAGAATCTCGTAAAGCGTCGAAAATGTTGTGGAAGCCGCCATCTTGGTTACACACAGGGATCCAAAAGCGCGATGTATAATTTCATATTATTCATTTTTCAATAATTGGGGGCACTTAATTTTCGCGTCATTATATGGTGTTTTTTTCTTTAAACTATATTCTTTATTTTCTTTTAAATACATTTTTTAATAGTAAATTTTAGATATTCAGGAGATATATAAAGAAGATATGAATATTTGATGGGGCTCCTGTGTTATTTATCTAGCAAAGGCCTGGGGAGAGAAGAAATCCAAAATGGTGGACGAGTGAGCAAATTTTTCATTACTTGAAATTTTTGAGTTTATTTGCCTTGTGATTGAGCCAAATGACGACAGATCAAATCAAATGCATTCTTTTTTGTGAGTTTCATCCGATCGCTGGTCCAAAGATTGTTTACCAGGTAAGGAAATACTATAGATCATTTTAAAAATATCAAGAAAAACAAGAGCCAATAATGGCTAGGTTCAATTCGTAAACCTCGAAAATAGAATCGAATAAGCTCTAACTAAGCTATTAAATAAGGAAAATGAAAATAGGTAAAATATTTTACTTGATTCTCGTACATTTTTGTACTTCTATGTTTACACTGGGATATTAGATGGCGCAATATTAACCATGTTTATGCATGTTGCCTGCTCGCTGGGAATGTTGAATTTGGCTCTGATTCAATTGTTCACTGGGGCATGTTGAATAAGTTTCAAGCCGAAAGACGTTTTGCATGGCACAATTTCATCCTGTAACTTGTTCGTGACCCAAATATTAAGTTTTGGTTGCAGGAGTAGAAAGCAGTTCTGCTCTTTGTGAAACTCTCTTGCAACAAAGCTGGGGGTGTTATACAGTGCAATTCGTTCTGAATCTTGTCTCTCAATGCAGTTGCACACAAGTTTCAGCTAAAAGTTCCAGCGTGTAAAAAGGCATTTTAGGAATCTTGGATGAATAAGTTTATTGAGCCTTGCTCCCCTTTTATCTTTAGTCTCCAGATAACTTTATTTCTAAAGAGGAATTTGATTGTGTAGCAGTTTATATCATTCCAAAACCAGAACTCCAGAGTAAAGTTATTACTGTGTAAGTATATTAATTTTACCAGCTATGTACATGTACCTGAACATGATTGTTGCATTACACAGTCTAGGATAAGATTTTGTAATGACTCAATTGCCAGCTGTCTAGAGGTGCCTTTAGTAACCACTGTTTTCATTTTTTACTTGCTGATCAAGACAAAATGTTGTCTTGGCAGTACTGTGGAGTACTGTCAATCAATATTAATTCTTTAGAGAACGTACAGTAGATTTATTGGAACAATTTATTTGACCCTAGTCTATTTACCATTAAAAAGGGGCTTAAAACAAATGCCAGCGGCCAAAAGTAGTTTTAGCTTGGTCATACTGTACTTTAGTTCTGGCAAAACGTTACTTGTAGAAATGACCAGCAAGGCAAAGATTTGACGGGACAGGTCCCATATAATGTGTAGTTCCAGAAATCATCCATACCCACCCCACGGAGGAATTTGGAATTTCCGAAGAGTAGGGGGTGGTCAGAGAAAGAACAAAAATTACAGAGTTTGCATGGAAGAAAATTGGAATTTCCGGGGGTAAGGGGGCGTCTTAAAAAATTCCTCTGTTAGGGGGGTATGGATAATTTTTGGAACTACACAATACCAAGCAAAAAACATTTTCTTTGTTTCAGAAATGCTCTGAATTACAAGTTTGTTGGCTGTCCAGTCAGCATAGAAAATGCCAAGTACTCGCGAAATGCTCTTCTTTTCAATGTCTGTTTTGTGTTTGGTTCAACTTCAGACACGATTAGTTATGAAGGAGTCGTAAAAAAGCTTGCAAACTACTTAACAACCTTGGAGGTCTGTAAATATGTATTCCAAAAACTCTTAACAATTCACATTAATTTGATCTGATTGGAGTGACCATACACATTCTGTGCAAGGACCTTTATACACTCAATTGAAGAATCATTGTCGGGTTCAGAAACAGAACATAGAACTGTGACCGAAATGGCATGTAGGAAGTACCATACGTTAATTAGATGCATGCTGTGACCGGCAACCCGTGGCATCATCCACTGTTTTTAATGCACATTTGGCATTCTAAACCGAGTGAATGGATGGCGCAAATGAATACATTATAATATAATTATGTCATTTCCCATGTGCCATTTTGTTCTCAGCTCTTATGTTCTATGTTTCTGAACCCAACAACGATTCTTCAATTGAGTGTATTCTATAAAGTCTTTTATTTGAAGAATGCTAATAAGGATGAGATATTTGTAATTTTAAAAAGAATCTAGGTCAGTCTCTTGTACAATCACTGATGCCTGATGTACAATTTTATTTACAGCTTGAAGATGGATTTTTGTCCAATGAAGAAAGCAAAGAAACATTGCCTGAAATACTTTGGAGTATACGAACTAAGCTAAATGAAGTTGGAAAGTGTACAATCACAATAGGTAAAATATTGCAACAAAAAATTGAAAGCGATTTGTTGAACTCAATCTATGCAACCCTGAAACAACCTCTGAGTTGATCTTCTTCTTTGAGCCACCAAGTTACCATCACCTGGTTAGCTTAGTTGGCAAGAGTGTTGGTCCATTGTGCGGGAGGTCATGCTTCAAGTCCCAGTAAGACTTGATGGTCTTACCATCAAGTCTTCTCAGACAAGGACTTCAAATAAGTACAGCTTGGCACTAACTTAAGAGTCTTTTTTTTTTCTTGAATAGATGAAGCCAACACCATTCATCTTAAGCCAGATCTAACAAGCAAAGAACCTTGTCCAGTCAATGATCATGATGTACCTATCTTTACATGGTACCAGGGTGCATGGTCCTTATCAGAATGGGATATCTCTACACAACAGGTACAGTATTCCTAGCTGTGGGATTACAATGTAAATTCCGACAAGTGACATTGCCCTGAAATCGTGACACAAGAGCCACTAACTAGTAACAAAAAACAGTCTTATGTACTAATTGACTGAGTGTGAGAGCAGGATGGAAAAATATTTGAGGTCATACCATATGGACCAATGTTCAGTGAGTACCATACAATTGACAAAGAGCCAAATATTTTCCCTTCCGGCCTGACCTATTGTATGTAATTCAGTTAATAAGCTTTTTATCTTATGACCCAATTGTTGTTGTTACTATATGGATTACCTAGATACAGTATTGATAGACTGCAGAGCATTCAAAACACGGCAGCAAGAATGGTGACACTAACCCATAAATATGATCATATAACACCTGTATTATTCAATTTGCACTGGCTGCCAATAGAGGATAATATATTAAATATTACTAATTACTTATAAGGCTTTACATGGAATAGCACCGACATATGTTGCTGACTTAATCACACCAGATGTCCCTAAACATAATCTTAGGTCAGGTACAAGCAATCAGTTAGTAGCTCCAGCATACAATTTGTGCACTAATGGTTATAGATCTTTTTTGTGTTCCACGCCTCGGCGGTGCTTTTTCATGAATAGCTGTATTTGTCAGCATACGTCATTACCACACCAATCAACTAATTTATGTCTGCTTTGCTCCCTTGTCCTAATAAGGAATAGAGGCTTTGCACTATCACATGATAGCAGCAATGAAAGGAGGCATGAAAAACTGAATCTGGTCTTATCTGATTTACATGAGAAAGAATTCAGTTTCCCTGGGGGGAAAAGACTATTGTTGTGCCTCCTGTCGTGGCTGCCATCACGGGATGGTGCAAAGCCTCTATAGTAGCCTAAACATTGGTCTTTTCTTCTTCTTCTTCTTCTACATTTGTGCACTAATGGTTATAGATCTTTTTTGTGTTCAGCGCCTTGGCGGTGCTTTTTCGTGAATAGCTGTATTCGTCACCATACGTCATTACCACACCAATCAACTAAATTACACCTTTTGCTGTTCATTAAGAGAAAATGTACATTCATTTGTGCCAATAGTTGTATCAATAACGTGTAATGTACTTTCATCAACACCACAAGTAACATCATTAGCGCGGATCAACTTTCAATAACGATATTTGAATATGCGTGTACATTCATAGGCATCAATGGACAATCAATAGCGCGTTTGTACATTCATATGCGCGGAATGTATTTTCTTTTGCGCGAAATTCAACTTCAATAACACCAAATGACAAACAGTAGCATTTATGGACAATCATTTACCCAAAAGTGAAAATTCATTAGTGCTATTAACATAATCATTGACAATCTATAATGCGTTTGGACAATCATGAGGGTCAATGTTATATTCTATAGCGTGGTTCGACAAACATTTGCATGATTCGAATGAACAATAAGAGAAATAAAACAATTATTAACGATTTTTGTTTATCACTTTAAAACATATTAAAAAAAACTCAGGTAACTGCCTCCATAATAGCGGCTGCGTAGGAGAATAGCAATTAGCTCACTTAAAGCAGCAATCAAAGCCGACATCAGCCGTCCAGAGATCCAACAACATACGAACGATCGGGCTGAGGCAAGACGACAAGGGATTGCTCTAGGTCACTATAGAACGCAGTTGCTAATGGAAGGGCTCCAGAGAAATGTGGCAACTATCACTATCGCTAAATGTGGTCAGTGGTTCAGTTATATGCAAACGTATTTGCCACGATGTATAAATGGCGAAGAAATTAAAGGCTAAAATAGATAAAAAATCGCTAATGATTGTTTTATTTCTCTTATTGTTCATTCGAATCATGCAAATGTTTGTCGAACCACGCTATAGAATATAACATTGACCCTCATGATTGTCCAAACGCATTATAGATTGTCAATGATTATGCTAATAGCACTAATGAATTTTCACTTTTGGGTAAATGATTGTCCATAAATGCTACTGTTTGTCATTTGGTGTTATTGAAGTTGAATTTCACGCACAAGAAAATACAATCCGCGCATATGAATGTACAAACGCGCTATTGATTGTCCATTGATGCCTATGAATGTACACGCATATTCAAATATCGTTATTGAAAGTTGATCCGCGCTAATGATGTTACTTGTGGTGTTGATGAAAGTACATTACACGTTATTGATACAACTATTGGCACAAATGAATGTACATTTTCTCTTAATGAACAGCAAAAGGTGTATGTCTGCTGTGCTCCCTTGTCCTAATAAGGTATAGAGGCTTTGCACTATCACATGATAGCAGCAATGACAGGTGGCAGGAACAACTGGATCTGATCTAATCTGATTTACGTGAGAAAGAATTCAGTTTCCCTGGGGGAAAAGACTGTTGTTGTGCCTCCTGTCGTGGCTGCCATCACGGGATGGTGCAAAGCCTCTATAGTAGCCTAAACATTCGTCTTTTCTTCTTCTTCTTCTTCTCTAGATAATGCCATACATTGATGGTTTTAATCATGTATTAAGAATTGCTAATGAAGCAGACATGGATCCAAGTCTTGTTAGAGAATGCATACAAAACATGGTGTAAGTCCCTTACTTTATATTGAATCTATTCAAAAGGAGTACCTTAGGAGTACCTCAGTTTATATTGAATCTATTCAAGAGGAGTACTTTATGCTTTTTATCTGGCTGTAACTCGGAAGTACATGACATAATATTCATTATTTTTGCCTGTTTTCAGTTACTACAATGTTGTAAAACTCATACCAATATTCCAGGTGAGTTTATTTGAGCTCACTCAGCTAAGAATGGCCTTTCATTTGTTCCTTCTACTCTAACCCAGTGGTTTCATTAAGGGTTAAAAATGCTTTGATTAACGTCTACCTAAACGTACCTCGTCACTACAGTACGTGTGCGATTTTGCGTGCCATTGAGAACGATTGTAAGCTAAACTTTAAAGCTATTCAGAATATTGTTTATCGTCATGTCAGGCAGTGTTTAGTAATAGAAAAAATACTAAGTGTAATTAATGTGTGTGGGGAGGAACGAACAAATGATCGTACACTCGCCCACATGAACTAAGAAATGAACAAATGAATAAACAATGAAATGAAAAATGAAGAAAAAAATGGACGGGATGACTGAGGAATGAATGGAGGCAGGAAGTAGAATGGAATGGGATTGAACAAAATAGTGAATTATTTTGGCGATAAACAATGAAAGTTTCCTTGCAGGGGTTTGTCATGGCTAGCAGGGGTATGTCGTGGCTAGCAGGGGTGTGTCGTGGCTAGCAGGGGTTTGTCGTGGCTAGCAGGGGTATGTCGTGGCTAGCAGGGGTATGTCGTGGCTAGCAGGGGTGTGTCGTGGCTAGCAGGGGTATGTCGTGGCTAGCAGGGGTATGTCGTGGCTAGCAGGGGTGTATCGTGGCTAGCAGGGGTGTATCGTGGCTAGCAGGGGTATGTCGTGGCTAGCAGGGGTATGTCGTGGCTAGCAGGGGTGTGTTGTGGCTAGCAGGGGTTTGTGGTGGCTAGCAGGGGTTTGTCATGGCTAGCAAGGGTTTGTCATGGCTAGCAGGGGTTTGTCATGGCTAGCAGGGGTTTGTGGTGGCTAGCAGGGGTTCTTGATGGTTAGCAGGGGTTTGTCGTGGCTAGCAGGGGTGTGTCGTGGCTAGCAGGGGTTTGGTTGAGTTTTAAAATGATAGGAGAAGATCATGAACTAGCGGGAGAGTTTAAACAATACTTTTTTCAAATTACAAAGCTATTTATGGTAGTTTAAGCAGTTAATAGTAGTTTAAGTTTGGATTGGCCCGGATAGGCCCGGTGAGTGTGGCTCGTAATACTTGTAAACAATCGACAAGTTTTGGTGCCTTTTGAATCACACATGCGTGTAAATGACGTCAACATGTTTGATTGACGGCGGTCTATTGCAAAGTGCATGTCGCAATTTTTGTCTGGGATGGCTGCATAGCAATGCAGACGCCGGTAAGTAGTTTCATGACATTCCATAAGCACATGCACTTGCCCTTGAAAACTTTGTTTTTTTCCCATAATGTCATAGAAACACTTTGACTGAATGGCAATTCGTACAATTTGGTGCGTACTATTGAAAACAGCTTTAAGTAGGCATGAAACTAGTTTCATAGGATCCTTATGTTAGTTTTTTTCTTCTTTTTATGATTTGTAGTATTCCAATGTGTACATTCCTACTCCAGAAATGAACAAACTGGTGACAGAAAAAAAACTACAGGATGAATGTATCACATACTCACCCAAAAAAGGTCAGTAGAAAACTCAGTATTTGGGTCGTTTCTATCCTACTAAAGTTTGGTGAATGTTTTGTTGCACGTTGCATATGCATGTTGCGTGTTGTATGTTGCGTGTTGCATGTTGCATGTTGTATGTTGCATGTTGTTGCGTGTTGCATGTTGTATGTTGCGTGTTGCATGTTGTATGTTGCGTGTTGTATGTTGCATGTTGTATGTTGCGTGTTGCATGTTGTATGTTGCATGTTGTATGTTGCATGTTGTATGTTGCGTGTTGCATGTTGTGTGTTGCATGTTGTATGTTGCGTGTTGCATGTTGCATGTTGTATGTTGCATGTTGCATGTTGTATGCTGCATGTTGTATGCTGCATGTTGCATGTTGTATGTTGCATGTTGTATGCTGCACGTTGCACGTTGCATGTTGTATGCTGCATGTTGCTTATTGCATGTTGCACGTTGCTTGTTGCATGCTGCATGTTGTTTATTGCATGTTGCTTATTGCATGTTGCATGGTTTGTTGCTTGTGCCATTTTGCATGTTGTTTACCGAGCTTGACAATCTCGCTATAACATTCGTAGTAACTTTCTGGGACCAACTTTCTGTTCTGATCATATTGCAGGAGCAGTTTTACCGACGTTTTATGACGTTTTTAAGCTTTACTGTGGCCTCAGCCCAGGCGTTACTGTCCGTGATCTTTGTGCTCGGTTCAACCCTGGTTCTCTTCGTATTGACGAACGGTAAGTGGATATTCAATTAATTCTGCAAATTCACCCAAAACTAGTTTTATTGTATTAAGTTTAATTTCGTACGGCGAGCCTTTGAACAAAAAAAAAAAAACCCGCTTTTTTTTTATTTTTTATTTTTTAACTTTATTGACTCATGAATCATTTCTTTCTACGAGTTTCAAGCCATTCAAGTTTATTTTTTATGAAATTGATATTTTTGTCAGCGCGTCTACGTTTCGGAAACTGAGTGTCTTTCGTCATGTATGTCCTTTTTTGGTTTTGTTCGGGTGTTTATTTTTAGTACAACTTATAAGAGCGACTACAGATTTTACTAAGACTATTTATATTCGTTTGTTAAAGAGCCTTTCTTATAATTTTGTTTAAATTTGAGACCTATTCATTTTTGTCTTCCTTCCTTCGTTCCTTCCTTCCTTCGTTCCTTCGTTCCTTCCTTCCTTCCTCCTTCCTTCCTTCCTTCCTTCCTTCCTTCCTTCCTTCCTTCCTTCCTTCCTTCCTTCCTTCCTTCCTTTCTTTCTTCCTTCCTTCCTTTCTTTCTTCCTTCCTTCCTTTCTTTCTTTCTTTCTTTTTATTTTCTTTTTTCTCTCATTCGAATAGCTATCTCGTACATTGATTTTTGTGGCCATTTTTTTCTTTCTTTGATAATCTATGGGATACCGGTGTTATGCCAATCCATCCACTTAGTATGACTATTTTCTTCGATGGTTTGTTTATCAATGATATTTGTGTCCTCGCATCCGAATGGCAAACTTATATATTGAGTCATGTTGTCTTCTGCTCCTTCACTGAAAAGCTATGGGATATTGTTGCCAGGCTGCTCCTTCTATTTGGCATGACTATTTTCTTCATGGCTTTTCTAATATTCTTCATCCTTGCAGCGTATAACCAGGGATTTACAGAACTGTTGATCATCGCGCATAATATCCCCCAAAACCACACTTTCATGATCTTCGTCTTCATACAATCATCAGCCATCACTTGTATCAACGTAATCACAACCCCGGGAAACCAAAATAACAGAACGACTCCTATCACTATAGCAACGGTGCGTGCAGCTTTGTATTGCTTAGCAACGTTAGTAGCATCTTTTCGTACCTGGTTTTGTGCCGCTATCTTGATATTTTGATTTCTAGCTGCTTTGAAAATGTGGAAGTAGCAATAAGCTATGATAGAGAAAGGGATTCCAACAGATACAATACAAACTAGAAGCCATATCATTGGAAGTTCAAAAGGATCTGTGGTAACAAACCGAATGAACGGGTAAAAGATAGAAATGGTCCATATTATGACGGTACCGATTATACAAACACGTATCGTGATTAGTTCGTTGTAGCGGATAGCTGATGTGATGGCAAAATACCTACAGAAAATAAAAGAAAACAGAATTGGTGATGTTAAATAGGAAAACACTTAGACCTCTCCTCTCCTCTCCTCTCCTCTCCTTTCGTCGTCTCCTCTCTTTCGTCACCTCTCGTTTCTTCTCGTCGCCTCTCTTCTCCTCTAGTTTCTTTTCGTCTTCTCTCTTCCCATCTCGTCTCCTCTATTCTCCTCTCATCTTTCTTCCTTTCCTATTTCCTTTCCTATCGTTTCTTTCGTTTTTTTTTTTTTCCTTTTTTTTTTGTTTTTCGCGTCAAATGTGTTGGGCTCTGGTTTCTCTCAATTAGCTATGTTTTCATTATTCCTTATCACGCCTAGTACCTTTTACTGAAAAACCCATTTCGTGGATCTAAATAGCCTCTCTTGACAGATAGATACAGATTTGCAGTTTGTAAGGTATCACTTATACAAATAAGGTGATTTATGACCAAATGTTACTTAAAACTGTCAACTTCTGTCGGACGTGGAAGCTAAATCTTCAATTTTAGGAGACTGCCATAGGGGAAGTACAAAAAACTTGAATTATCATGTATTTACTACAAAATTCTAGCCTGACACGAAAGGCAGCCGATACAATACAATATTGTCTTGGCAAAAATATTCAATGAATTTTTAAAAAGATGGTTTTTTTATTAAATTGTTATTGCTATACGATTTCCAATTCGAGCCACGGTTTTCAAAAGTCTTATTTCATCGATCTGTTTATTTAGGTGTTTGTTTTCTTAGTATAACCCGCTGGGGTTTTTTTGTTTTGTTTTGTTTTGTTTGGTTTGGTTTTTTTTTTTTCGTAGCGCGAGTAATCTTTTTTCATCGTTATCATTTATTTTAGATTCGAAAATGCAAGTTACATTTCAAATACGAAGCAAAAGTTATTAGATAAAACGGTGAAAATGTGTAAGATTATCTCTAAATATTCATTCGTTCACATCTTATATAATTTCTGTACTATCGCTCGAAATATTTTTCAATTCCAAAGTAATTCTTTCTATTCTATTCTGTTTTATTTAGAAAATTCTTATTTATTAAAATACGCTTTCAAAACGTTGCTGTTTTGATTAACCTTTTTGTATAATCCACCTTACATTGTATAATATTATTAATAACGTTCAAATTGGCAGAAATGAATGTTGAATTGAATGCAGCTGGGTAATCATTCTCCTTTAGGTAAATTTTTGCCACTCTTTGTCCCTTGCAATTACGACTGTGTTATCTGGGGGAAAACTAATTATAGACAGCAAATCTTTAGCCTGCGTGCAGGCGGACTTTTCTGTCGTACTTAACAGTTAGTTCGGCTGCACGCAGGCTACAAAAATCTTCAACATTTGTCAAATTAAATGATTTCAGTTGAATCTTTTCGCAACATGAAATTTCAAAAATTACAAGACAAAAGAATCTTTTTGAATGTAAATAGCTAAAAAGATCATGTTAAAATCAATTAAACGGTGATTTTTAAAGAAAGTAACTGCTAGCTTTCGAAGATATGAATTTTCAAACATCGAAAATTTGTTGAAAGTGTTTCTTGTCTTTACGAAGGTTTTCGTACAAAATTCACACTTTTCAAAAATCAATATCTTCACGAGTTTTGAACTTATTCCATTCAAACTTCATAGGTTTACTGGTTTTAACATGCTCTGTAGTTATTTTTCTGTCTACTAATTTTAAAAAAATACACGATAAAAGCTTATCTATTCTGATGAAATACATACAATTATGCCTGTTCTTGAAACATACTGTCAAAAGGCCTTTACTCACCTGTCTAATGAAATAGCACAAAGACCAAAACTAGTCGCAGTGAAGGACTGTAGAACCAATATATCAGCTGCCTTTGCAAAAGGTAGTTCACTGTACCAATAGTTCTCGTAGCATCTTACAGCTAACATAGGATGCACGACAAACCCAACGAAAAAATCAGCAAACGCTACGGAGACTAAGAAGTAGTTTGAAACAGTTCTCAACGAAGGAGTTCTGTAGATAGCTAGGATAACCACAAAGTTCCCAGTCGAAGCTAACAATCCGAATATTACGTGTAGAACAGTAAAGAGGACTTGAAAGTCTGGCAGCAATTCTCCGTAGCATTTGGGATCGATTGGAATGGCATTCATGTTGTGAAAAATCTTGAGCTGGCGTTTCTCATCTAAATTCTGGTGATACAAAGGGATTCAGTGTTGCATTATTTGTGCTTACTTTAGTTTTAATTACATTATGAATACAAAATCAGTTAATTCCGGTGCAAAAAGCATTTTTTATAGCTTAATTTCGCTCTAAGAAAAGCGCTTAGATTACCAAGAATCCATGGCTCTTTGATTTTTTTATTTTTTTATTTTTTATTTTTTTTGGTGAACAGTCTTCCCTTTATATTTCAAGAAGGCTCTCTTTCTGTCTTGACATCTTTGCTTGAACTTGCTCCAAAGCGTCATTCAGATGTTTGATTAAACAAAGAAGCTCCAGCAGATATCATGTGATCGACGGAATATAAGGGCAACCAAATGTTAACAAAATATTTATTTTTCTACATTGAATTCAGTGATCTAGGTGATCATGTTACTTGTTTTAGAAAAGGACAAATTTGATCGATATCCCCAAAAAACCCGCCTTAAATCAACCTCTAGGCTATTAAAAGTCACGGCTAACTCACAGATTGAATTTGAATTTAGCGTGTTTAGGTAGGTTTTGCGGAGGGAGTAAGATCCCCCGCTATACGGGTACGTGCCGCCAAACAAGGCATGGTTTTCAGCGATTCTAATCTGGAACAGGGTATATAAAATCGCGCTCGCTCTGGGACAGGGTATGCGAAATCACGCTCTCTCCTCTCTGGAACAGGGTATCAATTTTTACAAAATATAAATTAGCTAAAATATCTCAGAATGTAAAACTCTGATCGCGGAAAATTGACTATACAAAATGTTTCTATAAGTTAATGTCCTGCGAAAAGAATAGAAATTTGTCTTTTAATCCTTGTAGTGCTTTTAAAAACAAATACTGTGTACAGTGTAGTTGTTCGTGAGACAAGATTTTGATTCCATTGGGATAACTGCTGCGACGGTGATTTGTTCGCTATTATCTGAGTCGGAGAAATGAAATCACTGGGGCTCCCTGCAATTTGGTTGACAGTGCGATTTAATTAAGAAACAGGTGTTACGAGAAAATAAAACGCAATAACTCATACGAGTCCAACATACGAGCCCAATATCGGCTTAATTTTTGGCTTTTAAGCTGTAATTGACAAAAAGATTGGATAATATAAAGATCATCCATCCATCAATCATTCCTTCCTTCCATCCTTCCATGCATTCTCTTTCTTTCTGTCTGTCTTTCTGTCTGTCTGTCTTTCTTTCTTTCTTTCTTTCTTTCTTTCTTTCTTTCTTTCTTTCTTTCTTTCTTTCTTTCTTTCTTTCTTTCTTTCTTTCTTTCTTTCTTTCCTGTCTGTCTGTCTGTTCAGTCTATGCAGACGTGTTCGTAACCGCTCCGTAATCTTCAACATTTTATAAAGCTTCTATCGAATCTTTGTCTCCAAATGGCAAATCTTATTGAGTATTTAAGTTATGATGAAAAGGATAACGATTTCACTTGGCGTGGTACGCAACAAGAACTTAAATCTTTGGTGGATTTTATGTTCGATGTCCAAGAAGGCAGTAATGGCGTCTTTAAAGAAGACAAAGCTCACAACGCAATAACGTATAAAGTGAGTACCGATGACAAGGAATGCTCCGTAAGATTCTACACATCATCACTTAGACTGAAAATCTTTGGGCCAAATCAAGAATGCCTTAGGAATAAGTTTCATGAACTTCTTCCAAGCAAGAATGATGGTCCTGCAGAAAAAAGAGTTGAGCCTTCACAACCGACTGATTCTGAAATTGCCTCATTATTATTCGGTTTACTGACTGACTTGCGTAAAGAAATAAGTTTATTGAAAGACACTTTCCAAAACGGAGAGAACTTTGATATCCAACAAATGAAGAAGGAAAACGATGATTCTCGTAAAATTATCTGTAATCTTCAGGAGGAAATTAAAATTCAAAAACAGCAAGTATGCAAATTACAAGACGAAAAAGCCAGCTTACTAACAGCGTTGAGGCTAGTTACGAAAGAAAACGATCAATGTAAGAACAATGATCAATGCAAGAACAATGATCATACGGAAACTAAACAAGCTACTGTAGTTGATCTTACGACCCCGGAGAGTAGTATGAGCGACACAATGAATGAATCTCATTGTAACTGGAAAAAGGTACAAAGGAAACAAAAAAAGGCCAAGCAACAAAAGACAACACCAAAGAACAAAGCTGAGAACAAGCTACCTACTAATAACCAGGACCATTCGCTTCAGGACAGAAACAAAACTAGTACAGTTATAATTGGAGATTCTATAATATCGAAGCTCGAAGGTTGGAAAATGTCAAGCAAGACAAACAGAGTTAATATAAAACCCTTCCCAGGGGCCACAGTGGAGGATATGGAGGACTATATAAAGCCAATAATCAGAAGGAAACCTAATAATCTTATTGTACATATTGGTACAAATAATCTTAAGTCTGATGAATCTAAGGCCATTGCAGAAAGGATAGTTGGAATCTGCGAATCTGTGGAAAAACAGCTGCCGTCTTGTGAAATAGCGATATCTGAATTAATCATTCGCCAAGACTCGAGTCTCCTTGAAACAGCAAGAAAGGATGTGAACAAATCGCTTAGAGCCTTCTGCAACGAACGGGAATGGGACTATATTTCTCATAATGTAACAGAGAAAGGACTTAACACCAAAGGACTGCATTTAAATCGTGCAGGAATAGGAATCCTTGCGCAAGATTTCAATAAATATCTTAAATCTAAAGCATGATTAAAAGGTAAGGAACCACTAGACGAAACAGATTCCTCTATTCATCCCTCTAGTATTGTCTCAAATACTAATATTGATAAGTCTGACGGTGATAATAGACCTCATTCTATTCCTAATGTTAGAGGTTTTAAAATGGCCTCTTTAAATATAACTAGTCTTGTAGCTCATATAGATGAACTGAGATCATGGGTCATTCAGCAAAATTTTGATCTTCTTTGCATAAATGAGTCAAGGCTCGATCCATCAATCCCAAGTTCAATGGTGAGCATCGAAGGCTATGACATCCATAGGTCTGATAGAAACCGCAATGGAGGGGGAGTTTGTTTATACTTGAAAAAGGGCGTAAATGGGAAAAACCGTAGTGACTTAACTGATGATAAAGTAGAGTCCCTGTGTTTTGAAATCATGAAGCCAAATAGCAAGTCTTTTGCCGTTTTAGCCTGTTATAGGCCTCCTAACTATGATACACGCTCATTTTTCAATATATTTGAAAATGTGTTAACAAAAATAGATTCTGAGTTTAAGGAAATTTATATCCTAGGGGATTTAAACTGTGATTTATTATCTACTAATATTAATCAGCAAACCCGCTATTTGAATACGACTGCTGAATTGTTTCAACTTACGCAGTTAATCACAGAACCAACTAGAGTCACTGAAAAAAGTAAAACCCTCATTGATGTGATCTTAACGAATAGCCCAGATAGGGTAGTCCGAAGTGGAGTGGTTCACATTGGTATCAGTGACCATAGTCTGGTTTATACAATACGGAAAATAGCAATTCCGACAAACAACAATCACTGTAAGATCTCATTTAGATCGGCTAAAAACTTTGACTCCGACAAGTTTCTTATGGATTTAGCAACACTCCCTTGGGATTGTTTGGATAATAAGGAAAGCCCGGATGACATGTGGGACAGATGGAAAGAGTTATTTCTCTCTGTTCTTGACTCGCACGCTCCGATCAAAACAAAACGAATAAGAAACAAGAAGTCTCCCTGGATGACAACTGATTTGAGGAAAGCTATGTACGATAGAGATAAAATGAAACAAAAAGCTACTCAAACGAATTCGAGGGACGACTGGAGTGATTATAAGTCTATTAGAAATCGCGTCAACAACGAGATAAAAAGAGCCAAGAAGTCATATTATGAAAATCATTTTGCACAAAATTCAAAAAACTCAAAGGAGGTCTGGAAAGCTATTAATGAAGTCCTCTCACGAAGGACTAAATCTGGCTCTTATGTAACATCTATCAAAACAGGTGATACATCGATGTGTGACTCGAAGGAAATAGCTGAGGTATTCAATTGTCATTTTTCTGAAATTGGGACTAAATTAGCTTGTTTAATTCCCGATGGACCGACTGCTTATAATGATTATCTAATTAGAATTGGCTCAACATTCACCTTACGACACACATCAGTTGATGAACTTATGAAAATCATTAATTCTATTGACGTTAAAAAAGCGACAGGTCTTGACGGTATACCATCTCATTTCATCAAGATTGCTTCACCAGTAATAAGTCAATCACTAGTGAAGCTATTCAATCAATCAGTTGATAAAGGGATTTTTCCTAACGGCTTGAAACTTGCGAAAGTTACGCCAATTCATAAAGCTAATGACAAAGATGATTTGAATAATTACCGTCCCATTTCGGTCTTACCTACTATTGCTAAGATTTTCGAGAGAATAGTTTTTAACCAGTTATATGAGTATCTAAACTCAAATAATTTACTTTCTCAAAAGCAGTCGGGATTTAGACCGCTTCATTCGACTACTACTGCACTCCTAGAAGCCACAACGGAGTGGCTTACCAATATGGATGAAGGTAAATTGAACTGTGTCACTTTCCTAGATTTTAAAAAAGCTTTTGACACAGTAAATCACTCCATACTTCTCCACAAATTATACTATTATGGGATTGCAGAAGAGTCGATAAAGTGGTTCAAATCTTACCTCACAGATCGTAGTCAGAGATGCTACATAAACCATACCTTATCTAGCTCTAGAACACTCGATTGCGGCATCCCTCAAGGCTCAATCCTTGGGCCATTATTATTTATTATTTACATAAACGATCTGCCAAATAGTGTCAAATTTTCAAATGCTAGAATGTATGCTGATGACACAAGTCTCACCACTTGTGGCACATCACAAAAGACTCTATTTGACGAGGTGAACGCTGATATTTCCAATATTCATAACTGGTTGAAAGCTAACAAACTTAGCTTAAATTCAGCTAAAACAGAGCACATGTTTATTGCTTCTGACGATAAATTGAAAAAAATTACCTCCGAACCACACATATATTTAAATAGCAAACCAATTACTAGAGTCTCTACAGCAAAAACTCTGGGTGTTGTGATTGACGAACGGGTGTCTTGGGTTGCTCATATTGATTACATTTGTAAAAAAATATCCTCTGGATTGAGTGGCATAAGACGAGTCCGCGATTACATCCCCTTGGAGACAGCTATTACCATATATGAGGCTCTCGTTTTACCTTGGTTTGACTATTGTGACGTGGTATGGGATAATTTACCAGTAACGTCTGCTGAAAGATTGCAAAAAATGCAAAATAGAGCTGCAAGAATAATAACAAAAAGCAGCTACGATGTCAGATCTAGTGATATTTTAACTTCTTTAGGCTGGAAAAGCTTACAAAGAAGAAGAAAGGAGCATAAAGCAATAATGATGTTTAAGACTTTAAATGCACTTGCACCAAAATCTGTAAGGGAACTCTTTTATTTTCAAGAAAATACCTACGATTTTCGTGGTAGAGAGAAGTGCTTAAAGTTACCGAAACCCAGCACTGAGTTTTTAAAAAGAGCTCTCTCTTATGACGGTGCAAAAGTGTGGAACTCGTTACCCCAAAGTGTCAGACTGTCCAATAATTTAAAATCTTTTAAGAGGAATCTTTCGTCTGTTGGTCCTTAACACTTTAATTACTATAATATTTTTGGGGGGTAGATGAGAATTTATTTCATAAATCTGTCTATATATTCTTAACGTTATTATTAATTTTTTATATATATTACCTATGAACTCGGTTTTCATGAAAACCAATTTGTACATTGATGAAATTTCCCGAGATTAAATAAAAGACATCTCTCTCTCTCTCTCTCTCTCTCTTTCTTTCTTTCTTTCTTTCTTTCTGTCTGTCTTTCTTTCTGTCTGTCTGTCTGTCTTTCTGTCTGTCTGTCTTTCTTTCTTTCTTTCTTTCTGTCTGTCTTTCTGTCTGTCTGTCTTTCTGTCTGTCTGTCTTTCTTTCGTTCTTTCTTTCTTTCGTTCTTTCTTCCTTCCTTCCTTCCTTCCTTCATTACATTCATCAATTTTTCCTTTCTCTCTCTCCCTCTCTTTTTCTCTCTCTTTTCTTTCAACATAATTAACGAGTCTACATTGTTTCATTTAGACTAATTAGAATATTGTACTCCTTATTGATTTATATGCTTCTTAGTACCATTATGTGTGTATAGCTAACTAGTCGTTGTAAAAATGCACTGTAATTAAGTCGAGGCTTTAATTATACCCACAACCTTTCCTAAACAAGACGGCTTTTGAAAGCATACTGTTGAAATAATAAAATGATGATGAATGCAAATGTAGGCAGCTGTGAAAGCGCAGACAAAAAATAAAGTTTGGGCGTCGCTTACTCTAACTATTCAACTGCTATCAATGGAAGCCGACGGTTCGCACTTTACCCCCTCTACATCAGTGCTCTGTTTAAGACTATTCTTGAAAGTTATCAAAGAGTCCTCTGAAACTCTAAAAAGACCCAACAACTTCAAAAGTGAAGACTCCTACAGACTCAGATCCACCTAGTCTCCCCCACAGCCGCTTTCAGTGTCGTCACGCAACGCTTTCTCCCCTGAGAAAGCGTTGCGCGACGACACTGAAAGCGGCTGTGGGGGAGACTAAGATCCGCCTGCACCAGACTGAACAGACTCTAACATCTCATCATCTACTTTTAACTACCATTATATCATGATAACACTGCCTAGAGAACGACAGAACCACCCCGCTTCAATTAAGGGCTCACCCACACACTCCATTGTTTTGTTGGCGTTTCATCAGCGTTTTACAACCTTCTGATACGCGTGTTTTCTGTAATAAGCACGTCGGAAATCATTGGGTTCGCATGGCTTTTTTCCAATTAAATACCAGTATTTAATCAATCAAGATTAACGTCCTGAGGACCTATCTGAGTGTCTATCAGATAGTGAATTAAAACTAACATCATATCGTCGCGTACCCTGGGCTACAGAGGCTCTGTTTCGCTTCTTTTAACGAGCGAGCAACCTTTGGACCCAGGGGCAATAATCGCGAAAGCTTTTTCTTTAAAAAAGATACTACAAAAACAGCAGAATTTGTGAGCATGTATATGTAGCTAGTAAAATTCGTTGATGTATAAATGCACAATCAAAAAAAAAAAACTTCGCCCAAATATTAACTGGGTGATGCGTTTTGAATTTTTTTTGAATTTTTTGATATAAATCCAAAATAGAAATGCAAAAAATACTTGTAACTTTTGCTTTAAATTTAAAGTAGTTGGTCAAACATTTTTCACCCCTTTTCAGTAACGTTCAGTACCAATTGTTTTTGTATAAATGAAAACCATAAAAACCTATAACTTTGACTTCAATTTTAACCTAGTGCAGCGTGATGACAGAAATGACAGAAATGCGAACTTATCACAGTAATTTGCCTAAAACTATAACTTTATACTGAATGCGTTTTTCACTGTTCACTGTTCAAACTTAGCTATTTAGTTTACGGTCTCTAACAAGTTACATCAAGAAGACGTTGTACACGAAAGATGATGAAAACTAGTACTATTTTTTTCTTCACCTTATAAATAGTGCACTTGGAGGGACGGCCATGAAACTTGTCTTGCTCAGCAATTTTTTTTCCCAGTCGATTTAATACAAAATGTGCTCGGCGAAGTGCTCCGGTAAAGATATGCCGTCTTCTGGGCGACCTTTGAATGGAGCCACCTGCATATAGCTTCACATTGCTTCTATATATATATATTTATTACAAGATGTTGCTCCACAAATGCCCTGACAATGGCTAAAATAATCCTTCATTCTGATTGGCCACTTGTTTTTACTTGGTTAGAGACCAGGTGGCTTAGAGAAAATTCATGTGAAATTTTTCATCCTTTAACAAAATATGCTAAATTTTAAAACAAACTGTTTGCATAACCAATAATCGATCTTAACACATAAGCGTATCTTGATTGATTGCTATCACAGTCCTTAAAATCGAAAGAAAAAACAACAACAAAGCTGCTGCAAATCAAGTAATTCTAAATTTAGACTGAGCAATTCTCTTCACCTTTTTTTTTGTTGTTGCGAATTTCCAGATGTCCGTATACCACTAATTTTTCCTCAGAACCAATCGAATAGCGAGGAAAGTACATTATCTAATCAGATAATAGTCATTTAATAGTTACAGTTTTGCAAGCTTATATGACATTTTCTGGTTCTTTTTACTGTTTACCTAGAAACCACTCAATTGAAGTACACGTCGGCATTTGGTACTTTTTATTTTGAACGGCCCCCTCCACTAATGCGGTTTCGTTTGAAGACGGATACTGGCGTTTTCGATGCGTTTTGGCCTCGTGTGTACGCTAAAACGATCGAAAACACAACATTTGAAAACGCTGTCCAGATTGGAGACATTTGAAAACGGAGGCCAATTGTATTAGTGTGAAAACGGAGGCTTTTGAAAACGCTGACGTCATTCACACCGACACGTCTTTTTTTAGCTTGCGCAGATGACAATGTTGCATCTTTTCCGATCGTATCTGCGTTTTTGATCGTTCCAGTGTGGACGGGCGAAAGCGCTATGAAAATGCTAGTATGGACGCGAAGCTTTCGTTTTGTTTTCGGCGAGACGAAAACGGAGCTTTTCGAAAACGCATTAGTAGCGTACGTAGCCTTAGTATCCGGCAGTAAAAGCGCATGTCAGCATTTGCAAGCCATTTACTTTAGTATCGTGAAAAAATACTGTACTTGAGATTAACTGAAGGTGTTTGAAGTGCTATCAATCGCATGAAATCTGCCACTTAATGTACCCCTGAAATCGCTAAATGAAGTGCAAAGTATTCAACGACTAGCCAATTAGAAACGAGTATGATGTAGCCTACCAAAAGCACTGTGCGAGCTATAGAAAGCGGTTCCACCTAAGATCAAAAATGATTAAGAGACCACGATCAAAAAGCTAGGGAAAATCAACATGTGAGTTGATGTGCATAGAATATTGAATGTAGTGGTAGTGCGAGTGAGTGAAAAGGTGTGCCCAATTAGTGCGAAACATTTACTTATTTTATTTATATCTTCAAAAACTCGAGCAAATGAAACTATTGAATAAGAAGGAAACTTAAACACCATGTAAAAACGTTTGACAAATGTAACATTACTTGCGTTTTAGACGTTAATCCTTCTCTGGAGTGAAAGCAAATGAAGCATTTGTAACTTTATTTATCATTCATCATTTTAAGATCTTTTTCTTTTATTTTTTTCTTTTTCTTTTTTCTTTTTTATTTATTTATTTATTTATTTTATTTTTTTTAATTATTTTTTTATTTATTTATTTTTTTTTTCCTTATCAAAAAAATTCTTTATTTTTCCTTATCAAAAAAATTCTTTATTTTTGTCATTATTTTCATTTTAAAATGGGGACAAAATTAGTTTTCGATTGTGGAACATATATTTTTGTGCGACATATATATTTTTTACTCACAGATTGGTAGATTGACAACTCTTTAATATTGGACGATCGTCCTTTGAGTAGTCTTCTGCCGTACCTTTTAAAGGAACCTCGTTCCAGACACCACTTTAAACCTTCAAAAACTGAGTCGTTTAAGCTTTGCGAACAAGTTGCTGAATATTTAGTTAAAGTTCCGGCGTCTTCCCCCTCCCTTTATGCTGAATAAGCAAGAGATCATAAATGTTTATGCTCTCTTAGAATAAGATAATTGCGAAATTAATTGAAAACAACGATATACGAGGCCAAGTGTGAACGCTTTTCTCAGCCAAATGGGAATCTCAATTTATTGAACGCGTCAGCTGTCTTTTTCTCACAAGATTTCGATAACAATTTGAGACTTGGGTGTTTGGAAAACAGTAGGTATCTTCAAGTGAATTTTTTAATCTAGCGTATTCGAACCCAGAGACAACCTCTGAGCTGATAAAAGACAGGAAACTGCTAACTCACAGCTCGAACCCTGAGACAATCTCTGGGTTGATAAAAGACAGGAAACTGTTAACTCACAGCTCGAACCCTGAAACAACCTCTGGGCTGATCTAAGTCAGGGCACGGCATACTCACAGCTCGAACCCTGAGGCAATCTCTGGGCTGATAAAAGACAGGAAACTGCTAACTCACAGATCCAACCCTGAAACAACCTCTGGGCTGATAAAAGACAGGATACTGCTAACTCACAGATCCAACCCTGAAACAACCTCTGGGCTGATAAAAGACAGGAAACTGCTAACTCACAGATCCAACCCTGAAACAACCTCTGGGCTGATCTAAGTCAGGGTACGGCTAACTCACAGATCGAACCCTGAGACAATCTCTGGGCTGATAAAAGACAGGACGCTGCTAGCTTGTTAGGTTTTATTGTGTCTAACATTAGTATTACATAATTGGTTATAATTGGTTCTCGATTTTGAAATCTTCACAACATTTCATATATAACATCAAAATATATCGCAAAACTGAATGCCTTGGTCGTCGATTTAAAAAAAACGTCTTAATTATCGGAATAATACTCTTATTATTTCCTTGCTTTGGCTTCCTGTCATTTTGATTTATTCATATCTCATTTTGCTTTTTGCCGGTTTTCATTAAAGAGTCTGTAACCCCTAACTCAATATTCTCAGCATTGATTCTACATGAAGTAAATAGTTGAATGGTGAAATATTTTTATATGATTTGAGTGATGCATCTTGGAGATATCAAGGTGTATTCTTCCAATAAACTAATGAATATGATGTCATATGAGACATTTGAGTTTATTTGTCATCGTTTGTAAATAAGCCTGAAGCGAGATGACGTTTTACCCCTGTCTCTAGACCATAATCCTTTTCACACTGCTTTTGTTCTTTAATTATGACTATTGTTCCTGTATTCTCTAAGGAATCAAAAATTTTAATTTGAAAGAATTTTAAAAACTATTATGGTATAGAGTCGGGGTTACAACGTCATCTCGCTTCAGGCTTATGGAAACACTGATTAATATGGAAAAAAGAAGCAAATCTGGAATAACCATTCTATAAATCCTGAGTAAGACAATGCTGTTTTATACAGGATGTTTTACTGCCCCAGAAAAGTTTTGTATATATAATACTAGTAATGTCTACCATTACATCACACTTAAATAAAATATTGAATCATAAGGGTTAATAGGCACTTTGATTTCGTTCCCATATATCTTTGCGCGCCCGAGCGTGTTGATTTGGATCAGAACATACAGTCCTTTGACTAAACGTTGTTTGATCGGCTTCATCCCTACGCGCCTAGAACGAAAAGGATCATGGGGATAATTAATTCACAGTTACTAGCTGCCGCATATGTTATCTAACACGTCTTGAGCTCCCTTTTTTCGATCCCATTTAATTTGCTAAAACCATGCCTCAAGCATACGGCGAAGATTTAAAGTGGCGAGCAGTTTGGATGACGCAAGTTCTGGGTAATTTACCCGTTATCCTTTTCGGTCTAGGCGCGCAGGGATGATCCGATCAACGACAAAGTTTAGTCAAAGGACTGTAAACAGAAATAAGTGTGGGTGTAGTTCTGGGCAATTTCCCCCTCCGACTTCGATCCCGTCTCAAATGAACTTCAAGGGTTATTAATACTCTCTTTTTTTAAACCGGGCAGGCGTCTCATTCAGTTTGGAGTGATGAGAGGTCTTATTCGTCGTCTTCACAAGTATCCAGTCCTGTTGACCAAACCGCAGCACGACAGGTCGCTCAGATCTCATAGTAGAGGAATGGTGACGATAAAAACAGGATCAAGTAAACACGTGCGTTTACAACCCAAGTATGTATTGAACCACTGTTGCATTCCACTCAACCTTTCAGGTTAACGACTAAGTATACACTTATTTCAATAAAGTTAGTCACCTGAAAAGCTATAAAGCTGAGGTCGACAAGGATTATGGGTAGATTCATTTCACATGTTCAACCGCTTGATAACTGTTGACTGGACTTGCGAATCTTTTGCCGGTTACAGTCTCACCTCTTCTGAGCATCATCGAGCTGCAGTTTGTATGTCAAAAGCTTTGCTTGTTTGATATAAAAAGTTTCCCATGATGCTCAGTGATCTCAGCTTTCCAGGTTTTTGGTGACTAACTTTATTGAAATAAGTATATCTTGGGAAATAAACAAAGTGAAGAACTTACGGGGCGCAAATTAATGGACATAATTATCCACTGTTTTCCCATTTCAGACCACATGTCATTGCCTAGAGTATTATTTCTTTGTTTAATGGCTACACATGAGAAGACACATGATTATGGGTACGACTCAAACAAAGAGTCTTATTCTCTAGGGAATGCCACGTGATCTGAAATGGGCAAAACAATACGCCTAAGTGGATTTGGCCGGTCCATTGGTAAATCGATCAATCAATCTAAAATTGCTGCAAGAAATAGATAGTCCATCCTATGTTTATAGAAATGGGGGGGAGGGAAGGGGGGAATCGGTAAAATTTGAATACTTCTCCGACGTTACGTAAGCCCACGAGCTTGAAGAAGAAAAAAATAGAAAGGAAAAAAAGAAAGATTAGATGAAAGGAAAGAAAGGAAAGCAAAGAAAGAAAAGACAAAAAAGACAATTCTAAACTTCTTGTGCAGGCCACGAGGTAAGGAAAAATAAAGATAAAAAGGACAAAGAAAGAAAAAATGAAAAGAAACGAGGGAAAAGAAAAAGGAATAAAAGAAAAGAAAAAGAATAAAATCACCACTAAAGTCGTATAATTCTCCTCAAATTACACACAACTCTCCACTTATACGAGCCAACTTATGCAAATATTCTTTCTCGCTCATATTTAGATGGCTCAACGGTAGACACAATTACGATGAAATTTGCTGCAAAACAGGTAACTATTAATACTGGATAATACTTTGCCCTTCTTAATAATGCGTCCTTAGTCAACGGCTAATATCGTCACGCATATATCATCATTATTATCATCATCCATCATCATCATCATCATCATCATCATCATCATCATCATCATCATCATGTCCACAACTACCATAGCCCCCAAAAAGATTTCTGCGTCATTTTATTTTCTCTTCCGTTCTCTTTTCAGTATGGTGTATTTTGGGTGCGGTGAAGGGAGGGAGGTATTAAACTTTCTACCCTCTCCTCCCCCGTCAATCTATTTCGTCCTTTTTTTCTTGTAATCTAGATCCGGAAAAGGTTCTCGTATCTTTTCTCGTAGGTACCTTTTTTTGAATCTTCACCAGGCACCGCGGACGCTCACACCCAAAGGGCCTCAATTTCAAAACATTTCAGGGGGTTGGGGCATTCCACCGGACGACCCCCAGATTAGTCCCTCCTCCCTCCCCCTCCTCCGTAATCTCTATTCACCCAAGGATTTCATTCCTAAGCTCAATATTTCGTGTTTTATATATTTCAGGTTTATCTCATCAAGAGCTGGATGACATCATAGAGAACGATCCGCACGTAGTAGTCGTGTGGAAATAGGTCAAGAATAGTTGGCGATAAACTCTTCACAAAATTATCGTGGATGCCAGGCTAAGATAACATGAAAACACAAGAGAAATCACACTTTTTCTCGATGGAATTTGTGGCATTTCTTTTGTATATCCATGTTAGTCTCGCATTCAAGATAATTTTGAGACGGGTGCATCGTTTCATGGATATGCAACGAAAGTTAAAGGAGGAGTAGACGATGTCTCTTCGTTTACCACAGGAAGCCCATCCCTGACTCGGGAAGATTTTGGTTGGTGGAGAGATCGGGCGCGAAGCGTGAGACTCTAGCTGCGGAGCGGAAAACGCTAGTTGATTAGTATGATATAAAAGTATAAGTTTTTAGCCCTAGGCACAGGCAGCCCAACCCAACAACAATCAAAGCAGTTATGTCGTCTTCACGTTGCGCGCCATAATTAAAAAGAGAACAAGAACAAAAAGAAAGGAAAAGAAGATGAACAATAACAAGGAGAAAATGAACAACAACAAGGAGAAGAATAACAACAACAACAACAACTACAACGAGAAGAAAAACAACAAGGAGAAGAACGGGAAGAAGAACAACAACGACAACTATAACAAGGAGAAGAAGGACAACAAGGAGAAGAAAGAACAGGAAAAATAAAAAGAACAACAATAACAACAACAAGACGTAGAATAAAAAGAGGAATGAACGAGAAAAAGAACAGGAAGAAGAAGTAGAACAAGAGGAAAATAGTGTTAGCAAAAGTAAAAAGAGCTGGGGGAAAAGAAAGAACATAAGAAAATAACTGGAACGGGTTTTTTTAATCATGCTATTCTTATTTCTTTATTCGTGCTACATCGTTTACAACACTTGTCCAGCCTGATGAAATTGTTGACAATCGCTTTTTTTAAACTTTGATTAACACATATCTTTTCATGGCTTAATTTTGTCATAGCCCTATCATGTGTAGTCGGTTTTACATATAATAGCACTTGCATACTCCGTTGATTGATTGACAACGACAACCGCAAACATTTCCACTTGGTTTTCCAAGCAGGCCATTGTCGCTGGAGCAACGACATCCCGTTATACTGGAGCTACTGCAGCCGCACCCACAAGACCAGCGTTTAGCTATCAGCCTACCCATAATGCGATCAACAGCATCAAAACGTTGGACCTCTTCCTCTGCAAAGGCAAACACCAGCAAAGCGGATAGGAACAAAGCAAGCTTCATTTTTTTGTCTGTAAAGGAGCAAAAGATTTTGTTACGGTTAGATTAAAGCGTGGAAAATTTCAATACAGTCCCTGAGAAGAATTGCTCTATGGGACAAAACAATGGATTGGTTTTCTTTTCTTTTTTTTTCTTCTTTGCATTAGAAAAGACGGCCCATTTCTTTGTTCCCCAGAACACTTGCTCTAGCAAATTAATGCAAGGGGTCCAGCCATATCGGATATTAGAGCAACTCTATCGCCTTCAAACAGTCGATTCAACTCGTGGCATTTGATTTAATACGATGCAGAAACTCACCCAAATGCAACAATATATATTTTGGCTTCACTAGCTTTGTTCGTCCCTAACCATTCCTTTAATGAACAGGGGCACTTTGACAGCGAGCCCCGAACGATCTGTAGTCGGTTTCTATATAACGACTCTCCGTGTTTTAAATATATAAGTGTTTAAATTAAACAAGACACTAAAGAGAAAGTGTTAAAGTCTGGCACATTCAGTAGAACTTCCACAACAAAGTCAACAAATCTAAATTATTAAAGTGCTTATAAGCCTTTACACAATATTTTCAGAATTGATTCTTTAAATAGTAAATAGTTGATTGTGAAAATAATTCGTCATTCTTCAAAGAATCAATTCTGAAAATATTGTGCAAAGGCTTATAAGCACTTTAAGTTATGAAATACGGTCATCAACTTTGTGCATCTTACCTTTAAAATAAAGCTACGGAAAAACAAAACTCGACAAATTGGTTATTTTTCAAGATATAGCCGACCTCTAGCTCGATTAGTTTTGCTCCGACTGAATTCTGTAGGGTGTGGGCTCACATATATGCCATTGAACAGTCAATCCTCCAAATCCAACGCACCAATATAATCAACTGTTTAGCACCAGATGAAACAACAGTTTTAAGTGATTATTTGCGAGTGTCAATCACTACGGGAACTAATCATAACTATTACAATTTCCTCAAATCTGATTGATGGAGAAACTGCTCTATTTTTTCACCAATCAATTTCGTAATCGTAATCGGGCATCTGTAATTGAACAGTTGGTTGGAATTAGACAGCTGTAAGTGACAATTTCATTCAAATTTCAAAATTCATTCAAATCACTATAGCAACATCGTGACGCTGTCTTGGCATGCGGAATTGTGTAAAATCAAACAGCCTGGCTGGGTGCGGTTTATTTGTTTTTCATAATTTTACTAATATTAGTAGTCTGCATGCTAAATTAAAATCTTGCTTAATAGTCAAAGTGCATAATAATAAATATTTATTATAATAATAAGCTTTATCGTATATTTATCCATAAAATACCTATATTTCTCCTTTTCGAAAAACTGATATTTTCACATGTGAAAATAACATGTTATTTTCACGTGTGAAAATATCGTTACCATGTGTATTTAAGCTATTAGTTAGTTAGTTATAATAGAAAAAAGCTTATTAAGTTGATTTTATGGATAATTATATAATAAACAGAATATTACATGGGCACTTGGAGATATGAAATTTATCTTCTCTGCGCTCACTTGTGAGAGATCTTTTCAACACTCTGAAGATAAATTTCGTATCTCCGCCCGCCATGTAATATCCTCTATTATAAAATACATATCGTACAGACCAAATGCAAAAAGAGGGGAAGACTGGGAACGAGCACCACAAACAATTAATATCGATATCAAATACAGTCAATGTCATTAACGTTGTCCACCGAAAAAAGACATTTACACATTTACACATTTAGACTAAAGTGAGCCTGAACTTTCAATCTAAAATTCAACTCGTGAATCAAAAATCCAGAATGCCCTGACCATTTAGTGAGGATTTAAGATGGAGAATTGTATTTCAGCGTTTGTTTTATGCCAGAACGTTCGAAGAAACACGTGATATTTCTTTTAGTCTAAATGTGTAAATGTGTAAATATCTAAATGTCTTTTTTCAGGTGGACAACGTTAATGACATTGACTGTAGTATATATTCATATATTACAAGAAAGACCATGTGAAAATTAGTAATTTCAGAGAGTTCTATTGTCATATATTAAATCCCTGAAGAGTTATAAGCATTTGAAAAGTACCGAAAACATGATAGTGAGGCTGATAGGCCCTTGGTTGTTGCTTTCACACAAACCCATCTAATTTCAATCAGCTGTAGCTTCTTATCATTTAATAATTACTGATCTTATCAAAATCCATTGTTTTCAGTCTGCATTATCCCAACGAATGCATAGAGGAAAATCAGACATATTTAGTTCATTCATTATTGGCTTTGTTTCTATGATAAACAAGCTAGAAAGAAAACAATTGCATTTTGATAAGATCAGTAATTATACTAGATAATTACTTTGGCATGCAGCATTCGTAGGTATAATGCAGGCAGCTTCGGGCTACGCCCTCAGCTGCCTGCATTATACCTACGAATGCTGCGTGCCTCGGTAATTATCTATTAAATATTACTAAACTGAAATTTTGAAAGATCAGTAATTTTGATATACTCTTTCTAATGAAACCACTGTTCACTTCCATAACTCATGAACTAAGGTATCTCGATGGACATGCCTCCTTTCATATGGTCTATCTAGTCCATGTATATTCACCATGCATGCTAGCTCATGATAAATTATTTAGCAAATTGAGGTCCATCTCCTATTTTCTGTAATTTTACCGAACTTGGAATGGCATCAGCATACTATCCAAACTCAAGTGGAACCACAAGTGCAGCCAGTGGTTTCACTGCAAAGTTTGGATCATATGCTGACGCCATTTTTATATGTTTAATAAGAGTACTAACCATAGAAAAAGGACCTCGATTTTTTTTTTTTTTAATCACAAAAAATTCACTAACGAATTTTTTGACGGTTTTTTTTTTTTACTTTCAAATAAGCTTGCATACGGATGTCGTCAGCAAAAGCACATCTAGCCTCTTATCAACAATCAGCAAGTGATAAATTAATAAATGATGAAGTCAAAGAGAGCTCAAGTGTACGAGAGTAGATTGACATCATAACTGCCATCAATCTGAAGTTATAAATGAAAAAGATATCTTTTAATCAAATGTGGGGAGGACGGAAAGAGGACACATACTATGTAATAGACCAGTTTTGAGTTTCAAATTATCACTGTGTTCCTTGATTACAGACTCATTTACTCAGGGTGAGTCTGTAATCAAACACGGCAGTAGTTTGGAACTTGAAAATGGTCTATTCAATAGCTACAACAAAGGACTCCAAGTTATGCAATAGAAAAAAGCTTATAAAAAATACAATAGATTTCTAGTGAATTATGTACATATGTCCTCTATTGTGTCCTTTAGACAAAGATATACTCGGAAATGGGATGAGCCTAACATTGAGACCCCTTATGTGACCTGTGTTTTGGTGCTCTGATTGGTCAAGAACTGTGCTATATTAGTTACAAAGCACAGTTGCTTTACTTGTGTTTTCGTCCCTTCCTGTTTGGTGTGTTACTGAATGGAGGCCAGAAAAATTCTGCCCCCTCCCCCTAATCAGAGAACACGATTTTAATGGAAGTAGGGTGTCCCATATAATATAACGCCTTATAACAAGCCTTAGTTTATTTTTAACCAACTTACATCAAATCGTCCAATCCTCTCAGTTTTGGCTGCCTTAATCTCTTCAGTCATTGCCCACATTCGCTGCATTAATTCTGCTACATTCTCTGACTTTGGAAGACCCTTAATAAGAAAAGGTAAAACAATAATATTAAGTATGAATTGCGACGTTGAGGAATTGACATTTCTCTGACCCAAGTGAACTTTGAGTACAAATACATAAAATAAATAAATAAATTTAGCTAATCGAGGTCCCTTTTCTATGGTATGTACAGAATAATAAGCATCATTTTGGATAAGAGTGATGAATAGAAAGTGCACAAGTTCCCTCATAAAGCATGCACTCCTAACCAATAAGAATGTGAGATTCATAACAGTCATTCTATTAATATTTATGTGGCTTTATACCTGATGTTTAGGTTTTGGAACTGCGACATCGTTACTTTCATTATCATTGCTTAACCATGGAGCTGAAGTTAGATTCTAGGAAATAATAATAACAAAGCAATTTAGAGATGATTTAACCATTTCTATCAACTCTTCTCACATACGACAATACAACGCCAATCCAGGCAGGACTCAAACCCGGGTCTCAATTGGATCAAACTGAAATTTTTTTGAACTTAACTTTTTTTTTCAAATGCTTTCAGTTTGACCCCATTGAGCTGTGCCACTGCTGTACTTGTGGTGGTGATTAGCGATGACAAGTTGTTGTTTTTGGCTTGTTGGGCCTTGCAGGGGGAGGGAAACCAGAAAATTTGAGATGCCGAGTCTAGGATTCAAACCAAATACCTCAGGTAAGAGGTGACTGTACTGCCCACACTATAAAATGCCGCAATACTTACAAATAAGGAAGGTATGTAGCACTTTGGATTTTCAATACCAAAAGTAGCCCAATGTGGGGAGGATTGTCGCAATATTAACCTTAACATGACAACATTATCAGTTGGGAAACACATCTACAAATAAATACAAATTATAAAATACAATCAATGTTGGAATAGCAATGTTTTTCAATGACTTTCAACTATGAGTAAAGTTTACATCAAATGACCTTTATATTAGTTATAGAAATATAGATAAGTTATAGTGCTTGGGAACGAGGTTATTTCAGGCGAAAAACCCTTGGAATTAAATTCGGAAAAATTAATTTCCAACCTCGCTGGGAATCAAACCCACAACCTTCGGAATTGTACTACCGATGCCCTACCAGCTGAGCTAGAGGTCAGACTGAGAGCAGGCCGGGGTAAAAAAGACGTCGTTAGGTAGTGGTAATTATGATGCAAAGATGAGAATATGTGGACCGCGTAGCACTTATGAAATACATGAAGATATAGAAATATAGATAAGTTGTGGGTTCGATTCCCAGAAGGTCGGAAATTCATTTTTCCAAATTTAATTCCAAGGGTCTTTCACCCGAAATTACCTCATTCCCAAGCACTATAACTTATCTATATTTCTATATCTTCATGTATTTCATAAGTGCTACACGGTCCACATATTCTCATCTTTATATTATTTAGTTTATCATCGACACATTTTCCAAAAGAAGACATGGAGCAAAAAGCTTAGTCACATTAGTTGCGGTGTCCTTACCATATCTGAAGTTATTGAGACATAGCATTGGCTGCCAGCCTCGTAATGAGGGTGAGGCATCAGCACAAGCTTCTTTATACATACTTTCCAAGTTTCACCTTTATCTTCTTCTATCAAATCATTCAAGAGGATAAGAAATACATGGTATGAAATGATAATATTTTAGCTTTTTGATATATTATATACTAAAGGAGAGCCTCCAGTAGGTCAGTGGGCAGAATCTGGAAGGGGGTCCGGATCCCAAACCACGCTCTATTTTTTCCAGAAATCCTGCGCCCCGTGACAATTATTGTAAGCAATGAACAAATTCATTATCCATTTTATTTATTAATGTTTTCCCATTTTCCCACAATTCCCAAGTCACAGGCGATGCCAATATCCCGAATCATGTAAGTTTTTTCCCTAGTTTCCCGGATCCTACTCTATATTTTATCCATTTCCCTGCTCCTAAAAATACTTTTCCACACCCTGATCTGGGCTTCATATTTTTTGTGAGTTAATTTCCTCATGCCTGATTACTACCTCATTAATTTTCTATTGAATGACGTTCTAAATTTAAGTCTTTAAAATATTTTTTAATTTCTTTTATAAAACTGAAACCACTAGAAAGCTGCACAAAAATTATGTGGCTCTCACGAAGCATGACGTAGCCCAAACAAAGAAAATGAGATTTTAAAACTGTTCATTTATAATGAATAAAATATATAAGATGCACTGCACTAAGCTTTACCTTTTATTTTGGCCTTGAGTTCAACTGATGCTGTATAATTATTCTTAAATGTCAAATGAACTATCTAAAGAAATAAACTAATATCAGTAATGAAAAAAAGGTAAATTATACACCGTAAAAAGATGAAAAAACTGACGTTACGGATGCTAGTCACAGGTGTATAATTTACCTTTTTATCATTACTGTTTCATTAGAAACACCGACGCAGCTAACACTAGTTTTTAGCTAGTTATGACTTTAAATTAATATCAGTTATCAATCTTAATGATGTTTACAAGGCTGTAAAGTAGTTACATGTGAAGCATGCTTAAATAAGTGTGTGATTGTTGAAAATAGCAAAACGTAGAGCAAGATTTGTAAATTCCAGATTTACTATGAGGCATGATTAAAATGCGTGGTTCTTGAATGATTGATTCAATTTTGTAAAAAGTTAAAATTCAGTTAAAATTTGTGATTCGTTAATTTGCCTTAAATCATTTGTAATGCATGAAACGTGATGCCCACCCCATTACAAGCCATTTATGTACTAAAGAAATAGAAATCGCACACACATGCTGTGTGCAGTTATAAAGCACGCAGGGGTTGGCAGAACAGGAGAGAAGTGTTAGGAGAAGCATGACGCATAGCAGAGTGCTTTTCGACGCTTCTTGAGTGTTCTGCCCATCCCCAAGTGCTTTATAACTTTAACTATGATTCTATATGTGCCTCCCATAAAGCATGTGCTCACAACCAAGAACGCGAGATTTATAACAATTATTTTATAATTTTCATTGAATGATACCACCCTCGATATATAAATTACATCAAAAAACCTAAGATGACAGTATGTGGACCACGTAGCACTTATGAAATACAAGATACAGAAATATAGATAAGTTATAGTGCTTGGGAACGAGGTAATTCAGGGCGAAAGACCCTTCGAAATAAATTTGGAAAAATTAATTTGACCTCGCTGGGAATCGAACCCACAACCTTTGGAATTGTACTACCGATGCTCTACCAGCTGAGCTATAGGTCAGACTGAGCTCGACCTGACCTGACCTCGTTCCCAAGCACTATAAATTATCTATATTTCTGTATCTTGTATTTCATAAGTGCTATGCGGTCCACATATTCTCATCTTTGCATCATAATTACCGCGACCTAACATCTATTTCACCCCGGCCTGCTCTCAGTCTGACCTCTAGCTCAGCTGGTAGAGCATCAGTAGAACAATTCCGAAGGTCGTGTGTTCGATTCCCAGCGAGGTCGAGGTCAATTAATTTTTCTGAATTTATTTCCAATGGTCTTTCGCCCAGAACTTCTTTGTTCCCAAGCACTATAACTTATCTATATTTCTGTATCAAAAAACCTAAATGTTTTAGCCCATACCATTGGCTCATAGGGGTTCCCAGTCACATTTTAATGTAAAAATTATCAAATTAATATTAAAATAATAATAAATTTATTGAAATTAAAATTATTACAATTACTAAATTAATATTAAAATAAGAAAATGACATCAAGTAAGCTATCATGTATTTACCGTCCATCAAAAATATATTAATTTCTAAAGGAAATCGCGTCCATTTAACCCCTTTCAGGATCGACCCGCTTATAAACCTAATATATAGTTCCTTAGATAAGTGATCTTTCTTTATATATTTCTTACATTAACAGTGTCGTGGCCAGGAAAGAGAATGTCTACAACAGCACATCCAGACTTAAACTCTGAAGTCAAATCTCCATCTCTCAAAAACACCGGTTTCCGCACGATACAATCCAAAGAAGATTCTTTAGAGCTATCCATTACAAAGCTAGGACTTTCGTTTCCTCATGTGAGGCATAATCATTAGAGAATTTTCTTTTATGAGGCTCTTAAAAGCGAAATATTTGAGTGAAAACATTCAAACTTCTGGTCGTCAGGACGCCATTTTGAAAATTCCCTATAATGCATTGCAGGTCTCGTTTATACCACAGGAGTCCCATAATTATTTAGGAGAGATAGCTTTCTTAGATTTACCATACTATCCTTGTTACCGTGCCGGGACATAAATATGTCTTTAATATGATCAGTTGAAGCGCAATCTGATCGAGGTGCCTTTTTCAAATGCTTTAATTTGCCTGTATACAGTAAATTGCAAATTGTAATTTGTAAACTGTAAATTGGCGCACAGCCGGGTTAAAATGAGGCATCAAATTTACAAATTTACAGTACTTACTCATAATTGGATTGCGCGAAATTGTCGCGTTCCTGAATGTAAGAAGAAAAGGAAGACAGAACAAGTGAATAAGTGTATACTTTGCATTGACACGATGTTATTTCTTTGCATTTGGCCCTAGATGCCATGTCCTTAACTCGTCGATACGCGGGGTCTGAATATGCAAATGTCACTCGCTCACTCGCTCACTAAGATGTTAGCAGATCGATAATTAAACGTTTATCACTCGTCTTTTGTCAACTGATTACGAACGTTACACGACACTAACAAGCACATAGCTCATACTCGATAAAGACTACTTTCGCTATTCATATGAGGAAATGAACTGTTTTCATGTGGGATAGTTCTAGCACTGTGGACCCACTCTGCACATGCGCAAACTCGCACTTAGTTTTATCTTCGGATTATTATTTATATCAAAAGAATCAAGGAAAGATGCAAGTTGAAGTAAAATAATACGATTAACGCCTAAACTAAAATTCCAATGAATCAACCTTCTTTTGCTCATGTGTTCAGAACCCTCGTAGGTAGAGGCGGATGCATCGAAAAAAGAGCTTTTCATTAGATTTTAAAACGAAAGTCATGGAGTCTTGAAGAAAGTTCGGCTAGTTTTGCCATCCAAATAAGCCGTTCTGAATAAAAAGTAGATTGAACGTCGGATATCACAAACAGCCGAAGCAATGTACGTTCTTTTATGTCAACTGCACAAGATACTATTCTACTCAATAGATCACTATCGCTCATCGAGACTTTGCACTATTAAACGAGAATTCGCTCCAATAAATAATCAGTAATTTACCGACTTGAATGAAGTCAAATTAATTTCTATAAAAAATGCGCTTAGTTCACAGTGTAAATAAAGTGTGCCATGTGAAAACTTCAGGCAACAAAATCGATTGTAAGCGCCGCCGTGAACTATGAAGGTCAAGATAAGTAGAAGAAAAGATTCACAGAAAAATAAATTAAGAACATATAGAACATTTAAAATAGATTATAAGCGAGAGGAATACTTAAGAGAGGTAACTAATATTAAACACAGAATAAGTCTGACCAAACTAAGAATAAGTGATCATTGTTTACAAATTGAAATAGGTAGATATACAAGACCATATACCAAACCAGAAGAAAGAGTGTGTCAGATATGCCAAATTGAAGTAGAGAGTGAATTACACTTCCTACTAACATGCCCAAATTACTATAATGAAAGAAAATATCTTGTTGATAAGATTGAAAATATAACACAATTACGAATAGAAAATTGGTTAAAAAACGAAGAAAAATTTGCTTTTATTATAAATCCAAAGAAATCAATACAAAAAATAGTAGCAAAATATATATATGATTGTTTCAGCAAAAGAAATAACAGTATTTGAATGAATATCTAGTTAATATAAAGAATAGAACCACCGTTATATTAAGATGTGCCTAAGTATTCCTCATCTACACATATTACATTTTCTTCTTTTTCTAATAATTTGATATAACTTATGAAATATTGTAAATGTATTGTAAATTTATATTTGTGTGATTGTAATGTATTAATAATTATTAGCATTAAGTCTTAAATACTTGTAACAGATATATAGACGCTAATAATGTAAATAAACTATTAAACTATTATTAAACTATTAAACTATTAAGTAGTAACGCATAACGCAGCGTTTTTTGTTTTCTTTTTTGTTAGCCAAAAAGGTTCATACGAATGATTCCTGAAATAAAGCACTCGGCCCAATTTTAAATTAATCCTCTTGTCATCCATCAATGAAGCTAATTCGCTGGCGTCGGATGCTCCAGTGTGCCTCTTCAGCGTGTAGATGTAGGTTGTCTTTAGTCTGCCTCGACCCCCATGTCCATGAGTGGGCTCCCATCTAGTTTCTTAGTACTCAACTCTGGATGGCGATAGCAATGGCGAGCCAGTTGTAGCCTGTGTGAAGCAATTTTGTCACTGAATGCCGGTAACTCACCATAAAGTTGTTAGTTCGTTGGCTGCTCCAGTGGATGTTTCAGGGGCGGCGGAAGCTAACAATCTTTGGGGGGGGGGGGGGTAACTGCAAAAATCTTTGGGGGGGGGGGGCACTGAAGATTATATTTAAGGCTATGTGATAATGACAATGTTTTGTTTGATTGCAGACGCATGCGCCGTAAAACAATGACTAAACACCAACCCGCCGCCCCTGCGTTTAATGCCTTCTGCAGCATTCTAGTGTATATGTCCCATTTAGCGACTTTTCTTGTGCTTTCGACAAGGACCAACTCTCACACCCATATAGTAGGATTGATTCAATGGTGGCTGTGAAGAATCTGATTTTCAATTCTTTACTCATATTGGATTTCCAAATATCCATCATACCATTGAGAGCTTTCCATGCCTGTGCTTGTCTTGCGCCGTCTTTCTCTGAGCTATCAACCCATGGCCCTAAATATTTGAAGTCGTCTTTCCGTTCAAATTCAGTGCCATCTGCTGTGTATATAATGATTTAGGATACGCAATTGATGGTTTTTCACGGCGGCCATGTTGGAGGAACTTAACAAAAGAATTGTCTTTTGTTATTTAATTCTCTTGGGAATGGTTGAAAACCATCGATATTGTAAGCTAGTGTTTTCTTAGCATTACCGAGACTTACTACTTTCCTGCATTCAATAGTAGCACTATATCGTCTGCAAAGTCTAAGTCAGCCAGAACAGTATATGGGGCGGAATGGTTGGAAAACCTATTGTTCCAAGTTTTTGTTTGACTTTATCCATTGCTATTAAACTCATGAATAATTCATGTGGAAAACACAACAGAAATCACGACCGTGAAGAGTGTTGTACATCTGACTACAAAACTGTGTTCATTTGCATAAACTTTAACTTGGATTTTCTTGGCCAGATTCACTTTAATTTTGAAAATTTTAGCGAAATACAAAGGAACTAACCTAGACGTTTGATAAGTAATATATACAGTATTATAGTATATACAGTATATATACGCCTCGAGTTTGTATATTGGATACAACACAGCCACTCATACTGTATATATTACTTACATGACGTTGACCCTGCAGAGAGAAGGAAACGTTGCTTCGTTTGTTCATAGTTTTCGGGATATAGAAGCTTTTAACCCTAAAAAACGTTCTTAGATACTTATTATTTGTTAGTTAATCTTATATGATTAATACAAATTGTTTATTGAAAAGGGAATTGCCTTTTTTCATGCTTTCTTATTTATCATCTAGTAACTTAACTGTATCTGCGCGGAAATATTCATTCGCATGGTTTATGGTCATCGAATGAAAGTTTTCACTTTCAAAATGTTCATACATGAAAATAATAAGGAAATGAGTATTTTTATCCATACTTGCTTTGGTTCATTGTGCACGGTCAGTATCACGTGATGGTACGGTTCAACATCAAACGCAAAACAATAGCAGTTCTTCCATGGAGTTTCCAAACCATTCCGCTTCATTAACTATGGCCAGAACTTCTTTAGGATGTCTTTTAGATCTTCGGGGGTGATAGTAAAACCCAGATCTTCCTCATTCCCTGCCATAGCCTTTCTCATAGCATAGTCTAGCACGATTATAAACAGAACCGTCAACTAGTTGTTTATTCTAAAAGAATTTCAGATGAAATCTATGAAAACTGTCTTAAATTCAGAAAAATAGACCTTTTTACTTTCACTATATTCGGCCTTGCCTAAACATATATCTGTTTATATATAATTATTATTGTCATAATTTCTGGATCAAGATGTTTTTCTACTGTGTATGTCTCTGTTTAACTATGGTTCGTTGTACATCAATAATTTTAATCAAAGTAATTTCCATAACCATTCTCTTTCCAACTTCATTCCTTTCCGGTCTTTCTTTGATTTTCGCAAGACTAAATGCGGCTTATTCAACTAATTGGGCACTCTTAGTCCCAACGGGATCAAGCTAGCCCATTCTTTTGTCTTTTTATTGTTTTGTTTTTTCTTTTCTTTTTTCGTCTCCTTGCCCACCTTGTTCTCATTGTTATGCTTTTGTTTTTTTGATTTTTTTGGTTTGTCTTACTCACATTATATAAACACTCCTTTCTACCACCTCTTTCTCTTCCCTCTGACGAAGGACTCTGACGAAGCGTCCGAAACGTCAGTAAGTTTTTTTCACCTTTTCACTGCGTATAATTTACCCTTTTATCATTACTATTTCATTAGAAACACCGACGCAGCTCACACTTGTTTTTAGCTAGTTATCTCTTCTAATTTTCATATCATGATCATTGAAAGTTTAAAAGATCAAGCAAAAGTTCAGCTTTCTAAGTCGCTTCATACTGATGAACAGTCCAAATAGATCCGCGAGGACATGGAGAAAACGATGTATTGGATACTTTAAATCGATAAGAGCGAATTTATCGATTATTTGACTACCCACAACGTGAGTGGTCTTGGTCGACCAGCCATCCCACGGAGGGTCAGAAAAAAACCTCTGCTCGCAGAGTACAACGTGAGGAGTTAGGGACGGGACAGGGCAGAAAAACGGTTTTTGGCCTTTCGCCATAAGACAGCTTTACCCTGACATTTAAGCTCAATATTTTGCAAACACGTTCTTTTGGAGCCAAATAGCAACCAAATAGCAAATGCGACCAAAATTTGTTGAATGCGTATTTCAGATATAAAGCCGTGTACTTTGAGAGAGGTGATATTTTGATCAGCAGCAAAACTGACATTTTCCGGAATACTAATAATAGACTTACTCTAGTTCGACAAGATTTCGTCACACGTTTCGAGCACCAGTGACACAAATGAAACGCTTTAAAATTTGGAGTATCAAACTCAGTTAAATATAAAGAAATCGTGAAAGTAGCAGGCTTGTCATTTTTCTGCCCTGTCTAGGGACGGACCATTAGACTATTGAGGGGGGGGGGGTTGGGTAATTTATTTTGTGCAGGGGTTTTTTTTTTTTTTTTTTTTTTGGACATAATTTGAATTTTTTTTCTGGCACTTTTCATATTCACGATTTTTTTTTCAATCTTTTAAGCTGTGCTTGAATTTTTTGGGGGGTTTGTCCAACCCCACCCCCCTCAAAATCAATGTGCAGCCGTGCGTAAAAGTAGGCAGAACACACGCAAAGTTGCATAATCGGTCATGAAGTCAACGGTCGCACGATTAGGTGTTCAATAACCAGGTGGTAAGGTAATATTTTAGATGAACGAACAGGGAAGGTCCTGTTATATTCTTTCTCGAAGTTTATTTATGTTTTCTTCTCACCCTCCCTTCCTTAAAGTTTGACAAATTACGTACTAGCCATGTGCTCCACTGCGGTCTCGCATTTTTACCATAACTCACTATTTATTCTATTGTGGAACTTTGTTTGAATTTATTACAGTTGTTGGTATTCTATAATATTGAAATAGTGAAACTAAAAGCCAGAACAAATTGATGAATTGATCTGACAGCTAAGTTTTGTGCAACTACAGTTTAATCTAAAAATAAATTGATCTGACATCGAAGCCACAACAAGCAAGCTTTTGAGAAGTTGAAATTCCTTCAAAGATGTTTGCCCATGCATGGTATGTTAATTTGTCTCTTAAAAATTGTTCTGGCTTTTAGTTTCATTGTTTCAATATTAATGATAAAAAGGTAAAAACCAGATTCGTTTTCATATGCTAGCCCAAACGTGACAAAACTTCAAGTTGCATTTTTTCATGATCAAGCAGTACTTTTTATACATCAAGTTGATTTTCATTACACCAAGACCCTTGTGTTCTATGTCTAGTCATTTGTTTCGCTTGTCTAGTCATTTGTTTTTGATATCAAGCGCAATGTTTAAGTTGACAAGCAGCCATCGCAATCAAAAATCATTTAGGTCTTTGCGATTTGCATACAAAAGGGAACGCTAGAAGCACTCAGGAGAAGATTGATTTCGATCAGCTTGCGTTGCATGGGCACTACTCTGCCTGTCAACAATGGCGGACCGTTTGTGGAGGAAGTTCGGCTGACAAGAAGATCTTTCAAAGGTAAATTTAGGGTTGTTTATCTTTGTTTTTAGCCAATAAAACAATTTCATTGGTTTTAGAGAACACTCAAAACATGATAAGAGTTTTCATTACGAAGAATTCGCTAGTTTTTGTACTCAAAGAACCATTTTTCATGGTGTTTACGCTAGATTTTATATAGCAAATACGGGCGCAGGGCATTTTTGGCTTTATTACAATGTTTTCCAAAACCTAGTTTATATTTTTTTGAAATGTTTATATAGTGTTCTACTAATGTGAAAAAAATCAGACTAAGCAAATTTGAGCAAGATTGTTTTTTTGACATCTCAAATGTAGACTATAGCAATGCGCCCGCATTTGCTATATAAAATCTAGCGTAAACACCATGAAAAATGGTTCTTTGAGTACAAAAACTAGCGAATTCTTCGTAATGAAAACTCTTATCATGTTTTGGGTGTTCTCTAAAACCAATGAAATTGTTTTATTGGCTAAAAACAAAGATAAACAACCCTAAATTTACCTTTGAAAGATCTTCTTGTCAGCCGAACTTCCTCCACAAACGGTCCGCCATTGTTGACAGGCAGAGTAGTGCCCATGCAACGCAAGCTGATCGAAATCAATCTTCTCCTGAGTGCTTCTAGCGTTCCCTTTTGTATGCAAATCGCAAAGACCTAAATGACTTTTGATTGCGATGGCTGCTTGTCAACTTAAACATTGCGCTTGATATCAAAAACAAATGACTAGACAAGCGAAACAAATGACTAGACATAGAACACAAGGGTCTTGGTGTAATGAAAATCAACTTGATGTATAAAAAGTACTGCTTGATCATGAAAAAATGCAACTTGAAGTTTTGTCACGTTTGGGCTAGCATATTTTCATTAATGAATATGTTCGAATGGAATAATGAAATCAAGAATCCAAAAATAAAGTCATTAATGACCTCTACGTGTTCACGCTTGAGGTAGTTTGACTGTAAGGGGGGGGGGGGGGGGGGGGGTTCAATTTTGCAAATCTCGGCACCACAATAACGTTCTCTTGCATCATCATTTTTCCCATAAGGCACATCACTGGCCTAGGGGAGCTCCCGATAATGATAACCTATCCACCAGTCCCATTTCATATTAAATCTCATGAGTTAGTACCATACTTTTATTTATCTATTTAAAAAAATATAAAAAATCCAAGGTACCAGCCGGTGGGGGGGAGGGTTCATTTGCACCCAATGAACCCCCCCTAAATCCGCCATAGTTTAAATTTGTGTTTCATGTAATTCTTTCCTCCTTGAGTGTTTGCCTACCATTTTCGCTTTCTCTTGTACAAACTTGTAGCAGATTTTGCTCTGTTTGCTGGGCTTACCTCATGGGGTTTATGAACGTAACAGATTTCTTGGGATTGGGATCCATAGGGACTGAACATTTTTGAGAGCCGTAAAAGTTATAACATACCGAAGGGTAGAGGCAAGTAAGTCGGAGGAAAAACTCGACTTGATTTTAGAATTGGGAAAAGAGGGATTGTTAACAGTCTAGTTCCATCGCTATATTCCATTCTTTTTATGTATATTTTCAGTGATTGAAAAAACCGAGAAAGTGCCGAACCCGTATACATATTTATTTGATAATATTCAGTTTCTATTTTATGGCAGAATGGAGTCGCATTACACTGATATATCCATTAATTATGATTACCTATACGAGCCATTCTACAAAGCCAACGTACCAATCATCATCGACAAACTACAACTGATACCAGACGATCTGCTATTGGACATTGGTGCTGCTACCGGTCAACAAGCACATCTGGTATGGAAGCAAGTGGGACTCAAGAATCCTGTCACGTGTTTGGAGCCTTGTCAAGGATTCTTTGAACACGCATGCAAACTGGATGGTATTGTACCTGTGATGCAAGGAGCAGAACAGTTTTGTGATCATCTAGTTCAAGATCACGTTGCTATAGACAAGGTAGGCATGACGAGGTGGCCAAAGTCATGATATTTTTGACCCATCGCTGCGTTTTCATTAATAGTGCCAATAGACGACTTGCACTAACAGGTCACGTGACCCTACCTCCCGTAAAACTAGCAGTTTTGTCAAAATAAAAAAAAAAAAAAAACAGAAATGGAAAGAGCATCTCGGCATTAGTAGGGAGCGGAGTTTCAGCTCGTAATAAGCGAAACAGGAGAAATGGGACTAGATGTAAAATTGAATGTTTTATGAGGATTCATACGGGAAATCGGTTGCATGGCAAAAGCTTACCAGCTAACACTTTTCCCATACAAATCTTTGTAAAATCTTTGAATTTATATTTAATGTCATTCCTAAAACTAAAACTTCGCCCTCTTACTATTAAAATGAGGTGCTCTTTTCATTTCTGGAGTTCATTTGGACTCATTTGCTCGTTAGTGCGCGCGAAAGTCAGCGCGAAACACGCAAACAATCAAAACACCTCTCACAGAATTAATACATTTGCTAAACCCTATACCACACTACTTATTACTACACTCTACTGAAGCCTGTCGGAAACGACAATCAACCCGTCATCAACAACTTGTGGGCGACAACTCGTAACCATTCAACAGATGATTGATGGTTCAGAAGAGACGAAAATCCAATCGAAGTATTAAAAATGACGGCTGGCTGCGATGCAACGGTTATCGCTGTAAATCAATTATAACACAATGGATAGAGTCTACAATAAATGAGAAACATGCAAACTCAGCGTGTTCGTTTCTGACTATGGTCAACATCATCTCTTTTTCAGCATCGATTCAACAAGGTACTGCTTTTTGCTGTAGCTCATCATTTTGATAACATCCCCAAAGTTCTAACACAGATCTTTAACTACCTACCAACGAATGGCATTTGCGCTATCATCAATCATCCATCTAGTGGAATATCTCTACCATTCACGGCTATTCATGTACAACATTTTGCGGAGACGCCGGATTTTCTGGACGACATAGTCTCTTGTGCCAAAAGTCGGGATGACGTCATCACAAAAGTGACCAATGAGAAGGCTAGATTCAGGATTCCCAAAAGTAGGTGGTACTACATGATTCGCAATCGTTTTTGGTCAAGTTTCCGTAGATACACGGATGAAGAGATCGAAGAAAGCGTCAAAGAGCTGGATAATGGGAGATTTAAAGACGTCAAGGATGACGAGCTAATTGATATAGTAGATACATTGGCTTGTGTCCAAATCACAAAGAAATGAGTTCTGAGCTGTCATTTTTGAATGTGCTTTTTAACTACTAAACTTTGCGTAAGAATTGTGTTTAGAACTTTGTAAGTCTTGAATTTGATCAACCGCTATAGCTGCGTCAATTCCTGAGTACGCGCTAATTTGCGCATTTTACTGGTGTGAAATGATTAAGAAAACGTTATGATTAAGAATAAATAATTAAGTTGCTCATGCAATTGAGACTTCCGTGCTATTTGAGTAAACTGCTTAATTTTCATGTTCCAAATAATTCTCACACTCATTAATAATTCACAAGCTCAGCAACCAATGGATGGGCACTTTTCGGATCACGTGGATGAGTTTTGAAACCTAATGAAAAACCATTTTCATCACTAGTGTTTGAAATATTTTCATTACTAGTGTTTGAAATATTTTCATTACTAGTGTTTGAAATATTTTCATTACTAGTGTTTGAAATATTTTCATTACTAGTGTTTGAAATATTTTCATTACTAGTGTTTGAAATATTTTCATTACTAGTGTTTGAAATATTTTCATTACTAGTGTTTGAAATATTTTCATTACTAGTGTCTGAAAAATTGTTATCACTAGTGCTGAAAATATTTCTTAATCTACATATTTGTCGTGGGTGTCTTAAAATCTACTTTTCAGGTTCGTCCAATTTTGAAAACTTTCAAAACATCACTCGTACCTATAAACTCCGAATTGTACTCAAGATCATGCGATTTCCTATACAAATAAGAATGAACACTGAAAAATAAATAAATAAATGACATATACAAAATTAATGAATAAGTAAACGAACAAATAAATGAATGAATTAAACATAAATTGATGAACCAATGTGCGGAATGAATTGATGTAATTAAATAAACAAATAAATTAAAGAATGAATAAACAAAAGTATATAGAGATAGATAAATAATCTGGATATTGATCGAGAAATTAGAAAAAGATTCACTTTTGCAAATTTGCTTACAGGTAAACCGTCATCGTTTCTCATTCCAACACTACTCACATACAACAATCACAATGCCATGCCTGGCAGGACTCAAACACGGGTCTCAATTGGATCAAACTGAACTTTAGCTTGTTGGGTCTTGCTGAGGTAGGGAAACCAGAAAATTTGAGAAATTTGAGTCTAGGATTAAAACCAAATACCCCAGCTAAGAGGCGACTGTACTGCCCACGCTACAAAATGCCGCAATGCTTACAAATAAGGAAGGTATGTAGCACTTTGGATTTTCAATACCAAAAGTAGCATTGATATGTGCCCCATGTGGGGATGGCTGTAGCAATATTAACTTTAACATGACAACCTTATCAGTTGGGAAACACATCTACAAATAAATACAAATTATAAAATACAATTAATATTGGAATAGCAATGTTTTTAATGACTTTTTCAACTATGAGTATAAAAGTTGACACCAAAGTGACCTTTTATTAGTTTATCATCGACACACTTTTTCAAAAAGAAGACATCGTGGATCAAAAAGCGTATTCACACTAGTTGCCGTGTCCTTACCATATCTGAAGTTATTGAGACATAGCACTGGCTGCCAGCCTCGTAATGATGGTGAGGCATCAGCACAAGCTTCTTTAAGAAAATGACATCAAATGAGCTTACATGTTCCTACCGTCCATCAAAAATCTCAGTTATGGCTAGGCTATTTTAAGGATCGATCGGACTAAACACTTTAGATACCTTGATCTCTTTTAATCTTTGTCGATAAATCAATCGTAAAACTATAATAAATCAAATGAAATAAATTGCTAACTAATCTTACTGACAATCGTACATACGTGCAATCATACAATAATCGTGATAGAGCTTAAAGAAAATACAATAATTCCTAAAATAATAATACAAGTAAAATCATACCTTGTCTAGCTGCTTGCAAACTATGCTAAACGTGGCTCGTGTTCAATTACGTAACTCATATGACAGGTTAATTATTAAATTATTATATGAATCAATTGGTCTTTATTCATCATTTCCGATAAAACTCATGACGTCAGTCACAATATTTCTAAAGGAAATCGCGTCCATTTAACCCCTTTCAGAATCGACCCGCTTATAAACCTTATTATAGTTCCTTAGATAAGTTATCTTTCTTTATATATTTCTTATATTAACAAAGTCGTGGCCAGGAAAGAGAATGTCTACAACAGTACATCCAGACTTGAACTCTGAAGTCAAATCTCCAACTCTTAAAAACACCGGTTTTCGCACGATACAATCCAAAGGAGATTCTTTAGAGCTACCCATTACAAAGCTAGAACTGTTGTCTCCTCATACAAGGCATAATCATTAGCGAATTTTCTCTTATGAGGCTTTTTAAAAGAGAAATATTTGAGTGAAAACATTCAAACTTCTGGTCGTCAGGACGCCATTTTGAAAATGCCCTATAATGCATTGCAGGTTTAGCTATACCACAGGAGTCCCATAATTATTTTGGAGAGATAGCTTTGTTTGAAGATTGTCAAAGTGAATAGGCTATAATAGGACAATCAATAACTACATTATACGATTTGTGACGAGGCATATGCCGAATTCTCTTGCGGACCAATCCGGCCTTGTTACCGTACCAGGACATAAATATATATTTAATATGATCCGTTGCAGCGAAATCCAACGGAGGTGCATTTTTCAACTGCTTTAATTTGGAAAGTCTGCTGCCCGTATACAGTAAATAAAAAAAAAGTTAAACCTAAAGGGAGTAAGGTAAAAATCACTAAAGCGGTAAAATATTCGCTCTGAATTAGTTGTTCGCCACTTGACCGATATGACTGAACTGATAATACAACTACGGTCCAAATTAGCTCACGGCCGGGTCAAAATGAGGCATCAAATTTACAGTATTTTCTTATAATTGGATTGCGCAAAATTGTTGTGTTCCTGAATGTAAGTAAAAAAAGAAAGACAGAACAAGTGAACAAGTGTATACTTTGCATTGACAGCATATTACTTCTTTGCATTTGGCCCTGGATGCCTCGTTCTTATGTATTAAACTCATTCGGCCGTGCGCCGTTTTGGACTTAGGCTGGTGAGCAGTAGGCCATTGCACCAGTCCTCGTGTTAAGCGGAAGGAAACAAAGTAGACAAAAAAGTAAGCCTTGAAAACGCAACTTTTCGAAAACGGATACGTGTGGACCGGTGGAAACGATTCATTTTCTCTTCAGAACCCACATTTTACTATTTTAAAATTCGGTAAGTAAAGATGTTTTCTTATAAGCTACAAAAATCTCGACAACTAGTTATTTATTCTAAAAGAGTTACACTGATGAAATCAATGAAAACTGTTTCAAAATAGACCTTTTTACTTTAACACTATATTCGGCCGTGCCTAAACATATATCTGTTTATATATAATTATTATTGTTATAATTTCTGGATCAAGATGTTTTTCTACTGTGTATGTCTCTGTTTATGTATGTCTCTGTTGTACATCAATAATTTAAACTAAAGTAATTTCAATATCACAATCACTGAAAGTTTAAAAAATGAAGCAAAAGTTCAGCTTTCTAAGTCGTTTCATACTGATGAACAGTCCAAATAGATCCGAGAGGACATGGAGAAAACGAATTTATCGATTATTTGACTAGGTGAACAAAGCATATCGAACGACCCCTGAGGTCACACCATGAGAAGTTATAGATTTGTAAGATTTTTTAAGTGCCTTATGGCTGTGCAGCTAGGAAACCCTTTTTTTACATAATTTGACAATTTTCCCCGGCTCTTTTCTTATGCACGATTTTTTTCTTTCAATCTTTAAAGCTGTGCTTGAATTTTTTGGGAGGTTATTCCCCAACCTCCCACCCCTCAAAAATCAAATGGTCCGTCCCTAACTACTCAATGTGCAACCATGCGTAAACGTAGACAGGACACATGCAAAGTTGCATAATCGGTCACGAAGTTAACGGTCACACGATATTTAGGTGTACAACAATCAGGTTTAAATGAACGGACAGGGAAGGTCCTGTTATATTCTTTCTCGAAGTTTATTTATGTTTTCTTCTCACCCTCCCTCCCTTAAAGTTTGACAAATTACGTACTAACCATCTGCTCCACTGCGGTCTCGCATTTTTACCATACTTCACTATTTATTCTATTGTGGAGCATTGTTTGCACTTGAATTTATTACAGTTGTTGGTAATCACTCAATATTGAAATAGTGAAACTAAAAGCCAGAACAAATTGATGAACTGATCTGACAGCTAAGGTTTGTGCAACTACAGTTTAATCTAAAAATAAATTGATCTGACATCGAAGGTACAACAATCAAGCAAGCTTTTGAGAAGTTAAAAATCAAAATTAAGGAGTTTAAAGATGTTTCTAGGGGCCGCATGAACAAATCATTTCCAAGATAAAAGGCCGGAAATTCAATCAAAAATTCTCTGGAATCCTTGAGAGTCCAGTTCACGGTTTCGTTCTTTTGGCGGAACTTTCATCGCGGCGCGAAATGTCTCTTACTTAAAATATCCGAAATTCATTGTTCATTTTTTTTTCTTAACAGAAGCTCTACCATGGGTTTCACCTTAGGGCTCATTCGCACTAGAAGGACAAAGTTTGCTCGGCCCGAACTAAAAAACCACTGACCAAGTTTTGTGTGGACCAAATCCTCTGTTCGTTAATTACATTCGCATTAGGACGGTAACCAATCAGTCATACAACCTCAAACGTCAATCAAATAATTTAACTGTTGTGATTGTAGTAGTTGGCATTCATCTCGTCAACGAGTCTGTTCCAATATTATCAGTTTTCGAGAGTCTTTTCTCTCCTTTCTCTTATGGTAGGAGATTCGTAAGTTCAACATGTATTTTTCCTCCTCTTCGTGGAAGGCTTCGTTTTTCTCCGGTTTTACTGGCGCTTTGCCTTTTCCTTTTCCTTGAGCTTCTTGTGGATTTTGAAAAGTGCGTGCCGGTTTGCCCGCCATTTTCGCTTTCGCTTGTACAAACTTGTAGCAGATTTTGCTCCATGTTTGCTGGGCTGACCTCTTGGGTTTATGAACAGATTTAGTTCTTGGGATTGGGATCCATAGGTATTGAACATTTGAGAGCCGCAAAAGTTATAACATGCCGAAGGGTAGAAAGCCAAGAAAGTCGACTCGATTGGGTTAGAAGGGAAAAGAGGGATTCAGTAAACGGTCTAGTTCCATCGCTATATTCCATTCTTTTTATGTATATTTTCAGAGATTGAAAATACCGATCCCGTATACATATTTATCTTATAATATTCAGTTTCTATTTCATGGCAGAATGGAGTCGCATTACACTGATATATCCATTAATTATGATTACCTATACGAGCCATTCTACAAAGCCCACGTACCAATCATCATCGACAAACTACAACTGATACCAGACGATCTGCTATTGGATATTGGTGCTGCTACCGGTCAACAAGCACATCTGGTATGGAAGCAAGTGGGACTCAAGAATCCCGTCACGTGTGTGGAGCCTTGTCAAGGATTCTTTGAACACGCATGCAAATTGGATGGTATTGTACCTGTGATGCAAGGAGCAGAACAGTTTTGTGATCATCTAGTTCAAGATCACGTTGCTATAGACAAGGTAGGCATGACGAGGTGGCCAAAGTCATGATATTTTTGACCCATCGCTGCGTTTTCATTAATAGTGCCAATAGACGACTTGCACTAAAAGGTCACGTGACCCTACCTCCCTTTAAACGAGCAGTTTTGCCAAAATAAAAAATAAAAAAACAGAAATGAAAAGAGCATCTGGGCATATAGTAGGGAGGCGTAGGTTCAGCTCGTAATAAGCGAAACAGGAGAAATGGGACTAGATGTAAAATTGAATGTTTTATAAGGATTCGTACGGGAAAATGCGTTGCATGGCAAAAGCTTACCAGCTAACACTTTTCCCATACAAATCTTTGTAAAATCTTTGAATTTATATTTAATGTCATTCCTAAAACTAAAACTTCGCCCTCTTACTATTAAAATGAGGTGCTCTTTTCATTTCTGGAGTTCATTTGGACTCATTTGCTCGTTAGTGCGCGCGAAAGTCAGCGCGAAACACGCAAACAATCAAAACACCTCTCACAGAATTAATACATTTGCTAAACCCTATACCACACTACTTATTACTACACTCTACTGAAGCCTGTCGGAAACGACAATCAACCCGTCATCAACAACTTGTGGGCGACAACTCGTAACCATTCAACAGATGATTGATGGTTCAGAAGAGACGAAAATCCAATCGAAGTATTAAAAATGACGGCTGGCTGCGATGCAACGGTTATCGCTGTAAACCAATTATAACACAATGGATTGAGTCTACAATAAATGAGAAACATGCAAACTCAGCGTGTTCGTTTCTGACTATGGTCAACATCATCTCTTTTTCAGCATCGATTCAACAAGGTACTGCTTTTTGCTGTAGCTCATCATTTTGATAACATCCCCAAAGTTCTAACACAGATCTTTGATTACCTACCAAAGAATGGCGTTTGCGCTATCTTCCATCATCCATCTATTGGATTATCTCTACCATTTACGGCTATTCATGTACAACATTTTGCGGAGACGCCGGATTTTCTGGACGACATAGTCTCTTGTGCCAAAAGTCGGGATGACGTCATCACAAAAGTGACCAATGAGAAGGCTAGATTCAGGATTCCCAAAAGTAGGTGGTACTACATGATTCGCAATCGTTTTTGGTCAAGTTTCCGTAGATACACGGATGAAGAGATCGAAGAAAGCGTCAAAGAGCTGGATAATGGGAGATTTAAAGACGTCAAGGATGACGAGTTAATTGATATGGTAGATACATTGGCTTGTGTCCAAATCACAAAGAAATGAGTTCTGAGCTGTCATTTTTGAATGTGCTTTTTAACTACTAAACTTTGCGTAAGAATTGTGTTTAGAACTTTGTAAGTCTTGAATTTGATCAACCGCTATAGCTGCGTCAATTCCTGAGTACGCGCTAATTTGCGCATTTTACTGGTGTGAAATGATTTAGAAAACGTTCGTGCAATTTAGACTCCCATGCTATTTGAGTAAACCCTTTGTCAATATTCATGTTTCAAATAATGGTCTCACATGCCACCCAAAACACCAAATAAGAATGGAATAAGAATGATGAAAGAGTTATAATTATATTCTAGATCTATTGTATCTTAATTCAAAAACTCATGAATAATTCAAAATATTTCATTGGTTGGCCTCGGAGTGAATTCTCAGTAGAAAGGGTTAAAATTATTTTCATTTCTTAGTCTATTGAAATTTTATTATCATTACAATATACATTTATTATAACTTAAACCTCATACACTATGTACGATGCTTGTAACGCACTATGCCAAAGATATTTTTTATCGGATAATGTGATTTTTTTCTGGTTTATCTTTGACCTTTTTTTTGTTATGTTTGATTTAGTGCATAGTTTATAGTAGGTTAAATCTGGTGCAATATCAAGTGCGCCTATATCTACGTTTTCCTTTACGCTTATTGATAACAGGACTACATGTTGGTGTCCTGTATTTGCTGGCCAGCAGTGGCGTCCCAGTACTAACGATAGTCCGTAGGACAAGGAGTGACTCATCATACGACATCAATCGTCCTGTAACCACTGATGTTCAAGAAGTTCTTCTAAAGTTGCACGGTTCTGCCTGTCCTTTTCAAGCATTCTGCGCACAAAATGTGAGGCTTCTGTTGACAAAAGGGTAACGTAAGGTGTAACAGGTAACGTTAATATTAAAGGAGTCAGGATGGCGTGATGGTAAAACGCCCACTTCTCAAATCTAAGATCCGGGTTCGTATCCCACAGGTTTTTCAGGCCTTTCAGTTTTTCCTCCCTTGTCTCAAATCGACCCTAACTAATTCAAACTGGTTAGAGCTATGTTCTGGGGTCATACAAGAACTGTAGGGCCGTTGCAGAGGGGCCTCCACATGCCTGCACATTGCGGTCGTGATTTTTTTAATATATTCTTCTCTCTTTAAAATTTGTGACGCTGGAATGACACAAATACCACGAGCGCTCGCGTGCGCATACGGCTCTTTTTCCTATTTTATTGGGCTACCTGTGGATTTGGCGGGAATTTTCGCGCCAAAACGTGTGTGCCTCGGATTCTCACTAGGCCAATTATCTTACCTTGTGACAAGTATTCTGGCAGCTTTAACGGAGACCAGCATGCATCTTGGTCGTCTCGATATGGTATTTCGCCAGACAGTAAGTCATACATAACACAGCCTAATGACCATACAGTAGCCTCTCTACTTAAGTACTCGAATTCTACAGCGTATTCGGGCGGGCAGTGAGTCCTGGTACCTAGATGGATAAAACAAATCCATAACTATAGAGGTCTTGCACCATCACGTGCCCATGCCAATAATACAGCTTGGGCTGCCTGTGGTTTGGTGACAGAACAATAAAGTCCCTTTGCTCTTGGGAATTGAATTATTTTTCATGTAAAACGGTTGTATTTTTCCTACCATCCAACATGGCTGCCGTCACTTGATGGTGCAAACCCTCTATTTCACAAAATATATATTTAATTTATTCTTTTATGGTAAGTTTTAAAACTTATTTTTTTATAAAGTCACAAATTCTCCAAAATAAGTCTTTTAAGTTTTCTTTTAGCTTTTAAATGATAATTTTATTTTCGAATTCTTCGTTTTATTTTAAGCTTAAAGCTGTTTTACACATTCTTCAAACCTGCAGACTTTCCAAAATAAGGGCTTATTTATTTTTATTTTTAGCCTTTAAATTTTAGTTTTTAGAATGCTTTTTAATGCTATAGTAATTCAGAGGACAATGCTTATCTTTCGTAGTCTTCCTTATGGGTTACTCTCTAAAGAAGTTGGCAAACTTTTAGTTCAAAAGTGTTTCGTAAATTAACAATAGGACGTTTGCATGACGGCGTCATTTGACTGCAACTAACAAGATGCTTCGCAAATTCTTATTTGAATTTGTATTCACTCGTGAGAATACTAAGACATCAAAAGTGTGCAAGGAAGTCTGGTAGTAGAGGTCGATGACGCCATCATGCAAACGTCGTATTTGAATAACTATTGTTCGGGACTTACCAAAAGCGTTTTCACATGTAATAGAGGCTAGCCAGGTCAGAAAGATAGTTATTCAAATTGGTTCCCACATTTCGACTCGGTGTGCGGTGCTCTCGATTAATTCCAGTATACTTTGAATGAATAAATCCCACATACCTACAAACCGATGGATAGGTTCACATGACAACTTGCAAGCCAATCCAAAGTCAATAATCTTCACTCGTCCAACATCTTCATCCAGCAAAATATTCTCTGTCTTCAAGTCATTATGAATGACGCCCATCTCTTCTAGATACATAACCGCTGGTATCAACTGACGGGCAATATTCTTCACCTCCCTTTCCTCCAAAGCACCGCCTCGCTTGCCTAGGTAGTTGAAAAGGCTGATACCGTCACGTGGTCTTTCCATTACGATCACGTGATGGTTTTCAAATTCGTAGTGATGTAATAGCTTGATGATGTTTGGGTGTTTGAGTTTTTTCAAGAAGTAAACTTCGGCCGGAACAGTATCATCTGAGTTAACCTGAAAGGTTGAAAATCTAAAGGTTATTACTTACACCGCACTTTTATTCTTCATGATATCTTATTTCTGCAGTAATAGGCCCTTTGCAGATAACGATCACGTGTCTGTACTGGTGAGCAAAATTTTTTATTTTATTTAAAATTGGTGATTCTTTTTAGCTACTTGTAAAGAACTGAATGAAATGATGTGTATCCAGTGTGTTACGAAATGCAGTTTTATTACGATCTCTCGAAACAGGTTGTAGAAAGTTTGTTTGCTCACCAGTATATTTCACCCATGGGAGTCAAGATGTTCATTCATTTGCTCACAGTGAATTAATCAGCACGTGATTACTGAGCTGCAAGGGGCCTATTCAGGCATTTTTATCAGTACGTTTAATAAGGAGACTATTGACGTGCTATACTCACCCGAACGTTGTAGTCAACATTCTGCACAGGGATGTATTTTATGGCTACCTGCAAAGCAAGAGAATAACTGCCTTTATTTATTTATTTTGACATAAATGATCAAAAAGAAAAAACAAACAAACAAATAAATATAATTATAAATAAAGGAATGAATGAATGAACAAAAATAAATAATAGGAATAAATAAATAAAGAACTATATATGAAAAAATTGAATAAATGAAAAAAATTTATAACAAAAATTAAATGAATTTATAATACTCTCTACTAAATTACTTGATTCTAATTGGACAAAGAGGAGTACAATTAAATCCCAAATTGTACTCGATAGAGTCCCAATTAAGTTCCTCAATTTTGTTGAATGTATCAAAAAAATGCAAGTCTTCTCGTAAAATTCGGAATTTATAGATACTCGAGATGCTTTGAAAGTTCTCAAATTGAACTTGCCTAAAAGGCTCGTCCAATTTCGAAAACGTTCAAAACACTCACTCGTACCTATAATGTTCCGAATTGTACTCAAGATCGTGCGATTTTCTATACAAATAAACAATTGAATGAATACTGAAAAATAAACAAATAAATAAATGACATATACAAAATTAATGAATAAATAAATTAACAAATAGATGAATGAATTAAACATAAATTGATGACCTAATGATGGAATGAATGGATGTAATTAAATAAACAAATAAATTAAAGAATGAATAAACAAAAGTAGAGATAGATAAACAATCTGGATATTGATCGAGAATTAGAAAAAGATTCAATCTGCAAAATTGCTTACCGGTAAACCGTCATCGTTTCTTATTCCAGCGTAAACTTTACCAAAAGATCCTTGTCCGATCAAATCTTGTTGATCGTATTTACGAAGGAAGCGGTCCTTTCTTGTAAGCCCTATTTTCAAAGAAATAGATGGAAAAATCAGTAGTTAGCTCACAATCGCCCTCCCATCCACACCCCCAAGAAAGACTTGCTTGATTTTTGATTTACCGCAAGCAACTTTTATCCTATAAATATTTTTAGTCGTACAGCAATTATTCTTTTCACAAATTGCCATGAGTGGGTTGAAAGCTACTTTTTTAAGTCTTAAAACAAAGTTTATTGATAATCTAATTTTTAAAACTTACTTCTCAATATTTGCATTAGTTTTTCTTGTTTTTGTTTTCGTCTGTGACGTCTAGATCTTGGTTTGACTTGAACTGCATATTTTGGCTTTTGAATCTTGTCATTTGAGTCCTGTGTAGACTTCGACTGTAAAAAAAATTCAAGTAAATAACATTATTCTATTAACTGTTATAACATTTCATTATAAAGAGCTTACAGATATTTCTTATTTAGCAACTGAGGAAGAAGATAGGGCCAAGACTTTTGGCGCGAAAACCGCAGTAAATTCAATAACTTTCGCTTTTTACCGCCTTTTACTCAAATACCCGAGATATTCATAGGACTTTTGAGTCATTCACAAATAATTATGCCCAGTTGAAGACAAATTTCGAGAAAAAAGATAACGCGCAAAAAGGGAAATATAAATTCTGTTTTGCGCGTAGTTGGCGGGAAAACGTGGCTTCCTTCTTGGTCATTGGAGCTTTACACCAGTTGCGTTAAGATTTTCACACGCGGTAGAAATCAAGATAAACTGAAGTTAACTAAGAACAGCTATAGAAACTGACCTCAGGTTTCTCTGATTTTTTCCTGGTGATTTTAGTCTTCTTTATGGGCGTCTCATTCGTAGGCTCGTCACCAGAAAAGCAGCGTTTTCGTCCAAGTCGACCGACCTCATTTTTGCTTGTCTTTTTTCTGGCGACTTTTGGTTTCTTAAAAGGCGTCTCTGATAAGTTATTTCTCGGCTCGTCAACACAAAAGCGACGTTTACGACCTGCAATACCCTTGGAGCTTCGAGAGACGGTTTCAAAGTCATGGGCTGGGGCGGGAACTTTTGCATTTCTAGGGCGGCGAAGTCTTCGTCTATGGGATGTAACAAAGGCATGTCTTAATAGGATCAAATGCTTATGAATTACTTTTGCGCATTACTTTTAGACCTAAAAATGCATTTTACTTTTGATAAGCCTCTTCCTGCGCTTACGTAACAAAGAGAATAAAACTCACGCTTTCGAAGAGGGTTGCGACATTATAAAATTTAAACTTCAACGATTCGTTTTTTCTCTGTAAACTTCCAAATGTTTTAAGAAAACTGTTCAGGGTTGTCTTGGAAATGACGCCTTGTTTACACTGGTTACGAGTTACGTAGTTCATACGCCATCTTCGAAGTTTTACGTCGATGTTTAGGTTTGCGCGCGGACATCCACAGCCTCAATCGTACGATAGCTTCCATTTTCTATAATTTCCTTCTAAGATTTCCCCTTAAGTTTTCCCCTTTATATTCTGTTAAAATTCAGTTTATTTGTTCATAACTAAGAATGTGCATGCCAAAAGCGCAAAAATCGAATATTGTGTAAGTCAAAGGCAATAGTAAAGCTAGTAAAGCATTGATTTACAGTAATGACTTTCGGGATCCTTGTTCAACTTACGTCAGTCCTTTTGCATTGCTTTTCTTCAACTACGTCGTTGTCATTTTAAAAATGGTAAAGGGAAAAATAAACCATGTAACCTGGCAGTTCTTGTCTTGCAATCGAGGCCAGTACTGATGGATAGTGTCCAGTAACTGTTCAAATTCAGTATGCATCTGATTTTCCATAGATCTCCTAGCCAGGTTCACGATTTCATACTGCATAATGAGGTATGGCTCTCGCAACATCATATGATAATGGATTGGTATACATTAGACCTTAAAACTTAGACTACAAGTCGGCTAAACCATTCGCGGTGTCTACGGTAGATTTGCTTTAAGAGCGCTTATAGCAAGAACCATATATTGTTGCTTAAACACGATCATAGCAATTTCAAATTCTCGTAAGAGAATATGATGATGCGTTGACCAATCACACACACAACAACGAAAAGCGAAAGGAAAACGAATTCTAGACAGTGATTTTCGTGTTGTTTTATTCCTTTTAAAAATAACTCGCTTTTGTATCTATTTTAAGATTTATTTAAATTTGTTATATTTTCCAGTATTCACGACACTATGGCATCGAGTTTACCCAGATATACTTCATATCCTATTTAACTAGCGAAAAATATAGTTAAATGAGATACGATATAACTGACATAAAGTTCATCCCGGTGTAAGGAATGTAAAACTACGGATTACTTTCGGATCCCACGTGCGCAGCTAGAGGCGCATGGCGAGGATAGCCGATGTTATCCGAAGTCCCGCGTAGGACTTAGCTGCTCCGTTTGCGACTGCCTTACGACTTTTTATCGACTGGGAAACCATGATTCGGTAGGATTCAGTGATTTCTACAAGGTAATCGCAACAATTTTTGTAGGGAATTTTATCTGTTTTTTGGAACAAGCTAGGCACACAGGTTTCATCGAATGTGTCAAATGTTGTTTAATTAAAATGTTTTCAGGTATTTGCAATATCTAGGAAGAATTTATCGCAAAAAACGGCCACTGAACTGGCGTGTTTGTTCTACACGAAGCATGTCGACAATGGCGCTTCATGAACGATTTTTACAGAACCGATGCGATTTTTGCAGTGGCAATATTTGAGCCCTTTAAAGGGATAACTGAGCTCCGTAAGCAGAATACTAAGCCCTGAATACCTGCAAGTGAATATTCTACATAAACATGATTCAAAAATGCTGCTGTACACGTATCTATCAGCAGTAGACACGTACTCATCGAGTACGTTTTTTTATTACAGTCCCTTTAATTTTTGGCCTTTCAAAGTTATGTCTTCAAACTTAGAAGTCTGTGCAAAATAGCTTTATAAATGAAACCGAAGATAAAAATACTCGCAGCAGTATATTAAAGAGAAAAAATAATTGTACTGCTTGTGACGAAGTTTGTTAAAAAAGGAAGAAAAGAAAAAGAGAGAAAAAGAAAAAATTAAATGAAAAAAAAATTGGAAAAACGCGCTACCCACAATGCATTATGAACGTGCGCTTGGTAGCCTGGCATGAAGTACTTACGAAAAAGATAAAAAGTCGACGATATTCAAGACTTTGAAACCCTCAAAAGGTTCGTAAAATAATAATAATATTGCCAAATGCAAGCCTATCATGATGTTTATTTTTCAGATTTCGTGTTCAACAGGTATTTTCATTATTTCAACGCTTCGAATCTCTTCTTTTTCGCCTCGACTCAACTTGCACGAGCTTCGGCTGGCGGCCATTTTGAACAATAATGCTTCCTCAAACCTTTCTCAAAACAGGGACAAGAACACTCGATAAACGCGCTCTAAAGGTCCAAGGTTGTTGGTTTAAGACTATTACACAAACTTTCACATCATTGAACTGTTATCTTGCTATTCACAGGTCTGCAAGTATATTTTTTCTCGTGACTTTGGTCGAACTCTGGTCAACACTGTTGACAATCTTGACCTAAGTCGCCGAACAGCCATCCTTTCTGGCACAGGGTGCTTTAGTCCAGTTTATGGCAGATTTTCTCCACTAAGCAACTATGGATTTGAGGCAAGGACGTTAATAACTATATGTGTAGAGTGGTATATTCAATTACAGCTTAATTCAATTATTCCTGGTCAGAAACCATCCACGTTCTTCTCATGTTTCTCAAGTACATATTCATTTCACAATCCGTTTACCTCATCATTAGTACTATAATAATGTTATTTCCTGCGCTTTGTAACTACCGAATACCTAGGAAACTATTTACATACTAACAGAAAACCCCGCTAACGATATGCACTTTCCAAAATACCCTGCAAATCATATACACATATATAATAACAATGACTGTTATTGTTGTATGGCTTGTTCTATGAAGAGTTCCAACAATTGCATATCATTTGTGGGGTATGCTGTTGGTGTTCCACATATTTTTTACACAAAATGTGGAAGATATGAATAAAATCTGGGTAAATGATTTGTTTTTAAAGCAGCTCTTCAAGCAAGCCCCCAATCGAAAGGGTTGTTTCCACTTTTGCTCATTAGAACCATTTTTATTTTTACTCTTATTACCTCGAGATATAAATAACGATGAAACAGCCACCATGTTGGTTGATCTAATGAGAGAAGCTAATGAGAAATACTTTGTTATTGTCAACCAACATGGTGGCTATGATTTAACATGCTCCTCAAGAATAGCCTATCATCGTCAAATCATCTCCATGTACCTTTCCATGGTCCCATGTACTTTTATGTATTCTAGCGATATATTTTATTGACAGCGATCCATTGCCAATCTACCTATCGTGACATTTACACTGTTACATCCTAAGTGCAAAATCTTTTTTTTTTCCTGTAAGAATTTCTAGAACCGTTTTTCTGACGACCACTGAACTTTTTTATATCATACTTCAATAGTTTTGGTAAACTCCCTTATAGCATAACCAACAGGGTATTCAGGATAATATTAAGACTCTTTGTGAAGGCTTCCTTCATTCATTTACATTCTAATATTGAATCATCTATACTGACACTTTCATCATTGGTTTACCAATTTACCATAGGAACAACAGGGACTTTGGCAACAGATTTGAAGTCACGGTACATGGAATGGGTTACAGAGATATACCACTTGGCCAAAGAAATCCAGAACAAGACATGTACTACCATGAAGGATATCTGGAACAAGGCATTGCAAGAGAACTTAGACAATTTAGAAACCTTCCTCCTCCGATGCCGCTGCCACCTCCAATACCAGAATTCTATGATGATAGAAGTGTTGTGCTAGGCAGAGAATACTACCCTGAAAGAATCCATGACAGGAGCCGTGACTTGGATTATGTGTCAAGAGATAGAAATCTTGACTTTAGATATAGAGAAAGAGGGGGCGATAGAGGATGGGAACATGAAAGAGACTACCTTGATGCCTTGGACAGGGATGATCGCAGAGACTATGATAGCTATAGAGACAAGGACTATGATCGTGATCGTGATCGTGATCGTGACCGTGATCGTGACTGGGACAGAGACCAGAGAGATTATGATCGCAGAGACAGGGACAGGGAACGAGACAGAGATCGTGATCGTGATCGTGATTGTGATTGGGATCGACCAAGGAGTTCCCGTGATGATCGTCCTAAAGATGAAGTGCTGAGATAATTATTTATGTTCTAATTTTTCAAACATATTTTACTGGCAGAATGCTTCTTTGTTTGAACTCGGTAACTTCTCCTCCCCTCTCCCCCCAAGAAAAAATAATCAATATTTTTTAACCTAAGAAAAAATCGCCTCTTATACTAACCAAGAAGCATTTAGCCAAGAAGTTGTTGTCAAATCTTGTAGTACAGTACCTAGGGAACTTCTTTTATCTAAAACTAACTTATGGCCTGCAATGTTTTTCTATATATTTTTATGAATTGGATTTCAATTGAGCATAGACCACAGGCTGCAATTCATCAGCATCAATCATGATTCATTGTGTTGTGGTTTTCTCCCTGGTCTAACTATTCTCCTGTTGGCAAATTTGGTCCCTTTTGAAAGGGTTAAATTTCAATTCTGGCACTGCATTATTTTCTATAAAAAGGCTCGCAATTTTGGTATCAAATGCGTAGGCAGGAGGTTCAGGTTCAGGTCTTGGTATTTCTACTTTCTTTTCTCTTTTAAGATACTAAAATGAGGTTTATTTTCTCCTCAGCCTCGACACAAGAGGGAACGTGTCTCACGTTGGGATGATGGATATGACAAGGAGAAGGAGAAGGAAAAGAGAAGAGAATACAGTAGAGAATCCATTAGAGAATCCAGTAGAGAAAGAGATCGAGAACGCGACAGAGATAGAGATAGAGATCGAGACAGGGATAGGGACAGGGACAGGGGTAGAGATAGGTCTGAAACAAATGAATCCAAGACGGCAAACAGTGAATTTCAAAGTGAAAATGAACCAACATCTGTCATCATGCTGCGAGGATTACGAGATGAAATCAAGGAAGATGATGTAAGTAATCATCCAGTAAACATTTTTTTGAAAAATTGGGCCGCTATTGAAATGTTTAATTTTTGTGAGGACTAATATTATGTATACTGAATTCTGCTCTATTTCAGAATAAATCAATGTACTTTTAGATTAGATTACATTCATCACTATTATTTATTATCATTATATACCCAAAACATACTATGAACACAATCTAACCTAATTTTTTTTAAATAAACTAGATTCTTCAAGAATTGTATGATGCAGAAGTTGCCTTTAAAGATGTCAGAATTGTCAGGAATAAAATAGGTATTGTGTTCCATTCTCATCAACGCCATGCACTGAAGTAGGATTACGTAATACTCTTACCAGTAGACAGAGGCAGTTTTGATTCTTATGGCTTTCGTTCGTAATGTTAACCACAATTGCATTTCAAGTCAACCACATGATGGCAATGTTGTACCATGTGGACAAGTTTTTTACACCAGTTGGGTCATGGTGTATGTCATGGTCAATGTGTCCGTGTGGGGGGAGGGGGTGGGTTTTGGGGCACTCAGAGATACAAGTATTGCGTATGCTTCTTAATTCAGAGATACGAAATCACCTCTTTTTGCACCTAAGAGATACAACAAGCATATCCGTTACTTCGGATTCCCCCCACCCACCCACCATTCTGTGCATGCTATTTGGAAGTTCTGTAATGTTGATGCAGATGTTTGTTACTGTGAAATTGTTTCTGGCCTAACTATTTTTTAATGTCTCTTTGTTGACCTAGGTTATACGCGTGGTTTTGGATTTGTGGAATTTGAGGATATTGAATCTGCAAAGCAGTGGATGAAGCTAATAAAAGTAAGAAGATACCATACCATACTACTGACAATATTGATTTAAGTGGACCCCTTATTAGGTGGAAACCCAGAAGTCATCAAATGTAATTTAAAGTAAATGCATTGAGTAAATTAAAAAAAAAATGTAAATAAACATCTAAATATATATACAACTATATACACCTACTTGCAGGAACGTTGTCATACCAAAATAGAACATTAATGATTTAGTGGGATAGGAATTATATTAAAAACCAAAAGAAGATCACTGAAGCTGAACTTTTTCTTTTGTCTTTTAATGTATTCCTTTCTCACTAAACTACTAATGTCCTAATATTGTATGACAGCGTTCTTGCAAGTAGTTGTACAAATAAAAAGTAAGATAGCATTTAAAAAAAAAGTGACAGTAAAAGACAGTGAAAAATGAGATTTGGTCAGTGAAAATTCAGGGATTTTTATTTTACCAGAAGAGTGGGATGAGTGTAATTTATTAAGCTACAGGATTTAAGTTGCATATGATTTCCTTTTACTCGTAGGGTCGCTTACTTGTTCAAGGTTACTCTATCAGTGCTGATTACAGCAGACCTAAAAGTAATCAAGATAAAGACTGGAATTGCACCAAGGTAAATGCAAACATTATACTTCTATATTGGAAAAGGTTGGAGAAGGTTTTGTTCCAAGCTTGAATTGTATTGTGGATAATATGTAAATAACGTCAGTACAGAAGAAAATATATGCATTAAAAAAAACAAATTATCCAAGTTATTTTTTCCATCCCTTTGATTGGCTGAGATAACTACAAATAACTGCCTACAAATAATAGTCTGCTCTTGCGCATTATGATGCAAAGCTGTTTTGCTGCAAATAATAGTCTGTGCGTGCGAAGTTACGTTGACAGACAGCAAAAACAACCAAAGCACAAAAAAGAAAACGGAAAAAAAATTTGAATGAAAAAACAGTTATTGAACTCAGCTATCTCAAAATATAGAGATTGGATAGTGTTGTTTGGCATCGGCAAATAATTGCTCACTCGCGACTAGCAATTCACAATATTTTGCTCAACCTAATTTAATAATTGCTTATTGTTTATTTAGTGTGGAACACAGAACTTTTCCTCCCGAAGAAGAATGACGTGCTTCTCTTGCGGAGCACTCAAAGAAGGTAGGCTTTTTATATAGAGTAATCTATGATTTGAAAAAGCCTTGGACCCTGAAACTAGCTGTGGTGAATGAAAGTTTGCACAGCTTACACAATGATCAAACCCTAAAACAACATCTTGCCAGATATGAGTCAGGGCACAGCTAATCCACAGATCAAATTGGAATTGAGCATCACCCTTGATTTTCTGTCTGTCATACCACACACCAACTATACACACTACTACCTTTGATCTTACTATTTAACATCTCTTTTTAGCTTCTACGGGAAGTGAAGAGAAAGAATCAACTGCTACACCTTGTAAAGGTAGTCATGATTGTTGAACGAATTACATTCAGGTCACTTTGGCGTAATGTTTTCCCATTTCAGGGTACCACATGCCATTCTTGTGAGAATCTTTTTGTTTGAGTTAAATAATTTCAACAATGCTAAAGTATCTGTTCCAGTATCATTGATGAATAAAAAATTAAAGTTGAATGGACACTTGATCTGAAATGGGAAAACAGTGCTTAGATATGATTTATTTATAGTAAATTAACTACAAAAGAATTTTGTAATTGTGATTTTCATTATTGTACAACCTCGCCAGTTGATTTGTTTTATGTGGTTAAATTTAAGCAAAGTTAACTGGGAGTGGAGTGCTGGCCAGCGGTGTGAGACTTGCGCATGCGCAGTTGCTGCCTAAGGCCTCGTGGTTGCTGTAGCTGAGTTGCTGTTAGCCATTGCCTTCATATCGCGGTTTTGATTTGTTTTTGGATTCCATCATGAATGGAAATTACAACTTTGTATTCCAGTTTAGAGTTCTCTGTTACTCAGGGTTAGCCTCTATTTTGTGTAAAATATTCACTGATCCCAGTGAAGACTGATGGAATTTCAAAGTGTTTGTATTGTTGAAGTTTTGGATTCTTTACTTTACTGTTGGTATTTGTAAATATTCTGATGCTAAAATGAGGCTAGCCCTGTGTTGTAATCAAGGAACACTGTGCTCTATGATTAAAGACTCATCTGCGCAGGCCTAACCTACCTTAGGCCGGTACAAATGAGTCTGTGGTCTTGAAAAACAGTGGTATGCATCGAATGCAAAATTGATGTATTTGGAATTCAAAAATGTTCACATCAGACGACTGAAAATGAGTAGCCATTTACCTTGTACAGCTTTCTACTGCAGCCAGTTGCTAAAACACCTGTCTATCTAAAAACATTTTAGCTGGTCTATGACAATTTGTCTTAATTTTACTTTTCCTTTTTGTTTTCAGTTCTCATTCTAAAAGGCTTAGATGTGTTGACAAATGAAGAAACCGTAAGTTTTAATTAAAATCCTAGATCTTATCATTTATTTTTTCTGCGGCACCAATGATAGTAATAATTATAGGAATCATAAAACCCAAACTGCAACGTTGATATTTGTATTTTTACAAGCAACACTCCCAGTAAGGGGCTTTTCCATGAGGTTCATTTTACATGCACTTATGCTACAAACACTATTTACAACGTACAACACTCAACTCACATGTTGGTTTTTATTTTTTTATTTTATTCAATATTTTAACAGGAACATCTAATTTAGCACAGGCTAGTTTAAATAGAGTCCTGTGTAAAATAAATATAATTACAAAGTAAATATATACTACATGAATTATGAGTTACATTACGGTACAATATAATAATAGATCAAAACAAGACAATGCGCATAGTTTTTTTAGTTTAAAATGGACTTTGGCCTTTTGCCTCAAACTCTCCAAGATTGGAAGAGTGTCTTCTCAAACCCTCCAAGATTGGAAGAGTGTCTTATATCTAATGGAAGTTGGTTGAAAGTGTGCACTCCATTTATGCGGATTTTAAAAGACAGATCAAACAAACTCAACTGAAGCATGTAGTGGAATACCACTCATGACACCCGTAATAATAATGATAACATTGTTGGCTTTTAATCCTTTAACAGGTGCGAACAGTACTGTCTTCAATGACTTCACTGCAAATCTTCGACATTCGATTAATCAGAGACAAGATGACCAACACCTCAAGAGGGTTTTGCTTTGTGGAGCTCTCTTCTATAGAGGTAATGAAAATCAATATTAAGTATTAATTATTATGGGAATTATTACTAAATAACTTCATTTCTCTTGACCTTTGCCAAAATCTTGTTTTGTCTCCAAGATATTTGAATATTGAAATACTAAATATTATTTTTTAAATATTAAATATTTTATAATATTATTTAATATTGATATGAAAATATGCTAATATTAAAATATGTAAAGAAATGTCATAAGAGGGAAAGTTATTCCGAGTTATTAATATGCAACTTAGAAATGTTAAAGGAGAGAAATGGGTCTGATTAATAGCCACAAGGATTGACAGTAGAGCAATGTTCTCTAGAAATGATTCCCTCACCCAGATGGGGTATTAACAACTTCCACTAAATCAACCCTTTATAGAAAAAACAGCTAGAGTGCATTCCCATCGTGAATATTCTACGGAAAACATTTGAAATAATGGGGATTGGAGATATCCTGTGTAAATTTGTTGGAACTCACGTCCACAGAATGTGACATCACCAAAAATTATATACATATGTATCCAAGTTTCAAAATAATAGGCCTCCACTGTAGAATATTGATTTGCATTGCTATAATAATTATTAGAAACATTGACTAAGGTGCTTTCCATTGAGTTGAAAAGATTGGTCTGAGCATGGCCAGTTTTTACGACTTGTTTGGGCCAAGTTGGTCCATTTCTAAAAACTGATGCATTCCATTTGAGAACTTGCTGCTCTGGCTGATCAGTTTCGAGTTGATTGGAAGCGCCTTAAATCTGCGCTCTAGCATGTGACAGCGTAAATAATGGATGGATAATTTCATCACCAGGATGCTACATCATTACTAGAGACACTTCAAAAAATGAATCCACCTTTTGAGATAGATGGCAGGTTGATCAATACCTTATATGCAAAGAATAGTGAACCAGCACCAACCTCCAAACCCAGGTATGACCATATGTTGCTTACCAACCACTGTTGTCATTGCTAGATGCTGATCAACACTAAAGTTGTGACAGGTTGATGAGCAATAGACTGCTCACAATCAAATAAGTTGTTCCCATGTACCTTTACGTACTCAAATGACTTATTTGATTGGCATTAGTCAGTTTTCCAGTGACCTGTCGCAAGAATTTGTGACATCCACTCCAGATCCATATATTGTCTACCTGAGTCAGACACAAGTTGATGTTCGAGAAAACAAAGTTGTAGTTTATCTTCCTTCACATGAATCTTGGAACTAAAAGTGCTCACAGGTGCTCTGTGATGTGATATACTGTAGCAAGCACCCCCAACCAATCAAAAAGTGGCACTTTATAAGTTTTTTTATAAGGTAGATTAACTAACAAAAATATAAATATTCTTAGTAATGTAGCTACTGCAGCAATAGAACAGGCCCAGTGGTCCAGTACAGCGCAGCCAAAACAGTCAGCAGCTGCTGCAATGGCGATAGCACAGGCACAAGCAGCATCACAACCTGCATATTCAGTGCCGTACCAACAACAGGTACGTTAATGATACTATGATTTTGAAAGTTCTGTCTGCGCATGTTTCTTCGGATCCAGATCTTGATGTTAGTTTCAATCAGGCTTAAAGCACGCACTACCAGCCAATCAGAACACAAGATTAATTTTATAACTGTTATTTTATAATTTCTTAAGTTATATAATAGTTTTTTTAATAATGTTATTTTGTCCTTCTTAGATGCCAGAGGCAGTCAGTACTTCAATCACCACAGGTTAGTTTTGCATTTTATTTAACTCCTTTCAGCATTTTCGTACCTACTATACATAAAATGGTTAGGGTATGCCATGGCATGGAACTATAATATTATAACTCTTTAACTTTAACTACTTTACAGTTAATACAATTTATCCCACACCATTGAAAATTCACCTAGGTTGCAATACCTAATGGAAAGGAAATATTTTATCCCACACCATTGTATTTTCAGTATTGTTGGTTAAAGCTTGGTTCTCATTTGTGTAGCGAGCAGATGCGACTTTACGTTCTCATTTTGAAAAGAAATAACACAACTGCAACAGAATGGAAAATTTATTTTTCTTACCTTGTCTTGCGCTTGTGTTTATGCTTGCATAGTCTTGCATCCCTATTGAGAACCAGGCTTAAAACCTTGTAATGGGGTAAATTGAATGCTATACAATGGCCTTAAATTATATTTTCAAAGAAAACTAATCCAGACTTTAAAATATTAACCAGATTCCACTACTACCTCATTTGCTGCAACCATGACAGCAGAAGCTTCAGTGGTATCAACCACACAGCAATCTGATTTATATGGAAACCCACATGCTTCCAATTTTGTCTATGATCCTATGTCTGGGTACTACTATGATTCCATATCAGGACTCTACTATGACTCTGCAACTCAGGTAATTATTTAGAGCTGTAGATCAGAGTATCCTAGCAACTACAAATTTTTATTATAATTCATATATAGTCACCTTATGGAGTCAGGATGAAGTTCTCTTTCTCAATTGAAGGGCTTTTCCAGCCTCCAGATTTTTCACATAGGGTGACTTGGATTTGAACCCCCGGTTTTTTACTCCCCTTTTCAAATCAACCCTAACTAATTCAAATTGGTTAGAGCTGTTCTCTGGGGTCATACATGGACTGTACAGCCGCTGCCAGAGGTGCCTTCACATAGCTTCCAGTTTGACCCTGTTGAGCTATGACACTGCTGTAATTGTGGTGGTGATTAGCTATAAAAAGCTGTCTTATCCCTCTTACATTCAAACTAAGAAAACCTGTGAACACCTAAAATATGTCTGGAATGTTAAACACCATGTTCTGACCAATCACATGCAACAGTTAATTAGAAATGAGTAGACATAGTTTACTAAGGTGTTCATGGTTTTCTTACTTTGACTGTAAATGGAGTAATATCAACTCCATTTACAGATATTTGTAATCTTGATATGTAATCTAATCATGTTGTTTCAGTATTATTACAACAGCACTACAGGACAGTATTTATATTGGGATGCAACTACTCAGCAATATGTGCCTGTAGCTTCTGGGTAAGCTACACCTCTTCAGTTATGTACTCTATCAATAGATTCCTTGCAGGACGTCAAAATTCAGCTCAATTTGAAGGACATAACAATAGGTTTCCAATTCTCAGGAGATACATGCAATATTACAACTTACACATTTATTGGTTATCAATTTATTCTACCCAAAAACAGATCAACTTCAACAGCTATAACTACAGCTTCAACAGCACCAACAGCCATAACAGCAGCATCAACAACAGCTGTAACAACTACAGCTACAGCATCTACTACAGAAGTAGCTAATGATGCTCTTGATTCCCTGTCTGCTAAAGGTATGATTTATACAGTGATTTATACAGTGAAGTTGTAGTATCTTCAACTTCCTGGGGACCAGGGGAGAGGTTTGAAATAACAGGTTTGAAATATCCAGGGTAAAAAATGTTCATGCTCATGTATAGTGTGATCATAGAATGTTTTTCTGTCACAAAAACCCAGTTCGGTGACATTCATAGTAACTTTTTATGTGTGATGAAAATGGTTTGAAAAGACAAATGGCTATGATACAATAAATACAATTAATTTGGAGAAAGTCTAAACAAAGGTTATCAAATATCATACCTATCACTGTAAGCATAATATGGTACCTTGAATCTTAGACGTGTGCTATATAAATAAATTTATTATCATTATTATTATCATTATCATAAGAATAATTGTTATTATTACTACCTAATAAATATTGTACTGCATAGCTAACAAACTAGGGTTGTCATTTTCAGAAAATGTTTATTTCTTTTTCAGAAAAACAAAAGAAAGCTAAGTCCCTCCAAGCAAAAAAGGTATTACATATACTGCTGTTATATTTATTCTTCTTTCTAATCAAAGGTGGTGTTGTGGTAGTGCACTCAACACTCATCCCTGGGGTCCAGGTTCAATAGACCCCTCGCAGCACTTCGGAATGCAGCTCAATTGGAAAACATAACAATAGGTTTCCAAATCGTATCATCAAACTCAATTAGCGTCTGCAATTTTTAGATGACATGTACAAATAGGCCTTTCAATCTTTATCTATATATGTTTTCTCTGCTCTTATCAATTGAAATTCTACAAATAAAATTATTAAGTTGCTGTAAAAATCTCATGAGATTGAAATTCTTTTGTTTTGTCCTCAAAATTAAGCTGGTTTGATGTCAAATTCAAGAAATCTATTCCTGGACTTTGGAGAAGAGTTTGTTAGGTCTCTCCGTAGGGTTTTTCTCTGGGTTCTCCAGGCCCCCCCCCCCCCCCCCCCCCACACTCCAGGAAACGTAAGAGGCTGTGAATTCTAATTTAATTAGTGAGTTAACCATACATTGCTTGTAAACTACATGTAATGTACCAGGGTGTAATGTTTATAACTGTTGCCATTGTGACAGATTGCTAAAGATATGGAGAGATGGGCTAAAAATGTCAACGCCGCTAAAGCTCAACACCATCATCAACCAGCAGAAGTCATTAAAAAGCCTGCACAGGCAGAGGAACCTGAATTTAAAAAGGTATTTATTGCTTACTGAAACTAACCTTACTAAACCGTATCTTGCCTAAACCACATACATGGGCTTTACTCATGTGGCAGCCATGTTTATTCTCATGAGAATAAAAATCATTTTTAACCCGCATGAATTTGAATTCTCAAGCACTTGAATGCAAGGCTTCACTTAATGGATTTTATTTTTCCGGTCTTGAATGGCTGCTGCTTGAGTAAGGCCCATAAATTGAGTTCGTTCAATGTGTCAGCTGTTCTTCCATTAAGAGTAAATGGTTTGAACTCAGGTGTTAAACTTTGGTGTAAAATGTGATCGTCTGGGTGAGTGTAGTCTTGAGAAAGACTGCTGTTGGTGGTGACTGACGTTTTGACAACCAGAGCGGAAGTCATCTTCAGAGTCCAGTGAAAAAATGAGACACCGTCGAGGGCATTTATACTTCTGTTCTTTTTAATCCAGGTTCTCTCTTGTATTCCTCCCTCTGTGAGTCGAGTGTTGTGAATACATTACTTACATTATGTCATCTTTATATTATTTTTTAGCCAACCCTACCTCCCCCTAAACTATTGACAGTACTTAGCAAATCATCACTAGCTACTGTTGAGGAACCACGAACTGAAGAGATGGTCAGGTCTAGTCCTTTATCAGGCTTGATATCTGCAACTAAGAAAGAAGAGCCTGTCCCTGGTAAGTCTTAGCCAATATTAATATATAACAACCTTGCTAATTATTAGCTATTATTAGCCATTGCATGTTTGCGCGTCGTGGTTTCCTACGCTCCTCTCGTGTTCTCTCAACATCCCGCGTGTTTTGATCAGAGTATCAAACACAGAAAACTTTTTTTGATCTGTTTTATAAAATAACAAACACGCCAAAAAAAAAAAAAAAAAAAAAAAAAATATATATATATATAGTAAAGATTGGATTAAAGACGAGACATGTTCACTGTAACTCCGAGTTTCGTGCTTACGCACTCATCAGACAGACTTTAATGAAACATATTCCTATTACTGTGATATTTATATACAAGAGGTGTAATGATTATTTACAAAAGAAGTATTGTTCGGAAAGGAGTTAATTAGCTAGGCCTGGATTTCTATTGTTCATCAGATAGAACTTGTTTTCATGTCGGCATTTGGAGATCAATTCGGATCGCTTGTTTAAAAGAGTGTCGCTGTTTGCTTTGATGATAAGTAGCTTTTCTGTTAAGCACAGGTCACACCTCTTAGAAATGTTGCTGTATGGTCTGGCTGAAGTGATGATTGTCCATTCTATGTTGTAGTCTTTGTTGTTATCTTTAAGGTCCCAGATGTATTTAGAAAGTTCGGTGCTGTTAGCGTATTTTCTATTTCGCAGAGATAGTTTGTGCTGAGTGTATCGTTGTTTGAATGTTCCTTCTGTCAGGCCAATGTAGTTTTTCCCAGTAGTGTCCTCGTTTGTTGTGACATGAGCGTTGTAGATGATGCCTGAGGAGAGGCAGTTGTTGTTTAGAGGGCATTGATCTTTTTTACGGCAGTTGCATGTTTTCTCAGAGGTGGTGGCGGGATCGGTATCGGTGTTGAAGATTTTCTTGTTGTGTTTGGTTATGGTGGTTTTCATGTTTTCCATGCAGCTGTAGCTCACTTTGATATTATTCTTATTGAAGATCCGGTGAAATCTGTGGTGCTTGGGAAAGTGTTTGTGTATGAGCTTCAGGAAGATGCTTCCGACGTTGGTTTGTACATTCTTGCTGTATGGAGGGTTGTACCAGATGATATTCCGTTGTCTGTTTCTTTTTGAATGTGTAGATGGTTTATGGTTGTTATAGGTCAGGGTTTTGGTATATCCGCTGGAATTCAGGGCATGTTCATAGATGGGTTTGGCTTTGTCGAATTCGGTCTTGTTGCAGGATATGTTGGATATTCTACGGTTGATGGCGTCTGGTAGTTGTTTGATTATGTTGGGCGGATGATTCGACTTTGTGTTGATGTATAATGGCTGGTCGTTAGGCTTTCTGTAGGGGCAGTACGTTTCGTTTGCCAGGTCAAAGGTTACGTCAAGGAAGTTAACTATTTTCAGGTTCGTCTGTATGGTGATGTTAAGTGATGTTATATATATATATATATCGTATTATTCTGATGTATTTGTAAAGGGTGACGCGAGCGTGTTTTGATACCCTCATCAAACATGGTTTTCGAACAATCATAGCGCGCGTACTATCCCAATTATTTTATAATAAGATATCAGACAGCTAGTTGCACGGTTCTGAAAAATTTCTCTCATATTTACTGTAAAACAAATCTAAGCGAACACAGGATTCAATTTTTGTAAAGTCATTGCTTTATTGCTTCAATGGTTTAGGAAAATTGTCAAGCATAGTAGCAGAATATGGTGAAGACGATGACTCTGACCCTGAACCTGAAGAACCAAATGACAACAAATTTGCAGACCTGAAGTTAATGGCATGCCTATTGTGCAAGCGGCAATTTCCAAATAAGGAAGGTCTAGACAGACACATGCAATTCTCAGATCTACATAAGGTATGTCTGTTTTGTGATCAAAATCGCTGGCTCTCTCTTCTGTCTTACGTCTTCACTTCCGCATCATAATGATGATGATGATAATGATGATGATTGATGATCAAGATAATAATAACGGTTAAATGATGACATATCTACATATCATTGACTTATTGCAATATCGCTTAAGTAACCATGAAACAATGATTCCAAGTAGAGGTTAAACTTAATGTCAGCAGTAGGCTGCAAAGCAGGCATTCTTGTGGGTTTGGGGAAAAACCGGGGCTTAGGGGGAATTTTGGAACGAACGAGAATTGAAACCCCTCCCCCTCCCCCCACGTTCCCTTTTTTTTTTTTTGCTAGGTCCCATTTTTCTCGCGGGCCATTGGTCAAAACAGGAACCCCAAAACCCCGATTCTTCCTCTGAAACCTATCAAAAGAACGCCGGCTCCGCAGGCTATGTCAGCAGATGATTTTTAACTCGTGTACACGCCAATTTAATAACCGTGCCATTGTCAGATATAGTATAAATCATTGGTTTATCTTATGCTTACAGCAAAACTTGGAGATTCACAAGAAAATGAGCATGTCAGAGAAACAAATAGAGGATTATGAGCGCAGAGAACGAGAGGTAGGTGATAATGCTTTACGGAATGACACATGGTCTGAAATGGAAAAACAGTGGATTAGGCCTATTGTTGCTACGCTAGGCGTGGTAATACCGTCCCCGTTTTACGATTGGATGCACAGTATTTCTCTCTCTTTGATTGGTTAAGGAACGAATGTAAAGTCTGGGCTCTTGAATTTTCAATGTTATGTGCGTCATACGCATTAAAAAAATTTTTTTTTTCTTGTCTTGTTATCCATAGTCTAAGTACAGAGACAGAGCAAAGGAGCGTCGACAAAAATACAATCAACCAGACCTCGGTTCAAGCTTTTCTCAGCCTCCACCCAGTAGAAAACGGAAAGGATTCCAACCTACATCGTAAGCTATGAACACTATTGTTTCCTACCTAATATCTATTAGCTTTAACTGTTGTATTGCAGCGTGGGACAATCTCAACAGAGCCCTAAGCTTCAACTAGATGAAAGACCAAAAGATCGAAATGGAATATAGAAGTTGAGTTTTGAGGAGGGAGGAAAACCAGAGAACCCGGAGAGAAACCTTCGAAGCACAGGAGAGAACCAACAGACAACTATATTCATGAAAGGCGCCTTGCTGCAACTATGATCATCAAGCATGTCTTCATAGATCGTCATTACCTCCTTCCTCTTTGGGAAAAAACCCGCTACTAGCTACGTGTTTACGGCATGATATTGGAATGACTTTTTATGAATTAATGATTTTCAGGAAATTTGAGCAACCTACGAAAGCGGGTATCGGTGAGGATAACATCGGTAACAAAATGTTACGGGTAAGAGAAACTATTAGTATCATATATATTGTTTCGAGTATTACTGAATTTGCACGAATGTGTTTTTCAAAGAGCTTCAAAATAGCACAAGCCATGAGCAATACTCACCTCCCAGCTTAAGTATGTAATTTTAAGTTTAAAAACCTTGTTGAAGTGAATTTATGAATTTTTTGACAGGCAATGGGATGGAGCCAAGGTAGTGGATTAGGAAAATCAGGACAAGGAATTGTCGATCCCATCAAGGTAGGGTCGTAAGACACATAACTTATGCGCCACCAAAAAAGGGGGATGGGGGGTAAAGAAAAACCAAAAGCCAAGATGCATGGCTTACGTAGCGGCCGCCTCTGTGTGGCGGGGGTGGAGTGGGGGGGGGGGGGGGAGGCGCGGGGGGTCACTGCCACCTCACATAGAGGGTCGCCACAGAGGGTACCAGATGCAGCATATGGGTTCTGTGGAGGCTTAAAGCTGGGCACTGCCGGGAAGCAAAAAAAACGCTAACCATTCAATAAAAGTATCTGTCGTGGCCATACTCATTCTAGCCTGGTAACGACGCTCCTCCTTCTCCCTCCCCCTTCCCCCTTTACCCTTCGTCAGGCTGTTTTAAAGCGTCGCTACGCAGGCTATACTCATTCAAAAATGCATTTCTTTCAGGCTCAGATGAGAACACAGTACGCAGGTCTAGGTGCGTCAGGCAGCTCGTACGGGTCGGTGACTGGTGGGGAGTCATCCGGAGAGAAGCGCCGCAAACTGGTAATGAAATTATAATTTTGTATTCATCGGATCTTTTGAATAGGATACAAAAAGCGACAGGGAACCCCTCTTTTTTTACTTTTTAAGGGCAACTTAGCGGGATCACAGGAACCAAACTGTCATTTTTACCATAAAAGGGGCGTCTCCGTTTTCTGTAACATTTTTGGTGACAACATTTTGTTATTCATCCAGGGCGCGACTCCACAAGGTCAAACTTGTTTTCAACGAGAGATAAAATCCCATTACTGCGAAATAGCCTTTTTATCAAAATTAATTTGCACCAGACGGGTCTCGAGTCACATGTAACTAAAACAAACTATTAATAGGTAGACTCACAAACCGCTGGAAGTGACGTATATGTTATTAAAATTTTTCTACTTTATGCTAGGCCATGTCCAGATTCAGCGAACTATAAAGGTCTTCTTTTAAACTGAACTGAATCGTATCCTGGTGAAGGAAGGGGCCAAGAAAGAACAGAAGAGGCGCCTAATTTCAAGCCTTGTCAACACACCCGTCGTCTTGGTAGATCTCCACTCAGATCAGCGCGCCACACATTTCAACTGTAATGGAGAATTTGGCCTTTAAATAATGACAACACTGTAAAGATCTAAGCAGATATAGCCATTACTAACGAGCTAATGTATCTGCTTTTCATATAAGTGATGTTTTCTATCATAATAAAGAGGTCTTTGTTTTATTATTCGCGTGTTGGGCTATTGAGTCAAAAGGGTAGAAAACTAGTTCACAACGATAAAATAAAACTACAGATATAAACTTGTTTTCTAGGTTTCTTCTTTGCGCATCACCCCCAGATAAGCTAGAGGGCAATAAGTATGTGCGTATTGCTCCTCTAGATAAATCTTACAGTAAATTTTACATTTTCCTGTGCGCTTTAATTCCCTTCGTCTATCTCGAATCAAAAGGTTCTGAGCGGAAGTGATGTACTTCTGGGCCCTCGGGGTTCCTGACTAACTGGGCTTGGGTCTCTTCATTTTTGTAAATTATTTTCTACGGTGTTTCTCGCTCCGCAAAACCCAACACGGTAAATTCTAATTCTATAAGTAACTCATCCATGGCTTGACCTTGATTAGCACAGAAGTACGTCTATGTTATAAAAAGAAATAGTCTTTTGGCACGGCACGGAGATTCGATCTTTAGCAGGAAATTGAACATTGGGTTGCCTTTATTGAATTGACGTGAGAGCCTGAACCGGAAGTCTGTCAACTGTGACGGGGCTTTTGGTGAATATATGAATACATAAAGAGCAGCGAAGCGAAGGAGAAGTGCTGCACTTTATATGGAAAGATTTCCCTAAAACCCAACCAAAAACATCATCTTATCGCCTAAAACCACAGATCGTGGATACCACAAGGAAGAGAGAGTACAAGTACTTTAGTTTAGCTCCGTTTTTATCAAAATGGTCTCGATTAGACGGCGAGAACTGTTATGGCTGTTGAGCATATTGATGTTCGTTCAAATTCGTTCTTTACTTGGCGCCGACTGTAAACAGGTTGGTATTAATTTCTCTTCAAATTTACCTTCTTTTGTACCTAAATGCGTTTATTAATACCCATTATTAGTGCCTACATCGAATTTAAATTAAGATTTATCCCATTTTTGTATTTTTTAGGAGGAAATCAAATACGAGTTTACTGAGTGTGATTCGAGTGACAAAAGATGGCGAGTTGCTGTTCCAAAAACGCCCGGTTCCTGTGAAGTCAAAGAAAACCCAACGAGACAGGAAAAATGCAGTATGTATCTACTTTTCATTGTTTATCTAGCTGGCTTTATTTTAGCTTTATTATCCTTTCCTGTGTCGAATATTTATAGCTTCCCCTTCGAGTGATGACGACCTTCTTGCGCAGACTAGCTAAACCCTTTGAACCGTGAAGTCTGATTATTCCCTCTAAATTGTTTAAAAAAAATCAAACAAGATAAACAACCTAACATATTCGATTCTTTAATATTTTTTGCCAAAAAAATTAAGAGCAGAAATTTGTAATGATTTTATTAGTATTCCAACTACGTATGCGGAATTATATAAGTTTACTTTTGATTTCAGTTAAGAGTTAAGCTACGGTTTTCCATCACAATAAACCTAAGAAAAAAGCTTTATTTTGACTTAACAAAGGTTTATTCAACCAAATATTTTCTAGAAACAAAAATGATGATTTTAGGGTATAAATATATAAATCTACAACGTCAACGACCTCAGAATTTGAAAAAAATAAGTGTCATGTTTTTGCGCGCTTTTTCTTGATCTCAAAATTACTGAAGTATCTTCATGGTGTTCAAATAATTGGTTTATAAATATTTAATATTTTGGCCTGTGATCGGAGATCAATTGTTTATTTCCAAACGACACTAAAATCTACATTTTATTGATTTATTTTTCAACTTCGTGATATCTTTTATTCATTATTAGTATATTTTATTTATCACTTTCGAAGTGGGCCAAAGTAATAAAAGCCATTCTAATGTCGTCTAGAAATTTGAATAATTTAACTCGAATTACATATATTTGATTGACACTAAATTGTTAAGAAATGATGAGTTTTTTATGTGGACTTTTAACTTTTATGCCTCTTGCACGTTTTAGTATAGAAATTATCTTAATGTAAAGATAAAAGGTGTGAGGATTTTATACCTAAATATATCCATTTAGTAATTATTACTACCAAATCCTGCAAACTGATTGGTTAATAATAGTGCCATTTAAGCATTTATAAATAATTTATTTTGTTAAAAAATATAGATACATCAGATCATGACTTGGATATATTATTTCAAGTAGTACCCCAATGCATCTTGATACCAATATTGTATTAGACCCTATGAAAATATATATGAAACAAATTTGGATTTAAGTAGTAACAAAGAATACATTGTTTTAATATTTAGAGATATTTTGATTATTTTATGGTTGTTAGATAAGTGCAGAGTGCATACTTTATTTAAGCATAGCAGCCCTTAGGCTTAACCAAGTGAAAAAATATTTAGAAGAGATAACTAGCTAAAAACTAGTGTGAGCTGCCTCGGTGTTTCTAATGAAACAGTATTAAATGATAAAAAGGTAAATACATGAAATTATTTGACAAAGGACTAGCATCCGAAACATTAATAAGTTTTTTCATCTTTTCACGGTGTATAATTTATCTTTTTATCATTACTGAAATAATATTTTAGTCTATATGTAGCATATGTAGAGTGGTTTATGGCAGCCATGTGGAATTGCAAAACGATAGAAATTTTCTCTTTGGGCCAGGGGAAATAAATTCTTGTGTTATGCAAAAATATTGTATTGCTTATGTCTTAAAGTGCAAATGAACCCTTTGACAATACATTCAGTACTGATTCTGCATAAAGTAAATAGTTGATTGGTAAAATATTTCTTGATTTGAGTGATGCGTCTCTAAGTTATGAAGGTTTGTACTTCCAATCTGTTAATGATGATGACGTCAGGTAAGGTATTTGAGTGTTTTTGTTGTAACTAGTAATACTAAATGCTGGCCATTTTGAAAATAAAATTTTTAAATAGCTTTCATGTAAACCATGAGCAAAATAATGATGCTTTTTAAATACTGTATCTATGAACCAGTTCGATTTTGTATATTTAATTAAGCCTTAATAGACGTCACACTCATTAGCATATTGGAAGTATAAACCTTCATAACTTAGAAACGCATCACTCAAATCAAGAAATATTTTACCAATCAACTATTTACTTCATGTAGAATCGGTGCTGAAAGTATTGTCGAAGGGTTCATTTGCACTTTAACATAGCTGCATTGAAAACAAAGCCAAATATAATAAATTGTCATCAAAAATAATAATACATATTATAAAAAATACAAGATGATTGATACCATTTTAATTTGAACTTATATTAAATTAAATATTAAATGAAACCATTGAAAACAAAAGGAATAGATGTGTTTAGTGCTATTTAGTTTTTGTACTAGCATTGTTAATTCATTTATTTGTTGATTTGTTTAAATTTACAAAAATGTAAAAATCTTGGTTTATTTTTTATATTGTCTTTCTTTTTTCTCCCTTTTAGCATTTTCCTGTGAGCCAGGAAACTACCTTGACATAAACAGTGCAAAGCTTGAGTGCAAAAAGTGCCCTGTTGGTCATTACAGTGTTGGTGGTGGAGTTCGTTTTACCAACTGGGATAAGCTTCCTGCTGGCTTTGAGTCTCATTCATCGGAAATGCAGTATCGAAATTATGGCTATGACAATGAGTTTTCAAAGTCAAAAGGAGCTAACTGTTCAGAGTAAGAATATGTGTCGATAGTCAAACTAAGAAAACTGTGAACACCAAAAATATGGCTGGAATGTTCACTAGTATTCTAAATCTAATACATTTACCACGTACCCCTGGGTGGACGGCGTAATGCCTAACAGGGGGCTTTGCAACCCTATTGATAAGGCAACCAATAGATCAAATTAGAATTTTGTTCTAAGTAGATTTTTGTGGTATTGTTTTTTGCCAATCACATGCAAGAGCTTCTAGCCACTAAAGTCATTATCACGGAACTAGATTGATCATTTCAACCTATGAATTTATATACCTGTATTTTAGGTGTTCATGGTTTTCTTAGCTTAGTAGTAAATTGCAGCCAGGAGTCGTGTATATGAATTTTTTACCTGTTTTCTGACTTTTTTAAATGCTTACACATATAAAAATGTTTAAATCACTGATCACTGATCTTATCAGTATAATGTTTACATGTGTAGAAAATTTTGTAGTAGCTTGGGCACTGTTTGATCTAAGAATATGTAAATTCACCTTTTCAGGGCTGTCACATGGTATATATCGGGTTGGATTGCGTTACAGTCGCTAAAAAGATCGGACATTGTTCTTGAATTCCTGTACAAATGTCCTGACTTTTAAACAAATTATTTACTTGGTTTGTTTATCTGTTTCTCTAAGTAGTAGTAAGAAAAGCTTCAATCAAGTTATCAAAATGATATTTTGCTTGTATTTATGAAGTTATTACTCAACAAATGAAGTAAATAATTTGTCGGTACATTTGTGCCCAAATCCAAGAACAATGTCCAAACTTTTTGGGGATCGTAATACAATCCATGGCTAGCGCCGAAGGGGGCAATTGATGATTAAATTAATTGTTCAAAGAATATGGTAAAATGCTACAACCAGATGCCCAGAAATCCCATGGGAAAAGAGAGGGTTTAAACTCACAAATGAATGCATTATTCTAGGACTGGATGGCTGGCTCTTGGAGATAGTATTGCTACAACAGGAGATGGATGTACAGCACAGCTCTCCTATGCTGTAACAGTAAGTTAGATCTTATTATTTTCCCTCGAGAATAAGATTATTTGTTCGGGTTGTATCCATATTCATGTGTCTTCTGATGCATGCGCAATGTCAAGGAAAGAAATGGTACTTTAGGAAATGACACATTGGTCTCAAATGGGAAAACATTGCATCAAGATGAATTAGGTTTATTATTGGAATAAGTATATTTATTAGTGAAATGAAAGATGAGAGGTAAAAGAGAAAGAACTCATTATAAGCGATGGAGCCCATTACCCAATATATTTTCAATATTTTTTGTGGTATTGTTGTCTTAAAATCGTAATTAGTTTCGTATTGTAATTCTAAAGAATTTAACACACAAAGGAGGAAAAACCTTTTCTCTGATTAAAGCTGAAAATTCTCCTTACAAGTGCGCATTATGGCACAAGCAACAAGCATAAGAATTTGACATGCACACACTCAAGCTTTCCTTTTCGTTGCGTGTTAGCTAAACAAGAACCTTAATTTTGAAACGACAATACCACAAAATATTGTCATGTCAAAAATATAAGAAACTTTTTTAGTGAATCGCGATACTGTTTTGTATTCGTTCTTAATATTTATTAGTCATATAGAGGCTTTGCACCATCACATGATGGTAGCCATGTTAGATGGTCAGGAACAATACAATCGTTTTACATGGGAAAGAATTTGATTCCTGAGAACACAGGGATTTTATTGTTCTGCCATCTAACCACAGGCAGTCCAAGCTGTATTATGGGCCTGGGCATGTGATACTGGTGCAAATTGTCCTCTATTTGTCTATTAATATTATTTTAATTATTTCAAATGCTGATTATTTTGTTTTCTTGTAGTTGAAGAGAGATGGACATGTGAAGTTCAAGTACCACTTTACAGATAGAATTTACACTATTTTCAAAGTCTTTGTAAGTAAACAATTTCCACACTAAATAAAATATTATTTTATTTTTACCAATTTATTTGGGCAAGGAAATGAAACAAGAGAAAAGAAAAATTGAATAAGAGCTCAAAAGAAATTGTGGTAACGATGTGGTACCACATCAAACCATTTTATGCAACCAAAACAGCCCAATTTATGCATCTGTCAATCAAAGAGGTAAGAACCAAGACACTTGGAAAATTTGTTGATGGAGCAGCTAAAAAGCCCAAACGACTTAGCATGAGTTGAAGCCAGTTTTATCTGGTTGTCTAATAATATCTGGTACTAATAATATCTGGTGCTAAAATCTGGTACTAATTTTCAAAATTATTTTGAAAATTAGCACCAGACAAAACACAGGGGATGATCATAAATAAATGATAGTTGGAGCATGAATTTCATTTGTTACATTTCGATTGCAGCTTCGTAATGATCAGTGCAGATCATCAGTCTCAACAAGTGACATTTACCCACGAAACACTTTAGACAATCAATGGCTTGAAAAAAAGGTTGGTAGTTGTTTCTAGAAACTGTTGCATGATTTTGTTGCTAACAGAAAATTTCTAGTATAAATAAGAAAAGAATAATATTATTGTAGGCAGGTGTACAATGATGTCATTATTTGTTTTCAGTTCTAATGGTTGATTAGTTATTATTATTAGTGTCAACCAAAAATCTTTTGGATGCACTAATTTCAATAAAGTTAGTCACCTGAAAAGCTAGAAAGCTGTTGATAACTGTTGATGGACTTGAGATCTTCTACCAGTTACAAGTTGACCTCCTCTGAGCATCCTCAACTGTTGCAGTTTGTGTCAAAAGCTTTACTTATTGGATATAAAGCATTTCCCCATGATTCTTAGCAATCACAGCTTTCTAGGTTTTTGGTGACTAACTATATTGAAATAAGTATATACAGTAAATCAACAAAGCAAAGTGACAAAACCCTTTTTTTTCTTCAATCATTGGTGCATTAACATGACAGTGGCATTATGTCTATAAACATTACATTCATCTATTTCGATAAATGTTTTTACTAGATTGAGCTGAAGGCTGGCCGCAATCTGATTACCTGGGAGGTTAGTGCTATCACAGGGTATGGTAGTAGCCATGAGAAGAGAGACCCTGTCTACATCAGTGAGATTGAAGTGCAAGGTAGGCATTTAAATTTGGATTATAGTAATGCAGTTCACACAAGAGACATTGACACTGCTTGCTCACATTTTCTTTTGTTTTTCTTATTTCAACCACATCATGAAGATGGCTACGTACTGTAGGCTGAAAGCTTGGCAAAATAAATATAAAAGCCAGTAGGGCAAAGAAGGAAATTGCAAATTGAAGCAAATTCCTACTTCAACTTCTGGTTTTTCTTTTACATTTATTGTTGCCAAACTTTCAACCTACAGTACAATGCTATCTTCATGGTAGACTCAAAATAAGAAAAAACACAAAAACAAACAAACAAACAGCATAAGATCATGGGCATTATGAGCGTGAAAAAAAATATGATCAAATGAATGATTCTAGAGAATTAACCATTAGAGTGCTGATGATGGGGCATAGGGATTCCTTCTCTAGTTCATTAATTATCGTTAATTATCTCTTGGTTCACACCAGTACCTAATATTACCGTCTAGCTTAATCTAGTCTCATTTAGGGTATGAATGTTTTCTAACAACTAAAAATCAATATTAATGAATTGATGTTGTCTCTGTGTTCCTAGGCGTTGCATATACTTCAGAATGCCAGATGTGTGAACCTGGTACCTTTGCTGAAAAAGAAGGATCTGGATTGTAAGGGTTCATGATTTTTGTGTTTGTACGACTGTCTTGTTTTTGTAATAGATATTCTAGAGCCTGTTCCATGGCCTTTAACCTTTTGACAAATTTATTGCGACTACTACAGATCTCACCGAACTGTGATGACACATCAAAAATTTGTCTCGCTACCACACCCTAATTTGTCCACTGACATGCTTACCTTTGTCACTGTCTGGGATCTAGCATACTGTAACAAAAGTAGACGTGACTAAAAAAGGAAAGTGAAGTGCTAATGAACTTTATGAATTAGTTTTTTTGTATGAGCCATTGATGTATTTACATACAGGTGTAGTAATATTGATGTTGTCAGTTGATATTTAGTTTTAGTATTGATATTGTATTGTATAGTAATGTTTTTTAACTTTTTTCTAACCAAGCTGCGAAGTCTGTCCAAAAAATACCTTTTCAAGCATTGGTTCTTCAAAGTGTTCCAAGTGTAATGAAGTGACTGAATTTTCAGGTAACGTTAAATTTGTTTGCTGGCTTGACAATGAAATTTGCACAGGAACCTATTCTCTGCTACAAATTCACACCTTAATTTACTTTCTGTATTTTGGACAATGTCACACTTTCTATATCTGGTTTACTGTCATTTTTGATAATCTGCGAACTCGGTAATTGTCTGCTGCCAATCAAAAATAATCAGTTAGTACTTCTAGATCTCATAATCTTGACTGGCGGGAGTGAAAAACCAATTTCACAACAAGCCGTTGAAATGTAGGAGTTCTCAAAATATTGAAAACTACAGTAAAGCTGCAAGTCTAGCTGACAGTGCCTTGCACATGACTTTTTTCATCACTAGCCCTTGGGCTATACTAGAGAGACAACCCCTAGTCTGAACAGCTACTGGGCCATTGGCTAGTGATTCTCAAGTTTTACTAGCTCAGAGCCAGAGGCAAATTTTTACTAGTCATGGATTAATATATTACCGATAAGATCGAGCACTGTTAGCAATGCTATTCTTATTTATATTCAGTGGCAATTTTTTAGTCAAATCCTCAGAGTCATGATAATAGATTTATAGGTCCAATTGTTTCGAATCCATCATCCCATGTTTTTCTTAGTTGTTCCTGCATAGGGTTTTGTTTTTCTTTCTTTGCAAACATTATCATTATATAAGTATTCACCAATTCCACTAGGGCGTAATGCTTTGCCCATTTCAGACCATGTGTCAATCCCTCAAGAATAAGTTTCTTTGTTTGAGTTGTGTCTATATTATTCATGTGTCTTCTCATGTTTAATCGATAAACAAAGAAGTGATACTCTAGGGAATGACATGTGGTCTGAAATGGGAAAACAGTGGATAAGGTCTATTCCAACAGATTTTAACCTCTGTTATTTTTTTAGTCTCTGGCTCAGCCAATTGCACAGAAAGAAAACCATGCACCCAACAAGACTATTACGATTCAAGAAGTGCCTGTGACAACGACCACAAAACACAGATCAAATATCAGTGGATTGAACCAAAGATCTGCCGTGATGATGTCAAAGGTGCTGTAAAACTGCCAGCATCAGGTGCTAAAGAAGACTGCCCTCCATGTAATCCTGGTATGAGGATGAACGGCACAGAGTGTATCTTCTGCCCAGCAAACCATTACAGTGATGGAAAACAAGGCAAGTTATTTAAAGCCATTAATTTTAATGTATAAAATTAAAATTCTAAAGGTAAAGATGTAAAGGCTCTTTTCAATGTTGGTGTTCCTTCACACACACAGTATATTTTCAGCCCAGTAGTATCTGACTTTCCAAGGACTGCAACAATGCACACTTTACCCTCCCTTTCCATCAGTGCTCTGTTTTAAGGATATTCAAAACTGAAGCTCTATGGGTTAGAGAAAAGTCAATTGTGTAGTTCCAGAAATCATCCATACCCACCCCACAGAGGAATTTGGAATTTCCAAGGGGTGAGGGGGTCAGAGAAAGAACAAAATTACAGAGTTTGTATGGAAGAAAATTGGAATTCCCCGGGGTTGGGAGGTGTCTTAAAAACATTCCTCCGTGAGGGGGTATGGATAATTTTTGAAACTACACATTAAAACATAGGTGGAGATCCTGAGGATGGAACCTACAGCTCCAAAGGCTGTGCAGTAACCAACCAGGAGCTACGCCTGCTGCTTACCCTTACCAATAAATGTTTATACTGAGAGAAATATAACTGCTGAATACACAAAGTTAATTTTACTATCGAATGATAATAATAATATACATTTTTAGACACGCATCTCAAAATCTTGATGCGTTTAAATCATTATAACTAAATCTTTACTCCTTGAGACCACATTAAATCATTAAAAAAATTAACTACTTAAATTAACCATAATCCATTGTCAGCATTGGTGGCACGCATCCCTTCCCATGATAATAAACTTTAGACGAAAGGCGTGGATGTTGATTGACATGACATGTTGATTGACATGCATGTTGATTGACATGACACTAAAGACAGTAAGACCAAATATTTAGTCAAAGTCAACCAAAATGGCAGCTATATATGACAACATAAAAAAATATGCACCCTAAGAATATTTTGATATGATTATCCCATGGTTTCATTCACTCATTCTTCCATTCATTCTCTTTAGTAAACGTGAAAGGAAAATCAAATAAACCAAAAACTTGTTAGTAATCAAAAATAGGCATGCTAAGTATATTTAGTGTCAGTATCTGACACACTTTAGGTATTTGTTTAAATTTGCATGCCCAAATACCCACACAGCACACTGAAAGAGATCCTTGGCCTCAGATCAACACATAGATCTGTAAATTTTTTTCAAAAATCGTACATTGTCATGATTCTTTATTATAACAGTCCAGACCGGATGCCACTAAGTTTGCACAATTCAAGATTACGAGAATGAGAAACAGCCAGGGAAACAATTGAAAAAGCCCACTTCTGCACATGTACATATTTTCTGGATCGTTCCAAACAGTGACATTATATGATCAATTTTTGTATCATTCAGATTGTAAAGCCTGTGCAGTCTCAACTTCTGCTGTCTATGGATTCGATCTCAAGTGGTGGAGAAATATCCCACCTCATATGAGAGCTTCGTGCTTTTCAATTTCAGGTGAGTGTTGCAAGTTTACAGAAAATATATATGTTCATGTTCTGAAGTTTTGTCTTTGAAGGTTCATAGTTAGTGTTATTCGTGGTTTCTAAGGATTCTAGGTTTTATTCAGAGGTTTTTTGTGACGATAAAGGATTCAAAATGTAGATATCAGGGTCAAGTCATTTGGGTGCACATCAAACTAGAGACTCGTAGACTTTTTGTTTTAAACTCTTGATCAACTTCATACAAAGTGTTTGAGTGCTTTGTGAGAGCACTCGCCTCATCTATGTAACCTGGGGACAATTCCCGAGTCCCCTAGGCTCAGTGTCATATATATGTGAGTAGAGTTGTTTGTTGGTTCTCTCCTGTGCTTCAAGGGTTTTTCTCTGGGTTTTTTTGTTTCCCCACTCCACAGAAATCTCTTAATTTCATTCCAGTTCAATAATGTAACAAGGGCCACAGGTTTGTTAGCCACTGGCTATTATAAGTGCTACCCTTGTCACATCAAGAAATTTTTTTAGAGGAAGGATTGTTTAATAGCTTTGTACTACATGTAACTTTTATTTTTTAAGACCGTGGATGTACCAATCGTCAAGGCTGGCAGCCTCAAGGTAATTTCATAAGCAGTGGCATCAACCATGGTGATGACGTCTACCTGGTACTCACACTCACAACAAAAGGATTTGGAGCTCCTCAGTCTAAGAGAGGCACATTTGGAGAGATCAGCTTTACTTTTGAATTGGTCTGTCAAGGAGATTGTGTTTTTAGGTTCAAGCAGGTAAGATATGGAACATTTTGTTTGTCAGTGTTTCACCTACTCTTCAGCACGTACTCTTCAGCACCTCACACTCTGAATGGTTGACACCTATGCTGTATTAGTGAACAGAGCATGGTGTGATGATGCCATTTGCACATGCAGTTAACTTTTTCCAAAGAAGCATACTAAGAAAAAAGCATTGAAAACTATTGAAAATCTATTTTTTAATTCTAATGAAATATATATAAATGCTGATTGTCATATGCCATTCAGTAATACAGTTCTTAGGAAGATGCAAAACACTCAAGAAGTGTAGAAGGCACTTTCCAGCTTGTGCTTCTTTTCACACTTCTTTCATGCTTACCAGTATGACCAGTACACTTCCTGTTTTTGCATTACTGCACATATGTGTAAAACTCAAAGCTGCCATTAATTTTATAGACCTGCTTAGAACTTATGATACGATGGAGGGGGGAGGGGAGGGGGGCACGTTTGTACATATTTTCATTGATTGAGGAGTGAGATTAATCAATAGCTCTATTACAGCATTTCCATTTTTTCTTGAATTGTAGAATCAGTTATACAAAGGACAAACCCAAATTGAGACCTGGAAAGGGGAACACACAAAGACAAAATATCGGTAAGTTATGATTTTTCTCTTTATGCCCAAAACTTTTGCTTGTGTGGGATTCTGTGAGACCAAACTTTACTGTCCAATGCTCCCATCACAGATAAAAATAAAAATGTGTTGCTATTATTTCTTAAAACAAAAACAAAATGAAAAAACACCATTAATTTGTGTGTTTGTTCAGTATAGAGCTTTTATGCGTAAAGTCAATGGAATTATGGAAAAACGACTTCCGGAAAGCAGTTAAATAAAGATTTTTCATACTTTTTCTTCATGACGGTTTTTTTAGTACAAAATTAATGCTTGCTGCTCAGTACAGTTTATTGTGAGCAAAAAAAGCTTTTTTCCTAACATTATTTCATAATTTAACAACTTCATCAGTTTTATTAGTGATTCCTAACTAGCTTGCTCCCTATTTTAGATACTTCATAACATCCCAAAGCAAAGTCACCTTCAAATGGACCTTCCAAAAAGTACCGTCGGAGTTTGATTTGGATGGCATGACACAGAACTATCCAAATGACAGGTATGTGCTAAATGCATGAGGATTCCTTAAAGTGCAAATGAATCCTTTGACAATACTTTCAGTACTGGTTCTGCATAAAGTAAATAGTTGATTGGTAAAATATTTTTTGATTTGAGTGATGCGTCTCTAAGTTATGAAGGTTTTTTAAACTGACCTCTTCCTCTTACATTTTTTTAATGTGTTTTTTTATTTACAATAACATGCATTTATTAATATTTAGAAAAAAATTTGCTATTGCTATTGCTCGTTTTTCTTTTCTATTTTTTCCTTCTTTTACACGCTCATATATTGAATTCTCAAGTGTATAATACTCCTTGAAAATTATCATTTTAGTCGTTGAATACTCCTTGAAGACTCAGCTCAAACACCAAACTTTGCATGAGCTGTATGCATTGAAAACAATAGATTATCATGGCTTCTTTGATGTTATTAGGTTCTGGCTCAAGTGAAGTTTGACAGTTATATTCAGCCTAACTCATAAAGTAACCTTGAGTCTTTTTTTTTATAGAGTAATAATTCATTCCATTAATGTAACCAATACCATCGATGGTGGAGCAGCTAAATGCAAGAGCTGTCCTGTTACTTCCAATTCAAACTCTGGGTAAGTAGTGATAATATTCATTAGTTATTATAATTATATTAGAAATGATGCATCCGGAAATAGCCCTAATGGTATCACAACTTTAGCACAGGATTGGTTGCCCTGGGAAACAAAGTGGTGACTCTTAAAACTCCATGCCAGCGGAGTGCATGCAGGCTTAGCCTCGAATCTAGGATTTGCTTAAGTCTTGTTATTCTCATTTCTGCTTTTGTTTTCTGACCTCAGAAGTTCAAGTTTTAAGAGTTGTCAATAAACAAGCATGCAAACAACCCTTTCTATTGCCTACTTTTATATGTTACATTATTCTGTTTAATTTCATTTAACATAATAATAATTTTATTATTGTTAAATATATAATTTTTTTTAAATTCATTTTTGAAAACAGTTGCGTGGCATGCCCAAGTGGTTACTATATTGACGAGAAACAAAAGAAGTGCGTTGCGTGCCCAAAAAGTGAGTAAAGTACAAAGCCATTCAATGATTATTTTTTCTTTTATTCTGGGACGCACGAGTGGTGTAGTGGTAAGAGAGCTTGCCTCTCACCAAGGCCACCAAGGTTTGATTCCCAGACCATGTCGTATGTGAACAGAAAACCTTTGCATGTTGGTTCTCTCCTTTGCTTCAAGGGTTTTTCTCTTGGTTCTTCTCCCTCCCCAAAAATCAACTCCTGAATTTTTCCAATTGCAATTCAGTGTATGAAGAGCCACTCTGTGGAAATGTTGCTGATAAATTCCATTTATTTATTTTTTATTTCTTAGTCAAAAATTAAAAGAAAAACTAATTTTAAAATCAAGAAACCTATAGGCTTTTTTTTGTTAACCAAAGCAAACTATTCATATTGTTCAAATTACAGACACCTATCTTGATGTTGCTAATCCCTATGGACTCAAGGCTTGCAAGCCCTGTGGTCCAGGTCTTATAAGGTAAGAACAGCATTTACCTTTTTATGAAATAGGTTTATATACATGTATGATTTTTGGAAATCCTTGGTGTCCGCCCTACGTGCCACAAATGCGTAAAGGATGATGATGTATGATTATATTATGAAAACTAAGAATTTGAGATCAGTGTTTCTTTATTTTCTTTCAAGTGATGAAGCGTCAACATCTTGTCACTCTAACTGTAAGTTCATGTCAAAGAAGCACAGCAGAGAATTTGATTTCTCAGAGCTACAAGGGTAAGCCACTGTTATTGTTTACTTGAGCCTTCACAAACACTTATTATTGGTTGTGGATCCATGGGTATGGGGATTTTAAGAGGTTGGAAATTGGTGCAATGTACCTTGAAGGACATCCTGTGTCCTATTGTGCAGCACCCCAGCCTGAGGGCAAATATCAAATAAATAGATAAATGAAATAAAAGGTAATAAAATGTTTAGGAGCATCTTTAATTGACTGATCTAGAAGGGATAATAAGATATCAATTTATTGTTTACTTGAACCTTCACAAACTCTTATTATTGGTTGTGGAAATTGGTGCAATGTACCTTGAAGGACACCCTGTGTCCTATTGTACAGCACCCCAGCCTGAGGGCAAAAATCAAATAAATAGATAAATGAAATAAAATGTAATAAAATGTTTAGGAGCATTTTTGATTGACTGATCTAGTAGGGATAAGCAATTCCTTTAGGGTTATTTCTTTTTTCCTCACAACCCATTGGCCAAGAATCTTAATAAGTATTATATATTAATTATCAGTTTTAAAAATTCACCAAAATCAAATAAATCAATTTATCATATGACCCATATCTGCCCGGGCGCACGCTCAAAAAAAACCTTCGGGAAAATGGCGTGAGCAGGCCATGCAGCTTTGAGCGAGCAGGGCTGTACAAATCCGTACAGCCCTGCTTGAAACTGGCGACTTTCTTTTATTTTATTATCTTTCTTTTCATGAGGGTCATAATTATGACAAAATGCTTATTGACTGAGTTAGGTCCGGCTGTATGGGAAAATATTTGTAAATATCTTTCCGTGCGGCCCTCACACTCGAAAATATAAACAAACCACAGCCAATATTTTTGGACAGCATTCAGATTAATATTAATGTATAAATATCAATTTTTGTCATCATTTTAGACAAACTACTGTGAGAGCAGCACCATCATTCACCACCCGAGGATCACGTTACTTCCATGTATTCAGGCTAAACCTCTGTGGACACCCTTATAAGGAAGCCATCTGCCATAGTAACATCAGCGTTAACACAGCAGAGAAGGTACCTCTATTTTTTTTCATTTTTATGCTTTCTCCCTTTATTAGAGTAACTGAGGTCACCTATCCACAAACTTATTAGGTTGCTATTCACCTCACGTCCAAGGACACAATGAATAAAGGTGGCAAATGAAGTCCACTATAAATTTACAATTTAATATTAATGCTATATACAGTCCCCAGCAGAGTCTCTCTTTCTCTCCCTTCTTTCAGGTGGGGAGGAAGGAGACTCTGCTGATGTAGAGTGTTTCCTTTGATACACCGCCGTCCACGATCATGGACGAACAAAACCAGTTTTAAAACCGGTTTTTAACCGATTACATGTAGTGCGCAGAAGCAAATGTGACACACCGTGGCGCCAAACATTGTTTGACGAGAGCGGCGTGACAGAAATAACGTCCTACATCGGCAGAGTCAATTTTTTTCTCAACCAAAACAAAAGGAAAATAGGCTCTGCTAGCAGGGAATATATACAGATACAAAAAAAGCAAGAATATTAAACCAATTCAATATTTCATTGTGTTTCCACCTTTAATATCAGGAAAACTTCAACTTATCATCAAGTGTTTGTCGCTTCACACTGATTCCTAACCGACAAGGAGAACCATTGGCAGCCCAGCCTATTAGGTAATCGAGTGAACAACAAATATTCTGTCTGATAAATAATTTGTTAGAAATATTGAAAACTTGGTTTGAAAACATTTAAGTTTTATAGTCTAAATTTTGTTTAGGAAAAAAGGTTATAATTATTCTTATTTGTCATAGATTTTCTCATTGGAGAGAATGCATATAAGTGTATAATACTCCGGTCTTGAGTTCTCTATCATTTTCCTTTTTTTTTTTTTTTGCATATTTGAAAATTTGTTATCATTGATCATTTACATTATTCCAGACTTGGAGAAGAGCTTGGTGGGATCTATGAAGATAGTGTTCATGTGAATGAGACTTCTGCATTTGAAGATGAAGGTATTTGAAATAATTCAACTCACAGAATTTCCTTGCTTTCCCCTTACTTGATCTCTTTTAGCTTATGACATTATGCAAACAAAACAAACAAAAACAAAAAAACGTGGCACAGTGCTCATATAATAGAGACAGAAGTTTTGTAGCAATGGCTTGAGAAGCCAAATGAATGCACTAATTGACATTGCCATGAGAAAATTAAGTGTTTTAAGACTCCTCCCCTCAGGAAAAGCTATAATAATAGTGGACGTACCTAGGTCAGGCAGCATTTGTATTACAATTCTCTTCTGCAACTGGCTAGATATTTTTTGGCGTTACACTTGGAACATAACTTTAATAGTAGGTTGTTGTTTTAATTGACAATCATTGTTTTTTTTTATAGGTCTGATAACAAACATCTCAACTTACTTCTCGTATCACTACCATTCGCACAGGTAAGTGTATAACATACTGATATTGATATGTATTCATGGTGAAGCTATAAATGAGGTCTAGACATGTGACAATCAATGTGGTATACAGTCATTCCTTAAAGAATAAAAGTGGTTATGTAGTAACTTAAAAGTAGTTTTCTTTTGAGTGGAACTTTAACATAAATATATAATGACATAAATATGTAATATGACATTTTAATAACATTGACATGGCTTTCCATTGTCTTCCCAAAGACCATTCAATAGGATGTATGCATGATGGTGTCATTGACCTCTACTACCAGACTCCCTTGCACACTTTCTTTTGTTCATTTAATTAGCACCAATTACTATTCTCATGAGGGAATACAAATTTAAATAAGAAAGAAATCTCCCCAAGCATAATGGTAGTGGGAATCAAATGACGCCATCATGCAAATGTCCTATTGCAATTCATAGTTATGGCCACTTTTATTAATATATGGTACTGGTAATAGTACAGCTACAGTGCATTTGAACAAAATTCCTTTATTTCTCTCTCTGAACAAATTTCCTTTTATTTCTCACTCTTATGAAAACTCCATGGTACTCACTATTTTGTTTGCAATGCAATGATCAGTTCTACCTTCATCTATTTTCCTTGTTGCTCCATCTGATTTATATCTTGAAATATTCATATTTTGACTTTCTTTCTCCAAGGCCAACCGGTGCATGTAAGAATGGTAGGACCGTGTTTGTCACTTTACTTTGTGATCACACAGCTCCTGAAAAGGTCAGTCTTATGTCATATGTAACTAGTAAATTGAAAAAGATTATGAAAATTTCAAATTTGTTTACTACTGCAATGAGGATTTTTGAAAAAAGAAACTTTCTTGATTTTTTCCCCAGGGTGTTATTCAACTTCCAGCAAAATGCCCTGATGGTACTTGTGATGGCTGCAAGTAAGTGTTATTTATCTGATTTACTGATTAGTTGTTGCAAACAGTGTTCTATTCAAACTTTATATCACTTTGGATGCAGTTGTAGTACACTCACCTCTCACCTCTCACCTCCGGAGTCTCGGGTTTGATTGATCACAAGTCATGCACATGTGAATCGAGTTTGTTTGGTGTCTCCCTTGATTTAAGGGTTTTTCTCTGGATTCTCTCCCTCCTCAAAACCGAACCTGCTAAATTCCAAATTTGATATGTGAGTTAGTTGTGTCTTCACTTTGATCAGCCCAGAACCTGAGGATTTTTCAAGGGGTTTTACAAAGGGTTATTAACAAGAGTTTATTCATATTTTCTAGATTTCAGTTCTTGTGGCGCACTAAATATGCTTGTCCCAAGTGCTCTGTTGCAGACTACAAGAAAGTCATGGGAGCTTGTGTGGTAAGCATTAAAAAATCTGCATCAAACTTCTTTTACTAGGTATTTATTGGTTTTGTTATGTTCTTATTTCTTTTACAGCAAGGTGGGACAAAAACAACTAGTTATATGTGGAAACAACCAAGGTAAAAACAAAAATCTTTATGTTCTCATTTCAATGATCTTCAGGCTTATCCTTCACATAGTAGAATACTACTTAGGGGCGGATCCAGGAATTTGTTAGGGGGTGTCCCAAATGAAGAAATAAATATAGAGATACATGAAAAGCATTAGAGTAATTACGGCATTAGGGGGAGGGGTGTCCGATGCACCACAGGACACCCCTGGATCTGCCCCTACTACTAGAAAACATGAAACCTGGCTCCAGGGAGCCCAATTTATTTTTAAAAAATAAAAGGTACTCTGATAAAATCAGAGTATTCTCATTTTCACCATTCAATTTTAACTAAATTGCGCTCCCTTTTGTTCCTCAATCCTCTTGATGGATCCATTTTTCCATCGTTTTCTCATTCCTCCTGATTGCTTGATTTTGCAGGATTTGCCATGATGGTGTAACCCTACCAGAAGAGTTCAAAGAGAAATGCAGCATCCTTGACCAGACGGTTGCCTCGGCTATGAAAGACTTCAAGGTACTGAGCTGCATTTGAAATATGTTGCAAACAGTCGACTTTTCTGATAATCGTTTCTGAAAGATCCCACAATATATTTTTTTACTGAGAAGAATTAAAAAAAAAAAAATTAGTTGTAAATATACAGTAACTTTGTGCTTTTGTGTATTAGATTGGTATTGGTATTGCTGCCTTGCTAGCTGTTTTGCTGGTCTGTTCTGTGTGTTTCCTTTACTTCAAGAACAGAAAGTAAGTTGACCCATGACTGTGAAAATATCATGATAAATAATTCATAGTATGGTGGCAATTATAACCATGGGAGGGGTCACAGTGCCCTTAAACCTTTTATCATTCAATCAGAATATATCCTTTAAGCTTGGATTTGTTTACCCATTTTAGACCACATATCATTCTCTTGAGAATAAGATTCTTTGTTTGAGTTGTATTTAATATTCTTGTCTTCTAATGTGCAACTGTTAAAAAAAAGAAATAATACTCTGGGTGATGATGGGATCTTAATTGGAAAAATGATGTGCCCAACCTGTAAGAGTCTACCGTGCATCGTTTTACGGTCTTTACCCTGTCCGTTCTAGAAAGGGAGGGAGGGAGGGAGGGAGAGAGGGAGGGAATGAACTGGGGTGTAAAGTCTTCACTGCCAATTATAATTTTTGCCACCCCTGCTTTTGCATAGTCCATCCGTTATATTCCATCTCCATGTGATGCTTACATGTCAATTGTTACCCCATTTTACAGACTTACCTACAAGTACCATCGTCTTGTGGGTAATGGCACAGGTCACCCAGATGAACTGCCGGCTGTGGAAAAATGTGGAATGGATGATGATGAGGAAGATGAAGATGAGGAAGATGAAGATGAGGAGGTGTGTATTCATCTTGTTTCTTTTGCCTTTGTGTTTTATTGTCATCGCTATTTTGATTTTTCTTCGTGCCTTTTTCCCCTCTCCTTTTTTCCTATCGACTTTTTCTTGTAACCAGCATGAAATATCCCCAATTTTTTGAGATAGCAAATATGGTGCATTGTGGTCTGGCTTGGGTACAAACATCTTTTGTTCATCATGTGACCATAGTGCACCATGTTCGCTCTGTCCCTGCTATTATTCCGTGACCTTTTGGCAACTAATATTTTTGGACATTTTACAGATTCATTTCAGGCGTGGTGCTAAAGATCGTGGTAAGAAACTTCTGAAGAGTCTGCGTGGACTGACCAAGAGCAAAAAGGTGAGTGTTCTGGTGTACAAACGCCCTAGGACAAATCCTAAAGTGCAAAATGTCTTATATGCGACTTTTATAGCCGGGGCAAACGTACCGAGTTGTATCAGAAGTTTATAACTAGTTATGAACTTCTGGTCGTATGCATGTAACATCAGGGGCAAATTACCATTCTCGTGCAGTCTAGGTTTCTGATTGGCTACTACCCAAAGTTGGAATGCATTGTTTTCATTCTACATTTTAATTGGTTCTCTTGTCTAACTGGTCTGTATGGCCCCGGTTACAATAGTTGCACTGTAATTGCTCATGCATTTGTGGGCCGGAATGGGATGGGATCAATGTCAATCACTGTTGCAAGTACAGCAGCGATGCAGCTCAACGGGGTCGAACTGAAGGCAATGTGAATAGAAGGGAATGGATGGGATGGGATGGGACAGTGGCGTAACCAGGGATCTTGCAGGGGAGGTGCACAGGCAAAGATTTGCAGAACCAAAAAAAAAAGGTGACCCCCCCCCCCCCCCCCAAAAGCAGGACCATAAAAAAAAAGTGATGCAGATGGAAAGTGGTTTCCATTTAATCAAAAAACATTTACATGCAATTTTAAAGCAAGAGATGAGCAGACCATAAGCTTTGATGGGGGGGGGGGGGGGGGGTGCACGTGCACCCTGTGCTCCCCCATGGTTAAGGCCCTGTGGGAGAGAATAGATTAAAACAAAAAGGAATAGAATAGATTGGAGCGAAATGAAAAGGAATAGGATAATAAGATCGACTGACATATTAATGGCATAATCCCCTTAAATACAAACCTTACTTTAATGTTTATTGTCCTAGGACAAAGTGACCTTCGATGACGAAGACGATGGTGGTGACGAAGAGTTCTTTGAATCTGTTCAACTCGAGGCCGTCAAGGAACCACTCAAAGAAAGGTTTTAAACTGGATCCATCTACAGCAGTCTTGCCTTGATTCCAGGCACGACTACCACCATAACCGACTGGCTCTAGAACTTCCTACCCAGTCCCTGTATTCTTTAGTAGTATAAATTAACAATTTTAAAAGTAGTCTAACAAGTAGAATTAATAGGAACCTTTAAATGAAAAACTAGTTTTGCTTTTAAGTCGATCATTTTCGGATCAAGTATGGAAAAACTGTTAAGACTTACTAATACGTTTTTACTTCGATCCATAACCACGTTTGACAAGATGTCGGAAAGAGAAAGGACTAACGTTAGTAAACTAGTGTTAGCCCAGAAGTAGGTGCTGTATATGAAACACAGATTTTATATGAGTAGAAAACCTCTATGACTCCCATCCCTTTGAAATGGCTTTCCAGTTTCAAATAGTATGCATTGGTTATATTTATAAATGCAGTGACAATCCAACTCTAATCTTAAGACGCAAAGGCCTAGTTGGGAAGCGATATGAGAGTGACAAAAAAGAATAAAGTATGGTGAGAAATCTGTCATCATATCTGCAGGTATTAGTATAATTTTTCCTTCTCGTGCATACAGATTTCCTAAAGTCAAAGTATTGAGTTGATTGCGGTTTCTAGTATGCTAAAAAATATCGAAAAACGTTTTTTAATCTCATGTTAAAAAAAACTCAAAACTAACACTGATGATAATCATCGTCAAGCTGAATAATATGATATACATTTGTTGCTTCAAGCTCAGTGGAAGTCGGTCATTGAGAAGGTCTTTGCCCGATGGGAAAGCTTATTAAGATACGAGTCGAAGGCAAAAATTTTCACATATGGATCACCTAAAAATAAGTTAATCCTATCACTTCCGATTAAAATTCCAAAATTAACTTAAGAAAAAACCGAAGGCTCCGACCAAGATATATATATATTCCTTTGCAAAAATTCATTGTCGACACATTTGAAATGCAACAAATGTAAAATCTGATGCCATATTTATTATTATCTGGTGGATACGAATTCCTGATATATCATCATAATCATTGTTACGTTACTATATTTACAGTTCATTAATGAATGTTACAGCCATCCCAAACACACGCGTTGCTCTAGCGATTGTTTCTGTCGCGACGAAGAAGCTTTTGGTGGACGTCAATCAAGGCGTTTCCATGACATTCTATAGGCACGTGCCCTTATAGCTTTGTGTTTTCCGACAATGTTAATGGAAACGCCTTGTGATTGACGTCCACCAAAACCTTCTTCGTGGCGACAGAAACAATCGCTAGAGGGCGCGTGTGATTGAGAACGGGTGTAACCGTTTAGAAATATATTTGTTCCCATTTGGGACACGGAGTCAGGGGTGTGTCCTGGAATGTATTTCCCTAATTCAATACCAATAAGCAGTTAATTGTAAGATAATATTGTCACTATTATTATCAATGTTTCTTTGATTGCTATAGATGGCCTCGAAAAGGAACACTTGCATTTAACAGAACGTTTAGATTTTCTCTTCAGTATATAATTCACTATGAATATAGTCGATTGTTGATTTTCTTATATGGTGCTCAGTATTTTGTGTTTAAAGGAAATTTAGAAAAAAAAGTATTGATCAAGTTTGCGTGCTTGCACAACGGAGGTTCTTGCAGTTACCAAAAATCGGACACACCCATTTTTTGGCTTCCCTTTTACTGAGATAACCTTAGGCTGAGAGAAAAAATAATTGCAAAATATTCCATACTTTGTTATTTCTTTAGCGGAAATGCGTTCCTAAAGTAAAGCTGTTTCTTAAGGCATTGTAATGCCCTTCTAGAGTCATGGGTCATCCTTTTGCTGTCTAAGGCCCCGTCAACACGTATCCGGAAATTTTTGTATCCGCAAATTATTTTTTTGCGGATACGAAAATGTTTGCGTCCACACGCAGCGTATTCGAATCGTTTTCACCGTCTACACGTATCCGTTTTCGTAAAATTTGAGGATACGGACACAAAAATTTGCGGACACGTGTGGACGCAACCCGTATCCGCAAAAAAATTGCGGATACAAAAAATTCCGGATACGTGTGGACGGGGCCTTGACGTAGAAGAGACTTTAAAAAAAAGAGTGGTTTTAGTTACTCATGAAATGATAGTCCTTCAGCCTAACAGTGATATAAGCAAAAGGTAATATTACATTGTTTTCTTTTGGCTATTAGAAGTTTTCCATCAAATATCGTTTCAGGGTATCAATAATCTTCCTAACCACAGAAGGTCCTGACTGAAAAGAAGTAAAGCAATTGTGATATCTGTAAAATACCTCAAAATATTTGCAATAAATGTCAACTACTCCTAATAACAGACATAGTTTACTTGACTCTGATTTATACACCTTTAGGCAGTCATAGGCCCCGTCCACACGTATCCGCAAATTTTTTTTGTGGATACGGGTTGCGTCCACACGTGTCCGCAAATTTTTGTGTCCGTATCCGCAAATTTTACGAAAACGGATACGTGTGGACGGTGAAAACGATTCGATTACGCTGCGTGTTGACGCAAACATTTTCGTATCCGCAAAAAATGATTTGCGGATACGTGTGAACGGGGCCATAGCCTACACTGGAAGCCCTATTACATCGAGCTATCACTTATAGCTTGGTCAAGCAGTCTCAATCAGGTTATCGAACAACATAAGTCACCATGTTTTCGTGCATTAAAGCTTCCTAGAGCCAAAAACAGCGCGCCATAACCATTGTAAAGGTTGCGCTCTTCCTTTCCCTCCACAATACGCAACTCATCTTTGCACCTCTAGGGAGGTAGTTCCGTATCGTACCATGACGAACTGCGGTCCCCGTTTCGAGAAAGATCTCTGCGAATGCTTTCTTTCTTCTCTGCGCGCTTTTCTTCTCCGATCCCTCCCTCAGTCGTTTACCCCGGTCAACCATTTACATCAGAAATTAATGTCTCATTTCCAACTACGTCCATCTACATATCTGCACAATCACTTATGCCTATTTTATGACTAAGGTTATCGGAGCCAATCACTTATGCCTATTTTATGACTAAGGTTATCGGAGCCAAAGGCAATAAGAAATGGCATCCCAAGATTAGAATAGCAGGAATGACTAGTGTTCTGCGTCTCTTCAAGAAGCCCTCCAATTTCCTGCTAAACAAATGATTGTTGCCCCCTCTCCTGCCCCCTCCCTACTTTCGTCACCCTCATCGATCCCATTTGCACCAGCTTTTTACCGTTTCCTGAGTGTTGAAGTTGCTAGCTTGAAGTCTTCAAAGTTTTGTATTTAGATGTATGCCCATTACCGGCATTTCGTTCTCGAAATGCCCTATCGCCAATCTCTTCTTTTACACCAGCCTGGGGCTGCCTACGGCATGGACATAAATTTTATATTGGGTTCCCTGTGTCGTTGTAGGAACGCCTGTCGATAACTGCTTTTCCACAAAATGGCGTTGTGCAATAAACCTGTACCTAAAAAGATAAAAACCGAAAAAATCGATGACTACCCAGTGGATCTTGTAAAAAGCTTTCGAGATCTAAATGATGCTAATTACGACACACAGCTAAACGGACTCAGAGAGACTCCAAATAGTTTACATTGTTGGATTTGTGGCGTTGAAAAAAATATCAAGACTTTAACGATAAAAGATTTTGATATTTTCGATGATGGGCTTCGAGGACATCAACTATGTGGACTTCGATGTGATAGAGAGAAACCCCATTTTGTTGGTTTAAAAGTCGCTGGAAGATGGTGGAATATTGAAGAAATTTTATCATCTGAGAGCAATCCAAGGTAGGCTAATTTATGAGACAAATTTTACACGTTGTACAATATGTAATTTATTAAAAATCATTAAATCGTCTATAAGTTAAGTTTCTTAGGTGTTTTCAATATCCCTTGATTCAAGGGATTATTTCTGGTCTTCCTCTTTCCATAAACTAGTATGCTAAATTCCAATATTGTCACTGAACGGAACTGTAAAATCGAGTATTCAATCTATAAGTTGTCATTGGTTGCTGTTATGTCCTTTGAATCTGTTGAATCTTGAATCAAGTTGTCGTATTCTAACTGTTTAAAATATTGTTTATGCCATATATAGGAATGGATTGATGGAAATCAAGACACTTGGTGATAGACTGTTGCTTTCTGTTCTCAATACGATAGTTTACAATCAGCATGAAAAAGCATCTGAAGAACCAATGTTTGAATCTCATCCTCCTAACGAGGCCGGGAAAATCATGTGGCAGTCTGGAAAAGCAGTAGGGTTTTATACAGTCAAAAAGAAAGGTAAACTAATCTCTCACTTCTTGCCAGAAGTCTGGGAGATGAACATGCTGGATACGATTTTTGTGAGAAAAGACTACCGCTCCAAAGGCCTTGCAAAACATATGGTTGAAGATTTCATTGATGATTTCCCTAAGGAATATATTGGATTCTCGTATCCTTTGACAGTACCATTGACATCTATTTGTTTCAATATATTAAAGAGAAGAAAGGAAGATAGGGATAGGGTTTGGGAATGTAGAGAACCAGGTGGAATGCATGGTAGGATTAATTTATGGAGGTCTTTAAAAGCTGATAAAATGTTGAAGTCTTCTTGAAGTGTTTCTGTAAGTTAATTTTTGGAGGGACAAGATACATGGGTACATGAGAGAGGAAAAGGGAGAGGGAGAGGGAGAGGGAGAGGGGAAAGGAGAGGGAGAGGGGGAAGGAGAAGGAGAGTTGACAGTGTGAAATATGCCATCATGATTTGAAAACCCTCATAAAATAAATAAGAATTGTTTTACAATTCTTTTATGATTTTTTTTCAATATAGAAATAATTTACAAAATGATGTTATAAAATGGTTGATCTATACTTATAACTATATTGAGGTGTTCATTTTGACACAACTACTCATTTTAAGGGGATAGGGTCACGTTACCAGGATGTAAAAATGATAATGATAATAACACTTTATTTACTGAGGATGTAACAGGTTTAAGCTAAACTTTTTTCAAACCTGGTCCAAAAAAATGGTGTTACTACTTCATGTAAGACTACATGGATTGGCACTATTCTGTAATAAAGTTTAAGGTTTTTTTTGAGTTAATTAAGGTTAGGGTTAGGATTTGGGTTAGGGTTTCAGGACTTTATAAACAATTTATAAATAATCGAATAGTGCAATTTCATATAGTCTTACATGAAGTAATAATCAAAAATGGATTATGATAATTATTATTAACATAATGATCAATTGACATGTCACTGAGACGTCGACATTGGCTGATATATTTGTGTTCAGCTGTATATAATCATTTTTTGAATTTGTATCTTTTAATTGAAGACACTATTTATATTACTCACACATAATACAACATTCTATGAATGTTGCTCTCAACTCATCTACTGAGTCTTATAGGAATAACTGTAGCAACCATTGATTGGTTGGTTGCCTGTGCTTTATGAGAGCACACAGCCACGCTGACTATTTCTATTTCATCTTTCATATACTAAATAACAGCTATTCTAATTTGTATTTTATAAAAGAAATTTTAAAAATTGCTTGCCATGCTGTGTGCACAGCTTAGAAAACACTTGAGAAATTGCAGAACACTCGAGAATTGTTGACAAACACTCTGCTACATGTTGTGCTTTTTCTAACGCTTCTAGAATGTTTTCCCGATTCCTGTGTTATAACTGCATGCATATCTGTATGCATTTTCTATCTATTCGTTATAGACAGGAAAACTGAAAACAAATGCCCTCATGGCAAGGGAAAGAGATATATATGATATTTAAAAATTATTTGCATTTATGACCTTTTATTATTCAATCTCGGTAATCAATAGTATGAAATTACCAATCATCACTCAAATTAGCTTGAGTTGAACGTTTTCCCAATTCAGATACTATTGTGCAGAGTATCATTTCTTTGTTTAACAGTAGGACATGAGAAGACACATGAATATAGATACCACTCAAACAAAGAATCTTATTCTCCAGAGAATGACATGTGGTCTGAAATGGGAAAGCTTTGTTCCCAAGCTAAAGAAGTATATTCCTTTCATAAGTCTTTATTTAATTACAGATACTCATCCAACAAAAAGAAATATGATTCAATATTTTTAATAAATGAATAAAAACTATTTTACAATGCAATTTTTTTATCATTAGAGTGCATACCATATATATCCTTAAAGAACTTTGTAAGAATATGCACAAATTTGCACAAATTGATAAGTTCATTAGACCTCAGTAGACTGTAGACCTACAAAACTTTGCAGTAATTTGTACAATTTTGCCAGTTAACCTTTTCCAAGATATATGGTATGCACTCTACTAGATCTAAACTATCTTATTCCTATATTTCACATTCCTTTATTATTATTATTATTTATTCCTAAACTATTTCTATTGCTAATCCTATATTTCATTTCCTATTTCTATTTCCTATTCTATTCCTATTCTGACTCCTATCTCCTATGACCACTAGCATCCCTCTAGTAATCTATATGTCCTAAGAGTGCTTTGTTGTGGTTCATAGGCAGGCTGCAGCCATTGGTGCTGCATGAGCTGTTGTAAGCTCACTCTATCAGCAGGATCTCTCCGTAGCATCATACCAATAAACTCAAAGAGATCTGAGGGGAAAAAAACAATAATCAACAAGGTCTGATTGAGACAAGAGTAGTCGTAAGATGTTGTGTTAAACCTGTTTGTATTCAACAGCCCATCCCAATCTGGAGGCATTAATACTAACTTACTTACAAATCACTCATGATTGTAAGCTGCACGGCTGCTACTAGCACCTAAATACACAGCCCGTAAAGTCCTCCACTGGTCATGATGGTGAAGCGCATTGAGACCATGTAAAATGCGCTAAATAAGAACCCCGTTTTTTTTTTTTTATTCGGAGTAAGTTTACAACAACTGTAATCTGAACTAGATGCCAAGGTTGGGCTTAGAAGCATGTGACCAAGTGTCACGCAACTTGTCAAAGTAGTGACAGGAGAAGCTTACCTTCTGAGAAATGCTGTGATAGGCGTGCAGACTTTGTGGCTGCCTGTTCAGCATTGTTAAAAGGGGTTGCACCCATCAGCAGGTCATACAAGAAGCAACCAAGGGACCAAATGGTTGCCTTGCGACCGTCGTATTGACCATCGGTGTGGAATTCTGGGGGACAAAAGTGTGGAGTCCCTGTGAATGGAAGTAAAAAATATTTGTTAACTTGACTAGTTTGGAGGATTACTGTATCTAAACATTAGGAAGTGGCATTGTTGTTGGGAATTCCCCTTGACTCTTCCTTCACGTTGGAATTTTTTATGCACGTGGCAATTTGGCGATGCAGACAAAACGTCACAATTCTAGCTTTTGATGTTAACGAATGAATATGGCGTGCTCACTTCTTTGATATGCGTCGCTTGTCACGCACAAAGGTTTCAGTACAACCTGCGTGACAAGCGAAGGATATCTCGAAATTAGGCTATTGCGCTCTTCTGAGGAACGATCTAAAGTGCGCAGCGGTGCTGGGGACATTCCAGATACGTTTAATTTGCGCTTCGCTTAAAAACTTTTCTTGGTTTGAGAAGGGAGGCGATTTATCGGGAATCTGTTGAATCTGCCATAGGGCGCGTCGCTAGGTTACGAGTTAAAAAATCCAGTCTCCTTACCCGAGAAACTTTTGATTGGTTCTTCACTGACGTGAGTCGCAAGACCAAAGTCAATCAACTTGACTCTCCCACCGTCAGTGATATCCATCAGGATATTTTCAGACTTAATGTCGTTATGCAAAATGCCTCGCTCGTCAAGATGCATGACCGCCTCCAACACCTCGCGGAATATGGGTCTCGCTTCATCCTCGGACAAAACTTCACCGAAGGCGTTGAGGAAGTCGAACAAGTCGACGCATTTGTTTGGTCTCTCTGTAATAACCACGAAGTGATGGTCAAAGTAATGGTGCTCAAGGAACTTAATGGTGTTGGGGTGGTTCACTTGTCGTTGGAAGTAAACCTCGGCTGGAACACGTCGGATCGGTCCATCCTGAAAGCAAAATGAATATCGGAATGATCTGGCTATTACTAACAAATCTGAGTGAATAATTTACGCGCGCAAAGGCGTTTCTGTATTAATTCTACCAAGGTGACTAATTATATTGATTGCGCATTATAGATATCCTCATGTTCTGGTTATCCATAAGTTAGAACCAAGGGAGAACATGAGATCCTAAAAAATATATTCTTAACCGGGTAACGGAGAGTGGACGACCGATTAGCAAGGGTTGGACTACCCCGCATGGGACACCCATACCACCTACAGATAACTCGTGCCACCTAATACATACCACACACGGTCAACTCAAAGACCACGGTCCACCCAAAAACCACTCAAAAACGACCCATGACACCCAAAAACCACTCAAATGCCACCCAGGTTCGCATTTCATGTTCAAATCGTCCACAAATTTTCTTGAGGGCCGCTTTTTTAAAAACTTAATATATCTCTGCATGGAACTAACCTGGATTAGTTTCGCTTTCTTGAGTGGAATGTACTTAATAGCGACAGGAAGCCCGTCCTTTTTCCTAATTCCAGCATACACCTTACCAAAAGCACCCTCGCCTATGATGTCCTCTTGAGAGAACCTCCGAAAAAACATGCGTTTTCTCGATTCTGAGGCTGTAAGGAAAGAAAAGATCAATGCTGTCAACACAACTGTTTTTATATTGATAAAATAGTTCAACCTCTAAAAACAGCAGTTTTATCGAGCCGGGGGGGGGGGGGGGGGGGGGGGGGATCTGGGCTGATGTAAGTGTGTTACAATGCACATGCACTTTCAATAGCATATTGATAAAATAGTTTAACAGCCATTTATCGACCTCTCCGTAATAAAGCTTCTGGACTAGATTTAATATAAGTGTGCTTGCAACAATGCACAGATTG